>NC_081308.1:124543335-124882085 GCF_030435805.1 Mustela lutreola | reverse complement strand
CAGGACTGCATTTCTGGTAGATCGGGCAAGTGGAAGTTATCTACTCATAATGAGAGCTGAAGCATTCCTGACAATATTAGTGGAGGAAAACCCTTAAAATTTTCTTTGCCCTGATATGTAATCTCACAGAGGCTGTGGATTAAAATCTTGGGCAAGGGACTGAGGAGATGCCAAGTGACCATCTGGGTGTCTAAAGCTCATCCGACTTGATAAAACATCTAGCTTCTTGCCAGTTAGCTTTTTCAGCATTAGGTGTCTGCTGAATCCCTCAAGAACTCCTAAGAGGGAGGGGGGGCATAAAGCTTAAGCGACTATAGGATGTCGAAGGGCCCAAGGGGGATGGGAAAAATTTGGCAGACGTGGATAGAGGGATGGAGGAGGTAGGAGTGTTAACGAGGGACAGACCAAGGGATTCAAGGGAGCTGAAGGAAAAGTTGAAGGTCATGACACAGAGGAAGGAGGATGGGGAGAGGATGGGGGATAAGGAATTGGTGAGCCAGGATGCAGAGATGACATGTTTCCCAAAGAGGCCACTGAAATTCTAAATGGACTATAGGGAAATTTGCCATTTTTGAAGATATTGAACGGAGTTAATGCCACCATGGTGGGGAAGATAGTCAGCAGGGAAAATAGAGGGAGAGTCACCCATAGCATTAGTCAGTGAAATCAGAGATAAGACCTTAAAGAAGCCAAGAGTCCTGCTTGATTATTCCCCTGGTACAGTTCTGAAGGGCCAAGAAAATTCCCTACCCCAGTTCCCAAAGAAAATGAAGGAGTCCTCACACAAAAGAGTAGGGAAGGTTTCTTCTCAAGAGTTAGGGAATGAGGGGCGCCTGGGTGGCTCAGTGGGTTAAGCCTCTGCCTTCAGCTCAGGTCATGATCCCAGGGTCCTGGGATCGAGCCCCGCATCGGGCTCTCTGCTCAGCTTCCTCCTTTCTCTCTGTGATCTCTGTCTGTTAAAAAAAAAAAAAAAAAGTTAGGGAATGAGACCTCAAAACGCTGAAGAAAAAATTCTTTGCCCAAACAGTCAAAGTAACTCCTTATTGAGCATAGACATGATGCCCAGAGCACTGGCTTGAGAACTGAACTTACCAAAGGATTCCCAAAATCATGAACGAGAGAGGAGTTCAAAGAATTTGCAAGGTGCCATTAGATATTGGACAGGTAGACAGGGGGAAAGTGAAGTCCAGTCTTGTGTTGAGTCATAGCACTATAAAACTGTCAAACAATAAATCAAATCCAGAGTTAGGTAAAGAAAGAATTTATTTGAAAAGACTGTTGCAAGAGGGAGAATGCTCTGACCACAAGATCCACAGGCACCTCAAAATAGAAGAGGAAAAATGGTTTTTCTGTTTTTTGTTTTTGTTTTTAAATAGGGAAGGGTAAGCAGGGCTAGCAGGAACTTTGCCAGGGGCTGTGGGGGTGAGTGGCCTGCGTGATTTGGTGGGGATGGGAGTGAGGGGTTCATGGAAAATGTTTCTCTTGAGGACAGCCCCGAATGAGCTGCATCTCAGTGCCTGCTTAAGCTTCAGAGTGAGACAAAATGTAGGGATCTGTGGGAGAAGGGAAGTTATCAAGTCAATGGAAACAAAACAAAGAAAAAAAATCCAGTGGGCTACTTATGAGTAATTGAGTGAGTACTTGGTCTTTATCATTCTGAAGACTCCCTGACTTTGCCCTTTGCGTCTCTCAAGTTGGTATTGCTCAGTGTTCTCAAGAATGATTTAAAATATCATACTTTAGGGGGAGCCTGTGTGGCCCCTTTGGTTAAGTGACTGGCTCTTGGGTTCGAATCAGGTCGTGATCTTAAAGGTGGTGAGATTGAGCTTCACCTCAGCTTCTGTGCTCAGAACAGAGTCTGGTTGAGTTTCTCTCTCCCTCGCCCTCTGCCCTTCCCCCAACCACCCCCCCCCCCTTTCTCACTCAAATAAATAAAACCTTAAAAAAAATCATACTTAAGAAAGTCAAAGCCTCAGAGTAACCAAGTTTTCACTGCGCCCATGTCTTCAGCTTCTCAGACTTCTGTGTTCCCTGGTCAAACTAAATGAGATCCCAGACTTTTCATATGTCAGAGATATGTTTATCTAGAGCTATTTCTGCCACTCTCTTAGCATAATTATTGTTAGTAGCTATAATTAAGTAGATATTTCACAACTTTTTCTGAGATAACCTCAACTCCCTTGCAGACCCTGTCACTGAGATTTCAAGTGAAATTATAACCACTTCCCAGCAAGAAGAGGAAATCATGGTGTCCCAAACTTTGGGACCAGGAATCTAGCAGGAATTGGTGGAGCCAGGATCATAGTCCCCTTCAAAATGGTTCAAAGGAAAGGGAGAATTTATTGGAAGGGAATGGGGAGATACAGCAGAAGCCAAGGGCAGAATGTCCAGGGTTCAGATGGCCCCTTTTCCACACCTGCTGACCGTGACCACAGCAGCTACTATCTCTCCAGGAGATGGCTCTGGGTAAGTCACTTTTTTTCCATGTAGGTGTCATATGTGTAAAATGACTTGGATATATATCACGATATGGAATAAGACATATCTGGAAAAAATTTCTAACTATACAGGCGGGGGAGATTTTTTTTTTTCCTGAGGGAACTAGAGGCTGGAGCCACCCTTGTCTACCTGCTTCAGGACCCCTTGGCATGCCTCCTCCATCTTGGCAACCATGGTCCTGTCTGAAGTCTTTTCTCTTTGTCCCTGAGAATACTGTATTGAGTGAGTTCATGTTTATTAGCGCCATGACTCTCGGCCTTTGCCTGGAGCTGGGGAACTACATCACCCAGAAGGCTCTCCTCCATGAGCGGCGGCGTCGCTGGCCAATGAAGAAGCCGGAGAGGGACGAAACCGTGCCCTACGCGCCGTGTCGGGGCGGGACTTCTGGCATTGTCCCCGCGGCGGTGATTTTATTCGTGCCGGGCGCCGGAGCCCCGCGTCCGGCCCAAGGTGACGGAAGAGAAACTGCTGTCCTCACTGCACAGACCCGGGTCCGAGGCTCGGCAGTGTCGCTTCCCCGGATCCCCCGCCGCGGGGGCCGAGCTGGGGACCACGGAGTTCGGGTCCCCGCCCGTGTCTCCGGGCCTCGGTCCGCCCGCAGGCTCTGCCGGCGGCGGCCGCGCTGTCGGACCGGGCGCAGGTGGGGGCCAGGGGGTCGCTCGCCCGACGCCCGCCCGACGCCGCCTCCCGATCCTAAAGCTCCGAATGAGGGCGCCTGCTGAGGGCGGACAGTGGGGTGCCCCGAGGGACGTCGCCATTTCTGACGGCCAGTGGGAGCCGGCGTGGCGGGTGTTCCCGGCAGAAGGACGAGCGTGCGCCGAGGCTTGGGTGTGCCACTGGGTAGGGAGCGCTTGGGGGACTTCGAGGGAAGCCGAGCCTCCGCGCGCTGTCTGCCCGGACTGGAGCGCGAGGGCCGGCTCGCACCTGGAAAGGCACCCGGACAGCTGGACCTTTCTACCTGGGGCGCTACCCGCCACGGAGAGTTGTGAATTCAGCCGGGACACGATCTGCTTTAGGATTTTAAGTTTCCCCAAAGGTTGCCCAGGGGAGATTGGGGGGAGCGGGGAGACTAAGGAAGAGGCTGCTGCAGTGGAGTCCAGCGGCATCAGGATGGGGTCCAGACCCGTGATGGCGGCAGAGGAGGGCCACGTACCCCGAGGACAGATCGAGCGTTTAGGGATAGAGCCCTCTTCCTGCTGCATCGGAGGCTGTGAGGGAAAGGAGGGAGTGAAGGCCCACCCCAAGGTTTCTTTCTGAACATCTGGGAGAGTGGAGAAGACCATGGGTGGAGGGTGCAGGTTGCCCCGGGGGTGGGGAAGCAGATCAGAGGTTCCATTTTGGACTTAGTGATTCTGAGATGTTCCAGAAGAGTGTTGGGGAGGGGGTGGAGAAAGAAAGAGAAAGAGATGGACAGAGGGACAAGCAAGTCTGAAGTTCCAGGAGGAGTCTACACGGGGGAAGTCCAAGGGAGTTTTAGATCTGGACCAGGACATAGCCCGGGGAGTGCATTTAGGAGAGGCAAGCTTAAGGTCCGTTCTTTGAAAGTGAGAGGTGGAAGTGCTGGAGGGTACGCGCAGGGTTGGACATCCCCGAGGCCGCCTCCAAAGAGGAGGGAGCCTTTAGTCCCATTGGGTTCGGGCTGTTATCTGAGGGAGAGGAGGCCACGGTTAAGGCGTAGTGGGCGAAGAGCTGGACAGGGTTAGAGACAGAGCTGTGGGGTGGTGTCGGTCCAGTGCCGCGTGGGCTCCGCAGGACCTTGTGTCTAATCCCTGGGAGCAAGGGAAGAGTTAGCTAGGCCAGTGGAACAGCCTAGACCAGACTAGGGCACGGGTTCATCAGCTTCTCCAGCTCTTTTAGCCGCTCAGCAGGAGGGTTGGTCCATTATTCTAATGGACATTTCTTGAGCAGGTTCTCCTCCAGACCACGTGGTACACACAGGCTGCATTGTCTGCTTAGACCCCTCCCCCCCAAGAATTTATTTACTTATTTAGTAAATGACTGCTTCTTTAAATAGTTCTCTAAATAGAAACACACAACAGAAGTTTAAAGTTACAGATTTAACTAGTTAAATTCACATAAATTCCTACTAATTGTTTGAAAAGTAACTATACCTCTAAACATTTGATTAAAATAAAGTATTAGCTATCACACCCTCTTAAACGCTTAAAAGCAAGAAAGCCACCCACATTTTCAAAGGCTCATCGCCTCATTGCACCAAGGTGTTAATCCTGTAGACAGTAAAAGCTGATATGCCGCTCTTGACATGTACTAAAGTGTTTGATATCAACAGCAGCCCTATGGGATAGGTACCACTGTGCCCGTTTGACAGATCAGGACATTGAGGCACAGGGAGGTTGAGTCCTTCTGTAAGTTTGTGCAGTTGGTACGAGGCAGTGCTGTAGTTTGAACCCAGTTTTCATTTATGGTTTGGATGTAAACATACGCTGGGCCCGTTCATTCCTCTAGCGGACATCCTGTTTACTCTCATCACAGCCCTGCTGGCTGTCAGGTCTTGCCTTCTTTTTCCCTTTGCTGTCACATGACTCGATCCAAACCCTCACTTCATTGCAAGCTTGACCCAGTGTCCCCTCCTTCAAGATGACTTCCTTGGTTGCCCCATGGAAAGTTGCCCCCAGTTTCTTGTTTCCTTACTCTTTTGTTGTCTTTAGGACTTTCTTGATCTTTTGTTTAGTTCCTTGTGGATGATCTGTCTCCAACCCTGGAATGTAAGCTTCTCCTTGTGCTCTACCCCAGGCCTAGAGCAGTGCTGGTTTGTAACAGGTGCTCAGTAAAGGAGTAAATGAGCGTACGATGCTACCCTTCACGGACTCCCTACCATGCCTTGGGAAGTTCCATGCTTGGAGACGATCTTGCCCCCTTCTGTTCTTCCCTTGCTCACTGCCATCCAGCCAGGCCAACCTGAATATGCCAAACTCTTTCCCACTTCCTCCCAGCTTTGACCTTCGGAGTTGCCTCTGATGGGGACACTGTTGCCAGATCTTTCCTTGGCGGCCCTTTCACATCCTTCTAGGCTCTGCTCAAATATCACCTCTTTAATGAGGCTTTTCCTGGCAGTTCTAGCTAAAACAGCCCCTGTCCCAGTCTGTTCTCATTTTGGCATTTTTGTGCAGGGGACATGGCACAGTTACAAAAGCAAAGATGCATGTTAGGTTGAGCTTTTCCAGTTTGTGCTGAGGGAGTAAATAGGAAAAATAGTAGTAACAAAACAACCGTGAAGTGTTGGCCTTCATCAAGCCCTTGATATGCACTGAGGGACAATTATTATGTACCACCTCATTTAAGTCTTACCTCCTTAGAATTTGCTTCTGGGGGCGCCTGGGTGGCTCAGTGGGTTATGCTTCTGCTTTCAGCTCAGGTCAGGATCCCAGGGTCCTAGGATTGAGCCCCGCATCGGGCTCTTTGCTCAGCAGGGAGCCTGCTTCCTCCTCTCTCTCTGCCTGCCTCTCTGCCTGCTTGTGATCTCTGTCTGTCAAATAAATAAATAAAATCTTTAAAAGAAAAAAAAAAAAAGAATTTGCTTCTGTTCTTATCCTTACTTCACAGAAAGGAAACTTGAGGCTCAGAGAAGTCAATTTCCCAACCCAAGGTCACCCAGCCCTTAAGTAGCTGAAGCTCCAATTCAGTATGCCAACCCCCAGAGCCTCCACTCCTAAACACAACAGTACCCATCGCGGGCTGGGGAGGCCTGGAGATGACACCTGAAATCTACTTTGCAGAATGGGTGTAGGCTTTCTAATGAGGAAGGCATAAGGAGCAAGAAGGGACATGGATTGGTCAAGAAGGCACGAGGGGGCTGGTGTGGTTGCTGAGGTCCCCTTCCAGCTGCTGAGACCCGTCCCATTGGGCAAGACTGTGCTATTGGAATTGCTGCATGTTCATCTCACTCTCACTGTAGTGGTGGAGGGGTATGGGGGTTATACACATAGACCCTGAGCCAGAGGGACCTGGGTTCAGATGTCTGCTTTTTAGATGTGACTCTGCTTGACTTGCTGGATCTCCCTGAGCCTCAGCACACTGGCTGTGACACGGAGATGATGACAGTGTTGACCTGGGCTGTGGGAAGATGAACACAAGTAGTAAAAACATAGCAGGCACAGGTGTGGGCCAGGCATTCCAGTGTTTGCCTTATGAACATTTTTCTCTTGCATTCTGACAACAGCCTGCTGAAGCGGGGAAGGTTAGTACTACTGATGCAGAACTCACTGCTCAGAGGAATGAAGTGACTTCCCCAAGGTCACACAGCAGGCAAGCCCTCAGCACAGAGCCAGGTGCACAGCGAGGACCGATGAGACTCAGCAGCTGCTGCTGTCACCATCACTGGTGGGATGATTGCTCTTATTATTTCCTCCTTTGACATCCTCTAGACATACTCTCTGCTCCTCTCAGGCCACCGAGGCGTGTTATTGTCTTGTGCCATTCTCCCCTGGCTGACCCCCCCCAGCAGACTTCTGTGTCAGACTCTGACAAAATTGCATTCTGGGCCAAGGCAGCATCTACCACCGCCCTTGAGCCCAGCACAGAGCGAGGCCCTCAGGAGGTGCCTAGTGATTCAGACCTTGGGTACCCGCTGGATCTTTTCCAGTGGTGGAGTGACAGTCTCTAATCCCTGCCTCTCTTTGACTTCCTAGGGATCAGCGACCTTTGAGGATGTGGCCATGACCTTCCCTTGGCGGTCCTAGCTCCACACATTGAGCCCAAAGGCCACTGTACCAGGAGGTGATGCTGCAGACCTGGATGCCCTTCTCTCACCGGGTAGGTTTTCACTTAAGCTGTCTCCTGGGGGGACCTGCAGCCTCCTTCATTCTGCCCTTGCACTTCAGGCCTGCCTAGGCCAGACGGTATGGGGGACCTTCCGTCTCTCTTCCCCACAGCTCCTGCTGTGTTTGTGTCTCACATCCTGCCTGGTCTCCCTGTGTGTCTAGCAGGGATTGGTGGGGCCAGGATCACAGCCCCCTTCAAAATGGTTCAAAAGAAATGGAGAATTGATTGGAAGGGAATGGGGAGATACAGCAGAAGCCAAGGGCAGAACGTCCAGCTGCGGCCCATGAGAGACTGCAGTCAAGAACCGAAAGGAACCATGATACACCTTGGCCTCCGTGTGTCTCTTGTCATGGCTTCTGTGTGTCTTCTCTATGCAGCTGATTAGCTCTTTCTGGTGCAGATCACTCTCTGAGGACCCTAGATTCCTTGCCTCTACTTTTGTCCACGAGTTCTACATCCTTGTTTTCAGTTTCTCTCTGTAGTTGGGCTTTTCTGCATGGACGTCCTGGAGGCATGAAAGGGCTACCTGAGCCTCTATTTCCCTCAGCTTCTCACCCCAGTGCCCTTCATAGGCTGGCCTCAATCTGAGATCCTTGTCCCAGACTTCCACAAGGAGGAAGCTGACTGGCCCAGGGGTCAAGGGGTCCTCAGAGCCCCCACAGCAGGGGCCCTTGGTGATGAGCTATTTTCCAAGGAGAAAGGTGAGTTGACGTTCAGAGGCATTTACTATCACTGTTACCTGGTACCCTTTGGAGGAAAACACAGTCTCAGTTAAAGGTTTAAAGCTCTGTCCTTCCCAGAGGCCTACCTCGAGGGCTGTTCCTCGTTTCCTAAGGTATGGACCAAGAGTCTCCAGTTACACAAGAGAGTGCACAGACCACTCATTAAATGACACTGGCGTCTGGAAAAAACGGTTCCTTTTCCCTCCGTCTCTTGTGGGTCAGTGTCAAGAGAAGCAGCTACCATTGTGCGAGTGTCACCCACTGTCACCCACGTGTCACCCCTGCCCCACTCATTTTATTACCCTAGACTCTCGGGCTTTGGCAAGCAAGGAAAAGTTGGGCAGTAGAGTGAGTCCCAATTTAGAGATGGCCCTTGACTTTGAGATGATATCCACTCATTCCCAATCTGCACTTCAAGGAGCAGTTTTCACTCTAGTCGCTCTGTCCCCTGCCTGAGTCTATCTTCCTGGATTTCCCTTTAAAGATGTCAGAGATCCAAGGATCAGAAAAGAAAGAAATTGCAAACAGAGGTTTCAGAAATGTCGAAACACAGCAGGCACAGAGACACTATTTTCATCTTCATTTCCCCCTGAAGTGGTAATTTTGCTGCTTCTCTGTCTGTCTCCTAATAGCTGGCTTTTATATACAAGATCCCCTTTTGGCGACCGAGCAAAACCTGACACAACAGAGCCTACCACCAAGGAGCCTTGCTCCATGGACAATTGACTTTGGGAGCCTCAGGGGGTGTCCAGAGTGGGCTGAGGCAGGGATCAGCACGGAAGGGCCTTCAGAAGTGCAGGAAAGGTGCTTGAGTGCATGGCCAGTCCTCCAGGAGACTCCCTGGAAGAAGAGCCTCGAATGCACAGTCTGCGGACAGGTGATAGCACGCGCTTAAGAGCTTTATGGCAGAAGTTCTCTCCGGGAGTTTTGGCCTACGAACAGGGTTCATCCCCACCAAGGGAAGACCCCAGGCTTCATCCAGGGAAGAATTCTTAAAAGTTCAAGGACTTCAGGGAAGGGGATAAGGGGAATTTCCTCTACAAGATCGGGAGACTGACTCCAGAAACACGACCTGGCAGCACAACGAGCCCCACAGAGTTTCTCAACAGAGTGCACCGCATTTGACCCGGTCCATAGTACGGAGGAGCCCAATGAGGGGAGTGAATGTAGAGAAGCCTTCACCTGCCACTCTGCTTTCATCCAGCGTAAAGGAATGCACGCCAGAGAAGAACCCTTTGGGTAGAGGGAATGCAGAAAAGCCTTTTGTCTCAGCTTTTCCTTAGTTTCTTACCCAAGGAGGACACTGGGAAGCCTCTGGAAGCATCGAGTGGGGCACAGCCTCTATCCACGAGTCGCACCCCATGCGGCACGAGCACATTCACGCTGGGGAGAAGCGCTATGGCTGTCAGGACAGCTCTCCCAGCCGGCACGACACTGTCCACACTGGGGAAAGCAGCAAGCGTGCAAAGGCCTTCGAGGTAGATCGCACGTCACGCAGCACCAGTGGAGTCCACTACACCTGCACATGAACCCCGGGAGCACGAAGAACGTAGCGAGGCCTTCACCCAACGCTTCAGTTTCCTCCTGCGTAACAACTCCGGGACAAAAACCCTCTGAGGGCAGAGAAGGCAGGAGGGCCACAGGGAGCCACACTGCTGAGAAGCCCGAGGAGCACATGGTGTTAGGAAGCATTTGGCTTCAGCTTAGCCCTCACCAAGCACTAGAGGGTTCGTGCCTGGGATGGTGAAGGGAAGAGACGCGGGAAGGCCTCGTGCTGGTGAGCTCTCCGTGCCTGACGTGACAGGACTCACACTCGGGGAAGAATTTTGGAATGTAACTACCACGGAAAGTCTTTGGGCCTGTGGATCCTCTTGCTTGGCGTCGGAACATTCATGCTGAAGGGCAGTCCCCTTAAACTGTCATTGCCATGAGACAACTTCTTGTGACAGATCATTGCTTACTTTTAATGACTTCTGTTAGGAAAGGACCCAGCCTGGAGCCTTTCTATCTACGAATTCGTCCAGGAGAGAAACTTAGTGGTTGTTGTGAGCTGGGAAAAACCTTCATAGTTTGATCTCTAGGTTGCCCCGGAAAGCTCTCTTTAGAATATTAAACGACAAAGGAGAAAGAGATGTTGACAATAAAGAAGAAGAAATGCACACATGACTTCTCCCTGACATGGGTGCCGTGCCTTGGATGATTTATCGCTTACTTTTTTGAGAGAGCATGCTAGGCAAACAGTGGCCACCGGTGTGTGTGTGTCTTAATCCCTGGAACCTGTGACTAGGTTTACCTTACATGGCGAAGGAGGATCAAGGCTGCCGATGGAATTAAGGCTGACCGTCAGCCAGGGAGGTTGTCCTGGATAATGTAGGTAGGCCTGATACAATCCTAAGGGGCCTTAAAAATGGAGCCAGAAGAGCAAATGTCAGAGTGACGTCAGGTGGGAAAAACTCAACAGGCCACTGCAGGCTCGAAAACAAGTTGGTCCTTACAAGCCTTCGGAAAGGAACCCCGTCCTGCTGACAGCTTCAACCCTGTGACCCCCGTGTTGGGCTTCTGGCCCACGGAACTGTATCACAATAAATGTGTGTTGTTTTCAGCCAATAAAGGTGTGCAACAATAGGAAACTAGTATTGAGGGTGGGGTCGGGGTGGTTGGGAGGCCAAAAGGGCCGGTTTCCCTCTATCTTTTAGAAGCGTGGATAAAAATATATGTATATAAAAAATATATGTTTATAAAAAATAAAAAAAAAAAAAATAAAAAAAAAAAAAAGAAGCGTGTACTGCCGTCCAGTGTCTGGTGTGCTACCTGAAGGCAGCTCGACAAACGTTTCCTGAAAGGCTTCTTTCTTCCAAACATTGTCTGTACCCTTGAGGAGCATAACTCTTTGTAAGGAATATGAAGTCCTGACTTTTGAAATTTGAAACTTGTACAAAATTAGAATACTAAGTATGGTGTTTTATGAAGAGAGCTTATTGTAGTTCGGGAGGTGAGGATCCCTGGCACAAATCAGCACATTATACTACAGCACCGAACACAGTTGAGGGCTTTAATTTAAAAAAAAATCAACTGTCACTTTCTTTATGTGGTTTGGAATGCCCGTCACTCACTCTCTTTTGCTCCTGGTCCACTTGTTTGACCATCTCTTGTGTGGCATGGGGGTGATTGTGTCGCCGTGTGGGCTTCCCTGTTGATCGCCAAGTCTTTCTGCTGACCGGTGTCATTCAGCTTCCTTAATTCCCTGTGGGGGGGCTTCTCTGTGCCCGACTCAGCAGTTATTTAGGGGTGGAATTAGAACTAAAACAAAATACTACAGCCAAGTTGAACTTGTGATCAACTCAGCAAAAACACTGAGTAGAAATCTCATTATTTGATCCGGTAAAGAACTATGAGTGTCACTGTAAAGTGACTAGAAATTTTTAAATTGTTTTTTAAAGTCTCTATTTTAATTCCAGTTGGGGAACATACCGTATTGTATTAGTTTCAGGCATACGATATAGAAATTCAACACTTCCATGCATCACCCGGTGCTTATCAGGACAAATGCCCTCCTTACTTCCCATCACCTGTTTCATCCATCCCCCCCACCCGCTTTCCTTCTGATAACCATGAACTTCTCTGTAGTTAAATGTCTGTTTCTTGGTTTGCCCAGCCCCCCTTTTTCCTTTGTTCGCTTTGTTTGTTTGTTTTTTAAAATCTATGTATGAGTGAAACCCTATGGTATTTACCTTTCTCTGACTGACTGACTTCACTTAGCATTATATGCTCTAGCTCTATTCATATCATTGCAAGTGGCAAGTTTTCATTCTTTTTTATGGCTGAGTAATATTCCATTATGTGTGTGCGTATATGTAATATATAATTTATATATAATATATAATATGTATGTTCATTCATTCATCAACTGAGGGACACTTGGGCTGCTTCCATATCTTGGCTCTTGTAAATAATGCTGTAAATGCAGGGCTGCATGTCTCCCTTTAAATTGGTGTTCTTGTACTCTTTGGGTAAATGCCCAGTAATGCAATTTGCTGGGTCATAGGGCACTTCTATTTTTGAGGACCCTCCATACTGTTTTCTACAGTGGCTGCACCAGTTTACATTCCCACCAACAGTTCACGGGGGTTCCTTCTTCTCCACCCCCTCACCAACACCTGTTGTTTCTTATCTTGTTTATTTTAGCCATTCTGACCAGTGTGAGGTGGTATCTCATTGTAGTTTTGATTTGTATTTCCCTGATTATGAGTGATGTTGAGCATCGTTTCATGTATCTGTTGGCCATCGTGATGTCTTCTTTGCAGAAATGTCTGCTTATGTCTTCTGCCTATTTTTTAATTGGATTATTTGGTTTTTGCATGTTGAGTTTCGTGAGTTCTTTATATATTTTGGACACTAACCCTTTATTGTATATGTCGTTTGTGTATATCTTCTCCCATTCCATAGTTTGCTCTTTACTTTTGTTGATTGTTTCCTTCACTGTGCAGAGCTTTTTTTGCTTCTGTTTCCCTTTCCTCAGGAGATAGAGCTAGAAAAAAGTTGCAATGGCCTATGTCAGATAAGTTACTGCCTGTGTTCTCCTCTAGGACTTTATGGTTTTAGGTCTCACATTTAGGCCTTTCATCCATTTTGAATTTATTTTAGTGTCTGGTGTGAGAAAGTGGTCCAGTTTCATTCTTCTTCATGTAGCTGTCCATTTTCCCAACACCAGTTTTTGAAGAGATTTTTCCTATTGCATATTCTTTTCTGCTTTGTTGAAGATTAATTGATCATATAATTGTGGATCTGCTTCTGGATTTTCCATTCTGTTCCATTAGTCTATGTGTCTATTTTTGTGTCAGTACCACGTTTACAACAACTTGGTAATATCAGCTGAGGTCAAGGATTGTGATGCCTCCAGGTTTGCTTTTCTTTTTCAAGATTGCTTTGGGGGGTGTGGTGTCTGGGTGTCACAGTTGATTGAGCATCTGACTCTTGGTTTTGGGTCAGGTCATGATCTCAGGGTTGTGGGATCAAGCCCTGCATTACATTGGGCTTTGAGCTCAGCAGGGCATCTGCTTGAGATGCTCTTTCCCTCTGCCCCTCCTGCTCATGTTCTCTCTCTCTCTCAAATAAATAAATCTTAAAAAAAAAAAAAAAAGATTGCTTTGGCTATTTGGGGTCTTTTGTGGTTCCATACAAATTTTAGGATTATTCTAGTTCTGTGAAAAATGTTGTTCATATTTTGATAGGGATTGCATTGAATGTATAGATTGCTTTGGGTAATATAGACATTTTAACAGCATTTTTTCTTCCAATCCATGAGCATGGAACATTTCGTTGCATTTCTTTGTGTTGAAGCGATGAGTACGTTCATAAATGGACCAGAATGAATACGCACAGCTCTGTGTTGGCTTCACAGTTATCATCATGGGTTTTCTCCGATACTGCTCTCACTGGTTAGGGTGTTTTGGAATTCCTTTTTGTGATTAACTTGAGGCTAACTTTCAGACTATTGAGCCCTCTTCAGAGCTGGTTCAAGGATCACACAGTAGCTTGATTAAGTGACCAGAGCGGACACATGCTGTTCCTGTGTACTTTATCCACCTATCATTTTGTCTGTACGTGTATAATTTTGTAAAAACTCGGTGCCAAGTTTTCTCTTCATGGACAACGATCAGTGCCTCTTTGGGCCTCTGGCCCTGCCCAGCTCGCCCAGGAGTGCCTCTGTGCTGTGGCTGTGGCTGTGCTTGTAGCAGACCACCTTGGGCCGGGGAAGAGTTGGAGGCTGTCTCTCTCCTGAAACACTTCATTCTCGCAGAGTATCCCTTCCAAGGAGGAGCTGGTCCAGAGCTTCCTTCCTTCTAGCCTATAGAAGAAGGAGAAGGGGAAGGGAAAGGGGAAGGACTATCATGCCAGAGTCTGGGCTTCCTACCCCTTTGGAGGGACTGCAGGAGGAACAGGTGCTGTGCTGTTCTGGAAGGTTCTGGTGGGAAGGCTGCCCTTCAAGACGCCTCACACAGTGAAACCCACAGGCATGTCCTCTGAGAGCATGGACGTACCTGAAGCATTTATCGGGGAGTTGCTCTAGGACAGTTGCTGGGTTTGAGTCATCTGAATGCAACCAGCGGGGGCCTGCATGGTCATGAGCAGAGGTCTGAGTGGGATCAGGGAACAGGGAGACACAGATGGAAGGAAACTATCAGACTTGTCTGCTTCTTCCTGAGACCCCATCAGTAGCTTTTTCATTTCTTCCAGCAGTGCTTTACCCAGACTCTGGCCTCAAGATTGTTCAGAGCCACATCCTCAGAGCAGCTGCCCCTGGTGAGGGGGGGTAGGACATCCCTGAGTCTGGGCTTACTTCATCAGGGTAGTGGCCCCTGGACTCAAATTGCTTTTTGAGCCCTATGTGTCCGGTTCTTTGTGATTCCGCAGGGAGCTGCTCTGGTTCTGCTACCTCATCTGTTAGGTTCTCGTTTATTGAAAACTATTTAATAAAACTGTTTGCATTTTGTATTGGTGCATGTGGTTGTGTTTGTGTCCCCAAGGAGAGTCACTGCTTATATAGGAAGTTGTTTCCTGTGAAGATTAGAGATGGTTGTTCACTCTGGTTCCCAGGCCAGCTCCCTTTATGGTTCTCCTTGACACCATGGCTAATATTCAGCGGGGAGATTGTACTGTTCATTAGTTACTGGCCTTACTGTGCCAACTGAGAGATATACTCATTATCAGCCACTTTACAAACCCTTTCTAGTCTCTGTTTCCATTTTTCCAAGTCAACATTCATCCCTGGAACAACACAACTGTATTTTATTTAATCTTTTTTCACTTTTTCCTACCAGGTGTTTCTTAAGGCCCCAGGGGCTGCTGGCCAAGGTCATGTCTGGCTTGTTACTCTGCACTCAACTATGACAAGTCTTAGGTAGGAAATTGTCCTTTCTAATATCGCCCTTGAACTTTTTCTCTCCTGTTCCTATTTGCTCTCACATGAACACTAGAAACTACATTGTCAGACTCCTTTAATTCCCACCTCCATTCGATGCCCAGAATCCTTGTAGCTCATAAAACCCTTGTAAGCTTATGCCACAAGCTACCACTTCCGTGGTATTATTGACATCTTGCTCAAAATTCCTTCTTCAGTGGAGTCCTGGACTCTTGGCTCATGGCCCCTCCCTTCTCCCTTATTCCTGTTACCACCTGCCATGTCTTAAACATCGTTGGTGGGCAACTCAACCAAAACTCTATAACCTCAGTTCCTCACCCTCTTTACTTTTAATGATCTTTTTTCCCATTCCTATTCTGCTGTAGCCAAGACATCGGGTTCGACTCTGGATGTTGCCGTTATGACATGTTGTCAGTGTGAACCTCC
Source organism: Mustela lutreola (assembly GCF_030435805.1). Classification (NCBI taxonomy): domain Eukaryota; kingdom Metazoa; phylum Chordata; class Mammalia; order Carnivora; family Mustelidae; genus Mustela; species Mustela lutreola. Next base: position 124,866,734 of record NC_081308.1, on the reverse strand, counting down.
AAAGCATGCCTCCTTCTCTCATTACTTCCACTTAGTTGTTCATGCTTTTAGCTTTGTGCCTCTATACTTTCAGATATTTTATAATCTAAACTTCTAAAATTTTAAAAAGTTTTATTTAAGTAATTGCTACACTCAACGTAGGGCTCAAACTCACAACCCCAAGATCAAGATTTGCATGCTTTTATGACTGGGCCAGCTAGGTGCCCCTATAAATCTAAACTCCTAAGCCATTATATCCTTATTTTCAGTGACTTCCTTTCCTCTATAGAAATCATAGATTGCGTGTTTTGTTATTATTGCAAGTCCCTTAAAAACATAATTGTATAATGCATTGTCCAAAATAGAAGACGCATGTTGCTACTGAGCAATTGAAATGAGGCCGTTATGACTGAAGTTTTTAATCTTTTTGACAAATAAAAATTAATATATATATATTTAAGGCATACAAAGTGATGCTTTGATATATGTACACATTGTAAAATGACTTTCACAATCAAATTAACAAACACATCATCACAAAACATAGTTGCCTTTTTCTTGGTGTGGTGAGAACAATTAGTATCTACTCTTTTAGCAAATTTCAAGTATATAATACAATATAAATTAAATATAATTACCCTCTTACATATCATATATCCAGAAATTATTCATTGTATAGCTAAAAGTTTGTTTTATTTGACCTATATCTCACCATTTCTCCCAACCCCAGTCTCTGATAAATACTGTTCTACTCTGATTCCATGATCCTGACTTTTCAAATTCTGACATATTAATGAGAACATATAGTATTTGTCTTTCTCTGGCTCGTTTATTTCACTTATCATGATGTCCTCCAGGTTCACCCATGTTATTACAAATGGCATGATTTCTTTCCATTTCTTTTTATGGCTGAGAACCATTCTTTGTGTGCCTGTGTGTGTATCACATTTTCTTTATCCATCTGTTGACAGACAAGTTGTTTCCATATCTTGGCTATTGTGACTAAAGCTGCAGTGAACATGGGAGTGCAGATATCTCCTTGAGATCCTGTACCAATGTTCATTTCCACCAATAGTGATACAAGGGTTTCCCTTTTCTCCACATCTTCACCAACACTTGTTTTTGCTTGTCTTTTTCATACTAGCCATTATAATATGTATGAAGAGATTTCTCACTGTGGTTTTGATTTCCATTTCCCTGATAATTAATGATGTTGAGCACCTTTTTTTTGTATTTGTGGCTATTTGTATGTCTTTGATAAAATGTCTATTCAAGTACTTTGTCCATTTTTTAAATTGGGTTGTTTGTTTTTTGATTTGTTTTTTGCTAAGTTGTGTGACTTTCTTATGTATTTTGGATATTAAACCATTTTTGGAGATACGGTTTGCAAATATAATTTCCCTATTCTTCATGTTGTCTTTTCATTTTGTTGAAAGTTTCCTTCACTGTTCAGAAGCTTTTTAGTTTGATGTAGTCCTACTTGTTTATTTTTTGCTTTCACCATCTGCACTTTGGTGTCAAATCCTCCCCATGCCCCCCAAAATTGCCAGGAACAATGTCAAGGAGCTTTTTCTCTGTCCCCTCTCCCACTGCCATGGGAGTTTTAAGTTTTAAGTCTTTAATGCCTTTTAGTTTCTGTGGATGGTCTAAGAGAAGGGTCCAATATCATTCTTTTTCATATGATTATCCAGTTTTCCCAACACTGTTTCTTGAAGAGACTCTTATTTCTCCATTGTGTATTCTCCATTGTCATAGACTGGTTGACCACATATGTGTGGGTTTATTTCCAGTCTCTCTCTTCTGCTCCATTGGTCTATGTTTTTTTTGCCAGTACTATACTGTTTTGATTATTATAGTTTTGTAATATGGTTTGAAATCAGAAAGTGTGAGGCCTCCACCTATGTCTTCCTTCTCAAGATTGCTTGGCCTACTCGAGTCTTTTGTGGTTCCATATGAACTTTAGGATTATGTTTCCTATTTCTATAAAAAATGCCATTGGAATTTTGATAGAGATTACACTGGGTCTGTCGATAATTTAGGGCAGTATGGACATTTTAATAATGTTAATTCCTCCAATCCATGAACACAGATATCTTTCCATTTAACTTGTATCTTCTTCAATTTTTTTCATCAACATCTTATAATTTTCAGTGTATAGATCTTTTACCTCAGTTAAATTTATTCTTATGGATTTTATTCTTTATCATGCTATTGTAAATGGGATCGCATTCTTTCTTTTTCATAGAATTCGCTGTTGGTGTATAGAAACACAATGGATTCTTATACATTGATTTTGTGTCTTGCACATTTACTGAATTCATTTATTCTAAGAGTTTCTTTATAGAGTCTTTGGGGTTTACTACATATAAGATCATGTTGTCTTCAACCAGAGACAGTTTAACTTGCTCCTTTTCAGTCTGGATCCCTTTTATTTCTTTTGCTTAGACGATATTTAGATTATACTTTATGATAGATATGAATCCTTGGTAATGGCTTCAAGCTCTAAGCAACTAGTTTCTTTTTTTTACTTTTATTTTTTAAAATAATTTTTTAAAGATTTTATTTATTTGACACAGAGAGAGAGATCACAAGTACGCAGAGAGGCAGGTGGAGGGGGAGGAAGCAGGCTCCCCACTGAGCAGAGAGCCCGATGCGGGGCTCTACCCCAGGACCCTGAGACTGTGACCTGAGCCAAAGGCAGAGGCTTAACCCACTGAGCCACCCAGGCGCCCCAGGAACTAGTTTCTTCACAGGCAAAATAAAGTGAATGAAAGATTAAAAAACATAGTGTAGTATAGGCATTGGGATGAACACCTAGGAACCTGGGCTCTGATTAACTACCAATCTGTTGCTCAGCAAGAAATTTTATGGTTTTGTCCCTCTTTCTCTAGTTACTTGATAAATGAGTAAAGTGTTACATATATTTGGTATACTTTCAAACTCAGTTTTACTTTCTATTTTTTTGAAAATATCCAAATTCTTCTTTGTTAAAATTGCTCACTAATAAATGCTATTGACCTAATAGGTTATGATCTAAAGCAAGATTAAAAGAACAGACATACCTAAGGCAAATTTCATATTTTTACTTGCTAATCCTTCAAATCAACCCTACTTAATATAATCAATGTAATCTTTCATAAATAGAATGTTTATTCTAACTCTACCCTTTTCCTTAAAATAGTTCAAACTTTTGCAAGAATGGTTTTAGTCCTGACATATTTGGCTAATTTTCTGTGAAAAGGTTTTGTAGTTTAAAAATAGATGTCAAGAGGTCCTAAGAACTGGTCCTGATGAGGGATGCTACACTTGGGAAATTGTTATTTCAGTCACCTTAACTCTGACTAAATAGGAGGAGGGCAGAGAGAGAGAGTGAGAAAGAGATTGCATGTGTGTATATGTGTGTATGTTTTGTTAGTTGCTGGTACCCAGTGAATGGGCAGGTGTGGCTTGTGTTCAATCATCAGAATACTTGGTAAGAACTGGGAGTTTATATAGAGCCTTTCTGAGATCAGGATGGGGTAAGACACTTCTGCCAGTGGAATCTTCCTTATGTATAAGAAGTATCATTGCCTCCTGCACATCTCAGCCCCCTCAGAGATGTTTCTTGGCCTCCTTCTCTCAATTATAGGACTGTTCTCAGCTGTTGACTGTGCAGGAGGAATCTTCCCTCTATTGATAAAGACCTCAGTTCCTCAAATAATCAGTAACAAAATGCTGAATTTCTTTCCCAAAGTTCAAAATTAGTTAGATGAATGCTAAGCATATCTGATTCTTTATTTCAATTTGTCAAGAGAGGAAAAAAAAATACTCATTAGCACTATGCCTCTACACTCTACCCTTGATCACGCTTTCACATTCAGGAGGACATTCCCCAACTTCCTGATTGCATCTCTTAACCTCAACTCTTTGTCAATTGAAGGTACAGCTTTGATAATTCAAACATGCATTGACTAGTCCCTTAGCAACCACTGAACTCACTGGGTTAGGTACTAAACTGTAATGTGGCAGATAATGTCTCCTGAAAAGAAAAGCTTTGAATTACACAATCTAAACTTATTGGAAGCTAAATCAAAATATGCCACATTTAATTGGTGTAAGAAGGTTTTTCAAACAGATGGAATGTAGTGTCACTACAACCTCCAGTAAGCTTAAAGTGGAAAATTCCTCCTTCTTTTCTTCACCTAAACTAAACCAGATTTGTCGTTCAATGTCTCTTTGCTCTACTTGAAATCGCCTTGCTTCTTTCAGCTCCGCTAGGGAAGTGTACACAACAGGCACTCCACCACTTAAGAATTCATTATTAAGGCAAGCAGAATCAGAAAGTCAACAGTGCTCTGAAATTCAGGGAAAAAGCACAATTACTCTAGCATTTTGAGGATTTCCCCTTACATTTGTGAGACTGAAAATCCAGTAAAGAGAGCTATTTAATTGGCATTCTACACCCAGGAAGGCTTTGGTTGTCTTTTCTGTCCTGGAGCACAAACCCCAAAAAGGTGGCTGCTACACTTTAATGTGCAAAGGTGCATGTTTTCATTTAAAATACAGATTCCTGGGGTGCCTGGGTGGCTCAGTGGGTTAAGCTGCTGCCTTCGGCTCAGGTCATGATCCCAGGGTCCTGGGATCAAGCTCCCCGCATCAGGCTCTCTGCTCAGCAGGGAGACTGCTTCTCCCCTTCTCTCTCTCTGCCTGCCTCTCTGCCTACTTGTGATCTCTGTCAAATAAATAAAGTCTTTAAAAAAATACAGATTCCTCAGAGTCATATCTATTTTAGTTGGTCTGGCCTAGGGTGGCAGGAATAGGCCTTTTTGAACAAGCATCCCAGGTGACTTGGTACAAGTCATACTTAGATTACAACGTAAGGAAAACTGACCTAGATGACTTCCTAGAGTTTGGAGAAATGAGCTGATGCCAATAGGCCCCATCCTGCTATAAACACAGAAATACTGGATAAGATTTAATAGAAACTGGGGCATCTGCATGGCTCAGTTGTTGGGCCTCTGCCTCCGGCTTGGGTCATGATCCCAGGGTCTTGGGATCGGCTGGTGTTGGGCTCCCTGCCCAGCGGGGAGTCCCTTCTACCTCTGACCCTCCCCATTCTCATACTCTTTCTCTCTTTTTCAAATAAATAAATAAATCTTAAAAAAATAAATTTTAAGAAAATGACTTTGTCAGCAATTTATATACACAAGATCAAGGCACCAAAAATGTTTCTATATAACCACCACAGCCAATTAAACAAGGTAATAATGATTTAACAATTCACAGTAGCAACCAAAACTATGGGTGGATGATGCTTCATTTTATGTCTCACTTTCCCTGGGCCACAAGGTGCCCAGACATTTGACCAAACAGAATTCTGGGTATGTCTCTGAGGGTGTACCTTGATTAGATGAACATTGAATTGGTAGACTGAGTAGAGCAATTTGCCCTCCATAATGTTGGGCCTCGTCCAATCAATTGAAGGCTGTGATAGAACAAAAAAGGCCAAGTAAAAGGAAACTCCTCCTGCCTGATTATTCAGCTAGGACACTGGTCTTTACTGGTCTTTAGACTCAGATTGAAACCAGCTCTTCTTGGGTCTCCAGCCTGCTGACTGTTTGAATGGAATTTACAACATTGACTCTCCTGGTTCTCAGGCCTTTGGACTCAGACTGGAAACTGCACATCAGCTCACCCGTGTCTCTGGCTTATGGACTGCAGATCTTGGGACTCCTTAGCTTCCATAATTGTCTCAGACAATTGCTTATAATGAACGGCTCTCTCTCTTTCTCCTGATGAATATATACACACATATACACACATCCTACTGGGTCTGTTTCTCTGGAGAACACTTGACTAATACAGTGTGTCCAGGCATTACTAAAATAACGTAGAAGACCTGCTCATGTATAGGAAGAAATTCTATTGCTAGCTCTTCAAGGCTGAACCCACTGTACCTGCAGGCTCAAGCGCATAATCATCTTCTGTTTGAATCCTGAATAAAACCGGAAGTATATCTATACCCTCTATTTTGCTCTCTCCAGCCCCCATATATGAGGGCGGTGTTTCTCAAAGTACAGCGCATGGACCAGCAGCATAAGGATCAGCATCATATGAGAACTTACTAGAAATCCTTGACCTCAGGTGTATTAAATTATAAACACAAAATTAGATGTCCAAAATTTGTTTTTTAATATATTAAAATGCAGATGCTGATTCAATAGGTCTGGGGTAGGCCTGACAATCTGCATTTCTGGTAAGCTCCTTTGTGATGCTGCTGCTCCAGGCCTTCAGTAAAATAGGTCTGGGATTTACAATTAAATCATCCTCCCATATCTGAGGTTCCAGTTAAGCTGGTTAGATTCTCGTATGGCTTCCTCAGTGTTGACAACCAGACTTACCTTAGGGCATCAGTCTTCAGAGACATTCCTAATCCCTTCTCCCCCTTTTATCCCCAAAGTCACATTTCTTCCTCCCTATAATCAAAATACTTCTCTTCTTAAAAAGAAAAAAATTATTTAGAGAGAGAGAATGCACAAGCTTTGGGAGGGGCAGAGGGAGAGAGAGCATCCCAAGCAGGCTCCACACCCAGTGCAGAGACTGATGCCATAACCTGGAGACCACAACCTGAGCCAAAATAAGTCAAATGCTTAACCAACTGAGCCACCCAGGCACCCCTCAAAATACTTCTTTGTACAAGTGTGTGTGCACGGGTGCACATGTATATCCTCACTCACTAACCCAGGCACCCCAGGGGGCAGGAAGTGGTGATTGTACATCACTACTCTCAGACTTTTGACCAAAGTACCTATCCGGTGGGCCATGCCTGCAGGATACTGTAAGTCTACTGTGAATTTAAGTCTGGCACATAATATCCCATTTTTATCATTTATTCAAAATAGTCCTTCATCCTAGGCCAGGTAAGTGTTTTATAAACTTGGCAAGTTAACTCAATTCCCAGGAGCCTGTGGATCATAATTTGAGAAAAAGTGCAAGAGAATATAAAAGATGTTACTTTAGGTTAAAGGTCATTTAGTGTGCCCTTTAAACACAAATGGAAATGCAGGCGCTCTGGTACATGGGCAGAACTCTTTCAAAGGTAATAATCAAATAATTCATAATATGCTTTTATTAACATTTTAAAATTATTAACATGGAAATAAGGTATTTAATCCTCATAGAGATCTCAGTATAAAAAAAAAAAAAACCAAAAAAAACACTGGCCTAGAGCAGTCCCTTTAGTCCCAGTATGGTGGGTCAGTACATCCAGAGGATGGCTACTCTAATGTCTGTATCATGAGATATACTACAGTGTAATGGTTAAGATTGTTATTTGTCACAGAACTACAACAAAAAACTCTTAAAATTTATATAGGACCACAAAAAACCCCAAATAGCCAAAGCAATTCTGAAAAAGAAAAAGCAAAGCTGGAGGTATCACAATTCCAGACTTAAAGCTATGTTACAAAGCTGTAGTAATCAAAACAGTATGGTACTGGTACAAAAATAGACACATAGACTAATGGAGCAGATGGAAAATCCAGAAGTAAACCCACAATTATGTGGTCAACTAATCTTCAATAAAACAGGAAAGAATATGCAATGGGAAAAAGATGGTCTCTTCAAAAACTGGTGTTGGGAAAACTGGACAGCTACATGCAAAAGACTGAAACTGGACCACTTTCTTTTTCCATATACAAAAATAAACTCAAAATGGATTAAAGACCTAAATGTGAGATCTGAAGCCATAATAATCCTAAAAGAGAATACAAGCAGTAATTTCTCTGATACTGGCTATAGCAACTTTTTTCTAGATCTGTCTCCTGCGGCAAGGGAAACAGAAGCAAGAATAAACTATTGGGACTTCATCAAAACAAAAAGCTTTTGCACAGTTGAGGGAAACAACAAAATAAAAGGCAACCTATGGAATAGGAGAAGATATTTGCACATGGCATATCCAATAGTGTTAGTATCCAAAACATATAAAGGACATATAAAACTCAACACGCGGAAAACAAATAATCCAATTAAAAAATGGGCAGAACACATGAAGAGATGTTTCTCCAAAGAAGACATCCTGATGGCCAACAGATGCATGAAAAGATACTCAACATCACTCATCATTAGGAAGATACAAATCAAAACCACAATGAGCTATTACCTCACATCTGTCAGAATGGCTAAAATCAACAACACAAGAAACAACAGGTGTTGGCGAAGATTTGGAGAAAAAGGAACACTAGTGCATTGGTGGGAATGCAGACTGGTGCGGCTATTGTGGAAAATAGCATGGCATTTCCTCAAAACGTTAAAAATAGAACTAGCCCTACAACCTAGTAATTGTACTACTAGGTATTGACCCAAAGAATACAAAAACACTAATTCAAAGGGATGCAAGCACCCTTATGCTTATGGCGGTATTATTATTATTTTTTTAAAGATTTATTTATTTATTTGCCAGAGAAAGAGAGATCACAAGTAGACAGAGAGGCAGGCAGAGGCAGAGAAAGAAGCAGGCTCCCTGCTGAGAAAGGAGCCCAATGTGGGATTCGATCCCAGGACCCCGGGATCATGACCCGAGCTGAAGGCAGCCACTCAACCATCTGAGCCACTCAGGCATCCCATGGCGGTATTATTTACAATAGCCAAGATGCAGATACAGCCCAAGTGTTCCATCAATTGATGAATGGATAAAGAAGATGTGATTATATCTATATCGATATCGATATAGATATATCACAGCCATAAAAAAGAATGAACTCTTGCCATTTGCAACAACATGGATGGACCTAAAGAGTATAATGCTAAGAGAAGTCAGTCATTCAGAGAAAGACAAATACCATATGATTTCACTCATATGTGGAACTTAAGAAACAAAACAGTTGAACAAAGGGAAAAAGAGAGGGGCAAACCAAGAAACAGACTCCTAACTATATATAGAGAACACACTGATGGTTGCCAGAGGACGGGGGTTAGGGGGATGGGTGAAATAGGTAATGGAGATTAAGGATGGCACTTGTCATGATGAGCACTGGGTGATTTATGGAAGTATTGAATCACTGTATTGCACACCGGAAACTACCATAACATTGCAGGTTAATTATCCTGGAATTTAAAATAAAATTAAATTTAAAAACCTATAGGCTGTTGAGCCAAACTACCTGCATTTGCTTCCTGTTATTTTTTTTAAAGTAAGCTCTATGCCCAGCTCTGGGGCTTGATTTGCATGCTCTACTGACTGATCCAGCCAGGCATACCTCCTATTTTTAAGTTATATCTCTTTCGGTTACTAGCTGCCCGACCTTGGGCAAGTTATTTAATTGGATGTGGTGATCACTGAGTAAACATCATTTTATGCATACATGTGTATATGTACACACACATATATATAAGGTCATTATGTGAGAGTGAAGAGGTTTAGATGCTTTCTAGACTGTTCCGCGAGAGGGTAGATTTCCGTATTGGGGATTACTAATAATGTCAGTATGATGAGGAAGTTGATTTGGCTTATGTTCTTTTCTCCCCCCATCAGGGATGAAACTTTTGTACCATGTAACAGCAGCTGAATGCACAGCAGTGAACCCAGCAAGCTGCAGAGGGGTCCATTACTGTGTATTATGGGCCAAATTTTGTCCCCCCCCCCCAAAATATATGTTGAAGTCTTAACCCCCAATAGCTTACAATGTGAAACTTACTTGCAGAGTTTTTGTTTTTTTTTTTTAAGATTTTATTTATTTATTTGACAGACAGAGATCACAAGTAGGCAGAGAGGCAGGCAGAGAGAGAGAGAGAGAGAGAGAGGGAAGCAGGTTTCCTGCGGAGCAGGGAGCCCGATGCGGGGCTCGATCCCAGGACCCTGAGATCATGACCCGAGCCGAAGGCAGCAGCCCAAACCACTGAGCCACCCAGGCGCCCCATGAGTTTTTATAGCAGTAATAAAGTAAGGTCATTAGGGTGGACCCTAATCCAATACGACTGATATCCTTATAAAAAGAGGAAATCTGGAGACACACACACACACACACACACACACACACACGCACATAGAGGGAAGATGATAGAAACAGGCACAGGGAGAATGCAGCTATCTGCAAGCCAAAGAGAGAGACCTGGAATTAAATCCCACAGAGTCCTCAGAAACAACCAATGCTGTGACACCTTGCTTTGGACTTCTAACCTTCAGAACTGAGAGATAATAAAATCCTGTTTAAGCCTCCATGTTTGTAGCACTCTGTTATGGCAGTCCTACGAAACTAACACACTGTACACTATGTCCATTCCCTGCCTGCTCTTCCTAATGGCTTGGACAACCTGCTCCACTTAGAAGTGCTTATCAGCCCATTCTCTCAGATCTGTGTGCATTTTACCTTTGTTCACATAACTCAGCAGTTCTAACCATTCCACTGCCTTCCATCAAGTTACCTTTAACCCTTCTGGGTGAGATTAAAGTATATATCTAATATAATGTCCTTTTATTGTCAGTCATTTACCCTATCTTTTAAAATTTCTCAGGATTTTGTTAGTTTTTATTTGTGATTTGTGCGTACTTTTATATTCTATGCATTAATTCACCAACTGTGAGGTTTTCCAAGAACACATATATTGCATCAAGTTAGTTTTCCTATTGCTGTCTGAGAAATTAGCACAAACGTGGTGTCTTGGGTTCTGTGGACCAGGGTTGGGTCCTCTCTTTCAGAGTCTCACAAAGCTGCACAAACAATGTTTGCTGAAGCCAAGAAATCTGGAGTCTTGCCTGGGGAATCTTCAGAATTCACTTTCTTGAAATTATACTATTAAGAGCCCTGGATATTTACTATTAGCTAGAGGCTGTCTCTAGATCCTAGAGGCCAACTCTAGTTCTTTCCCACATGGGCTTCTTCAACATAGCTGCTTACTTTGTGTCCACAAGGAGTCTCATTGAAGTCTTTTAAAATGGAGTCTTACATAATGTAACAATAACAGTTGTGACATCCCATCACCTTTGCCATAATCTGTTGGTTAGAAGCAAGTCACAGGTTCTGCCCACCTTCAAGGGATTATACAAATGCACGAATACCAGGAGGTGGGAGTCATCAGAAGTATGGCAGGATTACATTTAACGTAAAAGACTCTTGTACCCCACCCCTGCATAGTGGGCCACTTAGACCTCAGGGATCAGTGGTACCCAGACCAGCCAAACTTGGTGAGGTCTCAACTCTGTTTTCTTCCAGGCCTATACATGTTTCAGGATTTAGGCATATATTCTAATATTCAAAAATTCATACCCAATATCTAACAGAAAAACTGCATGAATCCTATAAAACCAATGCTCCTTCCCATTTTCTTTCCTAGGCTTAATTTCTCTTCTCTTTTCCTAATGGAAGTTGGAGTTCCTAATTTCAGAAACAGGGATGGAAAAAGGGAGGTCTGACACCTGCTTCTTCATTCAGTGTTTCTGTTTTTGTTTTGTTTTGAACCTCCCCTGCCCTGAATATTTTCCCGGACCCAATAGTTTGACACTCCAAATATGGACTAGCCAGATTGCTCATTGTCTTAAACTGTGTACATTGATTTTTTTTCATGTCCTAAGGTGTTTACAATGAAGGACTCCCACATGATGCTTGTAAAAGCAGCATCTTGAAAGACGTGTCTAGGAAAACGGAAATTGATTTCTTCATAACATTTTATACAATATGACATTCTAAAAGTACCCGTTTTCAGAAAAGTCCTGCTGTTCCTCACAAAAGGAAAAGCTGTGGCCTATACAAATAAAACATTCAGCCTCTCGTTTAGTCATCCTTTTTAATTATCTAGTCTCGAATAGCTTTCCCATATGTCAAATTATTTTTAATGTTCAATGTATTAGTAAAATGGCTCAGTACTAACCACTTGGGTATTTTCAAATAGGAGAAGTATGGTTGAATCTCCCAAATTGCATTTACAATGAAAGATGCTTCATGCCAGTGACTCAGATCTTGACAAACGAGGCACGGCATTCATTAGTTTAATGTTTTTCCCCTATTGTGATAGAAATACATAATGACACTGCCTAAGTAATGTGAAATTATTCAGCAATGTAAGAAAAATTTCAATAAGCACTGCCTACCAGTTACAGTTCTTAAGCTCATCTTCAGATTTCTTCAGTAGAAAATTACTTAGGAGATTCTGGAAAACTCACTACCTTTTCTATTACAATCTTAGGTAAAATCATTATCCCTTATTTATCTTTCTCAGTTTTTCTCAAAATAGTAAAATTAATACAGTGAATTCTTAGCATCCATAAGCCTTTAGGATAAAGGATACAAAGAGTCATGAGGAGGCTAGGATAGCTTATTGTGGTAAGCATTTCACAATGTATACAGATATCAAATCATCACATTATATACCTTAAATATATAAGTTTTTTATCATTTACACCTCACTAAATCTGGGATAAAAGAGGCTAAGATGATAATGTTACTAGATATTAGTGTGTATAATCTTGTAGCAGGTATTTTAGAATCAGGGAATGTATCTTAAAAGAAAAAAGGCAATGTCAGGAGGTCATCTGTCCAATCATCTTGGCATTAGGTGGGACTACATCTAAACCCTCTGAAATTGCATGGTGTTATATAAAGACCTTTGCTCTAGGTCAGGCTGTGCTTTATAGTTTCTAAAAGATCTCAGTCTCTTCATTTTAAAAGTAAGTAATTGGACTTCTCTAGTCATTCAATTATAACAAAGTACATTTTAAATAAATTTGCCTTACCTGGATATATTCATCAGGGAGTTGTTTTAGTTTATTTTATATCATTCATATATTTTTCCATCTAAATACTATTTCTTCCTTAATCATGAAGCCAAACACTTGATTACTATTGTGTAGAGCTATACATCTACTTCCCTGATACATAGGTATTATTTGATCTATCAAATTGTGTTGTTCAGCTCTGACTTAAAGCGAGGATTCTCTGTGCTACAATATAGTAAGCACAGAAATTGTCATCATTTAACCAGGGTTCAACCTCTAGCTCCACGCATTTGTACGTTTATGACATTGGGTGCATCCTTCACCTTCTATGAGACTCTATTCATCTGTAAAGTGGACAATCATTATAATCCTTCCCATGCACACACTCAGAATTGCCTTGTTCCTCTCTCAACTTATTATACTTCTTCAGCAAATCTACCTCTGGTTGAACAAAACTCTCAGGCTATTCCATGTGTGTATGGTAGACCTGAACATGGCTAGAAACAGAACAAATTTGTTAGCTAATCTCACTTGAAATTCCTAATCTCAAACCTCAAGTGGGCCTTCAATGCCGTCTAAAGCCATACATTTTTCCCCATTCAGTTTTACTTTCCCTTTTACCTGACTATATTTTACCTTCTTTTACCTAATGCCCTTCAGCCGTCTTGCCTTAACTCTTAGGTGATAAGTGTTCAGGTAGGAGTGGCCATGTGACTGAGGTTGAGCTTTTGGAATGGGAGTGGAAATCATGTGCTTGATTTCTGGATCATCTCAAAGAAAACAAACTTCCATGGCTATTTTTTTCTACCCATGACCTAGAACACAGACATAGCAGCAACCTTGCTTTGCCCATGCAGTTGAAGACAACTTTAGGGACTGTCAGAGCGAAAAGAACATATAAATATTGTTCCCTGAGTGACTACTTTGAGCAGAGTATCTCCTCCAGTTCAGAACAACTGAACTGTTACATGAGAAAAAATAAACTTTAGCTTTATGTAAGCCAATATATGTTGGTATTTCTTTGTTATATAGCCTCAACTATAAGAATATATATTTAATGATTGAGGCTTAAATTACATACAATCAATTGTATAGATCTGAAGTTTTCAATGCTTGTTAAAGTTTAGAGTCACATATAATCCCACCCCCCCGAAAATATATATACAGAATATTTCTTTCATCCCAGAAATTTCCCTTGTCTTTTTTTCCCATCAATCCCCATAGGCAACCATTTTCTAATTTCTGTCCGTATAAATTAGATTTGTCTCAAGGGCTTGATACAAATGGAAAAACACACTATGTACTGTTTGGTATGTGGCTTCACTAAGCATGTTTCTGAGATTCATCCATGTTACATGGAATGGTTTATTCTTACTTATTGTGGTTGTAATTTTAAATATTAATATACCACAATTTGTTTATATATTTCCCAACTGGTTAGCATTTGAGTTGTTCTCTATTTTTGACAGATACGAATAATGACACTATGATCATTCTTACAGAACTCTGTCTTCATCCTGAACAGTTTCTTGTACTGTGTCCAGCCTGTTATTAATTCCATGGGATAAGTTCTCCACTTCTGATTTTGTATTTTCCAATCCTAGCATTTTGAAGGTTTTTTTAAATACTTTCCATCACTTTCATAAAATTCTTCATCTGTTGTTGTATGTTGTTCACCATTTCAAATAAATATTCTATGCATTTATCATAGACATTGTAAAGCTCCTACTTGATAACTTCAACTTATAACCATCTCTGCATATGCTCCCTTTGACTATTTCCTCTCTTGATCATGGGTTTTAACTTATTTTTTTAAACATTTCTCATAATTTATTGTGTTCTGGATATTGCAAATAAAAGGACACAGTAGAAGAGTGCCTGGGTGGCTCAGTTGGTTAAGCATCTTACTCTTGATCTCAGCTCAGGTCTTGATCTCAGGGCTATAAGTTCAAGCCCTATGTTGGGGTCCACAATGGGCATAGAGTGTGGAGCCTATGGTAAAAAAAAAAAAATAAGAATGCAGTAGACTCTAAATTAGATAATATTTTTCCCAGGAAGAGATTATATCTCTTCTGTTGAGTCACTAAATGTATTAGAGGTAGGGAATTAAGTCTTTCTAATCTAAAGTTGACATGAGTGTAAGCTTTTTCTTCAATTTCAGTTAGATTTATGTCACCATGAATTTCAAATATTTCAAAGGTAGGGTCAGAAACTCCCTTCAAAGAATATGAAAGTATCAGCAAGCACTAGGGAACACTTTATGGTTAATACTGCAGTCACCAGCTTTCCAGTCCATGGTGGAAAATCACTCTGCCTTACAGAGTGGCTTGGTGGACAATGACTGGGTTGCCTTAGAATTCTCTATCTTCTTCAATCTTGTCTTGGGATTTCAGGCCCTTGGGTGATCTCTTCTGAGTTGCCATGCCTTAAGCTTTTGGAAGGCCGCTGCACTGACCTTGATGAAAAGCCAGCTCTCCTGTCATATCTTCAGGCTTTGGCTTTTCACTGAATGCTCAATGTGTGCCTCAGTGGGGGGTCTATCTTTCTCAGCTCTCCTGCCTCCACGTAGTCTTTCCTGGACTACTCCTGTGATCTTGTTGAAGACCCATAAAAAAGAGTTGGCAGGCAAATATAGACTTGCTTGGAGGTGGGAGCTCTTAAGAAGTCTAAAAAAAAAAAAAAAAAAAAAAAAAAAGGAAGTCTATTCTGGGGGCCCTGGGGTGGGTCAGTCTGTTAAGCATCCAACTCTTGATTCAGTTCAGGTCATGATCTCAGGGTCAAGAGATTGAACCCTGTGTCAGGCCCTATGCTGAGTGTGGAGCCAGCTTAAGAGCCTCTCTCCCTTCCTCTCTGCGCCCCACCCCCTGACTCATGCACACACACTCTCTCTCTCAAAATGAATAAATGAATGAATGAATGAATAAAATAAATTCTATTCTATAACTCCAGGTCACCTGTAACAATTGTTTATTAAAAGTTTTGCTCGTTTCTCCTAACCCCCATATATAAGGTATTTTTTCTACCTCTTCCCACTTTGTCATAGATGGAAGCAGCAACAGTTATCGTATCGCCTAGAAAGGGCTTGAAATCTATGTATTTTGTTCTCTGAGACATTTCCAGCTCTTTCATGAGTTTTTAAAACTTATGACTTTGCATATTATCTAGGTTTTTCTAATTGATAGGGTAAGAAGGACAATATCTTTTGACTTCCTATAACCTAACTGGAATTGAACTAATAAAATTTTTATTCATTATCAAACAGATTAGAACACAGAACACATCAAAGTTATTTTATAAAAATATTTATTTATTTTAGAAAAAGAGAGCATGCAGGGGGAGGGGCAGAGAGAGAGAGAGAGAGAGAGAGAATCCTGAAGCAGACCCCCTGTTAAGCATGGAAGCCAGTGTGGGGCTCAATCCCATGACTCCACGATCATGACCTGAACCTAAACCAAGAGTCAGGTGCTTAACCAACTGTACCACCCAGGCGCCCCAGAGCACATTGAAGTTCTGAGTATGTTAGCCAATACTATAAAATAAAAAATGAGTGATAAATATGAAAGGAAGGTTTGAAGTTATCATCATTATAGGTAATATTTTCATCTGCATAGAAAATAGATGTGAATATACTAACAAATAATTAGAACTAGTGGGGGATAACAATAAAATGACATTCAAGGTAGCAGCAAGAAAAACACAAAAATTAGGAGCTTTCCTGTATACCTGCAACATTATCTCTTCCACAAAAACCTTATTAACCATCCTATACAACATTAGAGCTAAGTGGTTCTTTCTGCACTGATAAAATTTCTTATACATTTAAACAACAAAATAACCTATTTTGAGTACTTTATATGTATCTCTGTCCCCAAATAGACTTTGAAAGCTTGAGGAAAAGGATAGTCCTATTAATATCTGCATCATGAGCCTTTAGCACAAATTCAGCAAGTAGAAGGAGTCCAATAAGTAATGAACATTTGAATGAGTGAAAGACATTGAACTAAAAGATGCCTAAGGTCTCTTCCCAGTATAATACTTCTAAAAATTATCTTTTTAAGGGTCTAACAAATATGAAATATTCACCCCCCAAATAATACTGCACGTACTTAAACCTTTCGGTATGCTGTGGTTTTTGCAATTACAATACTTAAAAGTAATAGATGGTAAATCATTAAGTTAGTCAATGTTTCAGAGAAAGAGGGAACAAATGAGTAATGTGATCAAGCTTTGCACATTAAGTGACCCTAAGAACTGACACTTCATTTGGTTGTTTGCTATTTCTTTAATGAACCGGAGCAGTTTTCTTAATTAGCCGGGCCCATCTGTTTCAAGAACAAATGACATTTAGTATAACAAAGGCTGAAACAACAAGACAGCTTAATTTTAGAGTGCAAACGGCAATACCAAGTGACATAATTACTAGTTTGTGTTTTCCAGATATGGTTTAGTAGGTCTTCTAGACTAGAGGTCGATCTGGCCATCTTGTCCTCTAAATAATTGATAATGCACTGATTGTTATTTCTTTATAGAGGAGCAATACTATCTGTTAAAGGAAAAAATTATGTATTTATGAAATAGCTAGTTTCTTCTTTGGGTTTATAATTTGACATATACAATAAGGCTATTATTTTTGAGGCAAATATATTACTTGTAAATTGTTTTCAAGATTAGAGGTTTTCATAGGAGGAAGAGCTATATTTTTATTTCTGTAAAATTTTCATTACATTTACTATCTAATGAATATTTTATGGTCCTTTACATGCTTATAATTCTTTTATGCACTTACCAAATTCAAAGGTGATGCCCTTCTTTGGTTAGATCTAATTCTGATCCCTTCAAAATAAGCAATGAGATAGAAATTTCAGGAACCAAAACCTTTTGTGTCTCTCACCCATCTCTCCACTCTTTGTAGGAAGCATAGAACTATATAGACAATAAGAAAATAGAAAAATCTCACAAGGACAGGGCCCCAGCCATCTGAATAATAGTATAGCATCTGAATGCTATTTATTATTATTTAAGGTAGAAGATAAAGGAGAAGAAAAATATTTAATGAGTTTAAATGTCTTGATTCCTGTAATTTCTAACTCATTGCATATTTTGAAGGGACCCATAATGATTTCTCCTCAGGCAGAAATGATTGGCTACGGTAACAGCCAATCATAATTCAATTGTCTGGTTTGCCTCTTTTCTACTAACACTAGTAAAATAGCAAACAAAAGAATGAGCAAATTGTGTTTCTTACAGAAACTATAAGAGCATTTCATGTGATACGATTCAGTTATTAATTCAACTGAAATTTATTCAAAATCTACTGTGAACCAAGCATTGTGCTACACAATGGAAATATAGCAGTGAAAGAAATAGAAAAAAATCCCTGCCCTCAGGGGCCTTACATTCTAGTGAGGGGAGACAAACAATAAATAAAATAAATAAGTAATGATATAATGAGATTTCACATAATACTAAGTTTCTGAATTAACAAAGTAGGATAAGGGAAGAGAAAATGACAGCAACAGGGCTTCCCTTATCAGATGCTACTTAGTGGAGGAAATGAGTGGTTTATCTGTATGGAGATAGGGGTCTCAGGCAGAACAACCAGCTAAAGTAAAAATGATATTGAATCAGGATTAATGTGTTTGAGGAACAACAATTCAGCACATGTAGTTGGAGTTCTGTGAATGAATTGGAAAGTCGTGGAGTATGAGGTTGAAGAGGTAAGACAGATCAGGCAGCTGGAAGGTCCAGTAAGATGACAACTAAAAAATGACAACTGGAGGGGTGCCTGGGTGGCTCAGTGGGTTAAGCGGCTGCCTTCGCTTGG
Source organism: Mustela lutreola (assembly GCF_030435805.1). Taxonomy (NCBI): domain Eukaryota; kingdom Metazoa; phylum Chordata; class Mammalia; order Carnivora; family Mustelidae; genus Mustela; species Mustela lutreola. The sequence goes on along the minus strand of NC_081308.1, from coordinate 124,848,243 downwards.
GTCATGATCCCAGGGTCCTGGGATTGAGCCCCACGTGGGGCTCTCTGCTCAGCAGGGAGCCTGCTTCCCTCCCTCTCTCTGCCTGCCTCTCTGCCTACTTGTGGCCTCTTTCTGTCAAATAAATAAATAAAAAATCTTTTTAAAAAATGACAACCGGATTTGGCAACTCAGAATGCATTGGCAACCTTGACAAATGTGTTTATAGTGTAGTGTTTCAGTATAGTGTTGATGACGAGAGTGATTATTTTATTTAAGAGAGAATGAGAGATGAAGAAGTGAAGACAATGAGTATAGCCCGCTCTTCCAATAAGGCTTGTTGTTAAAAAAAAAAAAACACATAATGTTAATTCATCATTTTTTGGTAAAAGAAACAGCAAAATGTGATGGATAGGTACTGTGCAATACTATGGAGTAGTGAGAAGCAATGGACTAGGTAAACATATCAATATGGATATCTTTAAATATTGTATAGTTGAGGGGTGCCTAGGTGGCTCAGTTGGTTAAGTGTCTGCCTTTGGCTCAGGTCATGATCCCAAAGTCCTTGGATCAAGCCCTGCATCAGGCTCCCTGCTCAGTAGGGAATCTCTTTTTCCCTCTGCCTCTTCCCCAGCCCCTCTCTATCTCTCATGAATAAATAAATAAATAAAACCGTTAAAAAATTGTATAGTTTCTCCCTGATATGAGGAAGTGGTGATGCAACATGGGGGCTTAAGTGGGTAGAAGAAGAATCAATGAAACAAGATGGGATTGGGGGGGAGACAAACCACAAGTGACTCTTAATCTCACAAAACAAACTGAGGGTTGCTGGGGGGAGGGGGTTTGGGAGAAGGGGGTGGGATTATGGACATTGGGGAAGGTGTGTGCTTTGGTGAGTGCTGTGAAGTGTGTAAACCTGGTGATTCACAGACCTGTACCCCTGGGGATAAAAATATATGTTTATAAAAAATAAAAAATTTTTTAAAAAATGGTAAAGACAGACAAATCCCAATAAAGGAACATTTTACCAAAAAAAAAAATTGTATAGTTGAGTGACAGAATGAAGATGATGGAATTTATACATAATACCATTTACATAAATTTAAAATTTTTTTGGAAACAGGTATGGGAGGGACAGAGGAAGAGAGAAAGAAAGAGTCTCAAGCAGACTCCACACTCAGCACTGAGCCTGACACAGGGCTCAATCTCACAACCCTGAGATCATAATCTGAGCCAAAATCAAGTTGGACACTTAACCATCTGAGCCACCCAGGCACCCCTACATGAATTAAAATATTGATAGAGAAAAGATGTTACAAGGGTGCCTAGCTGGCTCAGTAAGTGGAGCATGTGATTCTTGATGTTGGGATTGTGAGTTTGAGCCCCATGTTGGGTGTAGAGATTACCTAAACACAAAATCTTTAGAAAAAGAAAAAAGAAAAGAAGTTACATATTTCAGAAGCAAACATATGTTAAAGGACCTTTAGCAACCACAGTACCAAGGTAATGAGTAAGAGCTGCTGCTCTAGCTGAGGTGAGTGAAGATTACTGCTGCAGTGGTAGTAATCATTATAGTAGCAGTAGTAAATTTACAAAAACAAATATATCCACAATTTAATGAAGTTTTCAGGGTTTACAGACAAAAGATGCAGACAATGATTTCTGAGAATTGCCATAAATAAATAAATGAGAAAGTCCAGATTGTCAGGATCAGGTCAATAAGGGTAGAGAGGATATTACTGGGAGCAACTGTGAAAGTAAAATGATCTAAAGAGGCTAATTGAGAGACAAGTTTGGGGTGGGTTTCCAAAGGGATAATGATCAACTTCCCAAGGCTCCAACTTTTGATGTCTTTGATCTGTAATGGGCTCATTAATACATTTTTTTTCAATTACCCAGGAACATGTTGAGTGAAAGACTCAAATATTGGCAAGCCAGCCCAGCCAGAGCTCAGTAGCAGGCCAAGGAAGTGTATCAGTTTGAGACATTCATCCCAGCTTGACAAATAAGCTATTAGATTAAAGTTGTTGAGGCACAGGGGTCCTGGTATAATGAATTCAATGCTGAATTAGAATGACTTTTGAGGATAAAAAAGTACTAACATGGCTAAGAGAGATAATGGCATAGGGTACGTTAGCCAAGTTATTCCACTATGAAGCGAGGAAAATTTGAGACACTGGAGGATACTGTTACTATGAAATGATGGTTACAGGAATCCTAAAGCAGAAGCTGGCAAAAAGCACGCTAAGTGATACGCACTTTGTATCCGTCAGAGCCAGAAAAGAGCTGACTGCTAATTTTAAGAGAAGTGGCCTTGAAAGATAGAGGGAAGAAAGAAAGCCATTTTGAAAAATCTGTTTTGATCAAATAGATTATATTTCACTCCAGGCATTGAGTTTAGGTCAACTAATCCCAATCCCACTGGATCTTTTCAACACCAAACTGTATCAAACCAGACTTCCCTTCTCCTATACCTGTGTACAATGGGCTTTTTAAATGGAAATACAAACCATCCCTGTTAAACATTTCTCTAGTTTCTCTAGTTTGTTAGACACCATTATTTGGCCTGTTTGAAATATCAGAGTATAATATTTGACAGCGACCTCAGACAGATATGTATCTGTCTCAATGACTCTGCTTCCTGTACATACATTTTCAGTAGAACTGTGGCTCATGGTTATTGCTTCCATTTTCATAACTTCATATATGGCTTCTGGGTGATATTATCAGCATCTCTGTCTGAAACCACCACGTATTATTGATGCTTTTGTAAGAACTATCTCAATCCCAGAATTCTCTCCTGAGTTCCAGAATGATATTTCCAATTGCTCACTAACCAGCTCTTCTAGACTTTCCCACAAGTACAACAAACTGCAAATTTCAAACTGAATTCATAACATGTAGAGTGAGATTGAAGGCAGAAGGTAACAGTGGTTTGCCAGCACAGACTGTAGTACTTGGGTCATGGAGAGCTCCCAACAGAAGCCAGAGTTGTAGAGTAGCCATGGCTGCGTGTAGGCTTAGGCCAATGTGTCTGAGCCTGCCTCACATACTTATCTGAAGACACTCAAGGTCCCAGGGTAGATCCCCAGGGTTCAGTGATTAGAGATCATGGCAGGACCACAACCATCAGCATTAGAGAGTAAATTACAATGAAACTGACAGAAGAATATGCAGTATATCTCAGAGGAAGCCAGTGTAGACTTCTGATTATTGTAGACCAGATGGCCCAGCCCCCTCTGATTTCAAGACAAAAATACCTTCCAACCTCCTAGGGAGAAGGGAAGGGGAAAGGGAAAGGGGAAACTCCTGAACTGATTATGCGAAAGAAACTAAGGTAGAAGATGGAGGTGACAAAGTTTATTGTGAATCACCTTCATAGTTTTACCACCATTGAATCCCAATGGAACCTTCAGTTACAAACAATATTACTTTTTGTACATCAGAGGACACGTCTGTGAAATGTAACTACATTAATTCAAACACATTCAGTAAGGAACATAGAATTTAATGTTTGTATATTTTACGATCACAATCTTAGAAAATTTCTTTAATAAAGAAGTAAAGGCTATCCAACAAGAAGAGTAAGTATGTGCTAGCTTTATAATGGGAAATCTGGACACATTCAAAAATAAACAAAGGCAGTATCCACCATTGATTGAGCTGGGACATGCTGTACTAGTAATGATTAAGAGCATTTACTTTAGAATTGGGCAGATGTGGTTTCTGTGCTTGGCTACACAACTCATTTGCCTTCTGATGTGGGCAAGATATTTAACCTCTCTAAGCCTTAGTTTTTTTAATTTGAAATTGAGGATAACTGTGTCACTAAAGTAAGAAAGTTGTATATGTTAAATGAGATATTCCCCATAAAGCACTTAACTTAGGATCTGACATAATAATTCAATAAATATTAGATTTTGAAGAAATTGAACCCATTGTTTCTCCTTCCACAATGTTCTCTGTCTTGGTTAATCTTCTATCATCCATCTAGTGGCCCAAGTCAGAAATTTGGCAGTGCTCCTAGATTTTTCTCCCTCTTGTTCCCAACTACAACTATGACATTTATGCCATATGTCTTAAATCCGACCCTTTGTCCCCAGACCCTTATCACATCTGTCCTAGAAATATTACAAGAGCCACCTAATTAGACTCCTGGAAGTCTTTTTTAGATTTCATATTCCCTATCAGGGGATCTGATAGTAGACCCTTTTCCAGAAATATCTGAATATCCTTTCCCTAAAACTCAGACTATGTGTCTCACCACCAATATGTGCCATTGTTTCAATTTTATAGATGATAAAAGAGGTTTACAGGAGACTAACATACCCAAGGTCATACAGTTATTAAGTTGCAATGGAAGTATCATTAAGATGCTGTAGAAAATAAGAAAATTAAAGCAAAGTAATTATTTAGAGGAAATGTAATTTTGGAAAACAAATTTCTAAAGAGTTAAAAAAAATGACAGCAGCCATCTGTTTGTTTGAGTTATGGGGTTTCAGTATAAAACTACCACTCATATTTCAATAATCATGCTTTTAAATTATAGAGAAGAGCTAAGACAGGTGTCACAAGGCTTGCAGTAATATTAATCCAGATACACATGATACAAGTTCCTTTAATATAAGTAAAAGCTACAACAAATGAACTGACCTAAAATGGCTACATACAGAAAGAGATGGAGCGGCATTTCTCCAGTTGGAGGTGCAGCTCTTCTGGCCCCACACAAGGCCACACAATTGTCAGTGATACTGTGTGATCAGGATTAGGATTCCATCAAGTCTTCCAAGAAGACAAGCCTAAGCACCCTCCCCATCATCTTTCTGTTGTTGTTTGGGAGAGGTCTTATTCCCCTGTGGCAACTTCATTTTTTTTTTTTTATAAACATATATTTTTATCCCCAGGGGTACAGGTCTGTGAATCACCAGGTTTACACACTTCACAGCACTCACCAAAGCACATACCCTCCCCAATGTCCATAATCCCACCCCCTTCTCCCAAACCCCCTCCCCCCAGCAACCCTCAGTTTGTTTTGTGAGATTAAGAGTCACTTATGGTTTGTCTCCCCCTGTGGCAACTTCTAATTGTTCTGAGAGGCATGAAGAAATTCTGATTTCCATGCCAGCCTGCTGGCTTGATGCAACCATGTATAAATCAATTGCATTAGGGTATTAATGCGCCTTATCCATGAATGTTCATGTCCACTCACTTGTCTTGTAAGTAAGAGAGCTAGTACAAGACATAGGGGCCTGGATGAAATCAGAAGCCAGTTCCAGGCATCTACCTCATTGGACGTAGGCTTCAGACCTGCCTGAAGTTTCAGCTTCGTGTTCATAAAGAAAAGAGAACAGAAGAATGTAAAAGATGAAATATGAATTAGTTTGATTTCTATGTAACTAATGTGTGGCAATTTTATTCTCTATGAAACAAAAATAAATATTGTCAAGTAGAATTTTAAGCATGTCTAATTTAATTCAACACTTAACAAACACCTGCATTTAAAAGAAAGACTAGACACCATGGAAGATTAGAGATAAGAAGAGCAGATTTGGGGCACCTGGGTGGCTCAGTGGATTAAGGCCTCAGCCTTCAGCTCAGGTCATGATCCCAGGGTCATGGGATCGAGCCCCACATCGGGCTCTGTGCTCAGCGGCGAGCCTGCTTCTCCCCTCACACTCTGCCTGCCTCTCTGCCTACTTGTGATCTCTCTCTGTCAAATAAATAAATAAAATCTTAAAAAAAAAAAAAAGAAGAGCAGATTTGCTGCTACTAAGAACTGAGAGGCTAATATAGGATAGGGGGAGTATTTTGGTAACTGATGAAAGGAATCTATAGGCCAGTTAGGCTTGAGTGCTTCATTAGTGGGAAATGACACTATGGGATGTTTTGTGCTAGATAACTTTAGTAAAATTAAATTGACCTTTTACATTGCCTACCTATACACATGAGAACATTAAATAAGATACATGAGGTTGTCATTGGCATTTTAAAAGATTCAATAAATTGGAAATGATGGATAATTCTATGATGAGTTCTTTCAAGTCAACATTGTAATGAACACATTTTATGAAGGAGAAACTCTTTAAAGTCTCCAAACCACATATTACACACCATATCCAAGAGTAAAAGCTCCAGAATTGTTCTATTTTGCTGAAGTTTTAAATTTTTAAAAAAAATTTTTAAAAAGATTTTTATTTATTTGACAGAGAGAGATCACAAGTAAGCAGAGAGGCAGGCAGAGAGAGAGAGAGAGAGAGGAGGAAGCAGGCTCCCCACTGAGCAGAGAACCCGATGTGGGGCTCGATCCCAGGACCCAAGATCATGACCTGAGCTGAAAGCAGAGGTTTTAACCCACTGAGTCAGCCAGGTGCCCCCAATTTTTTTTTAATTTTAAAAAAGATTTTATTTATTTATTTGAGAGAGAGAGAGAGAGAGAGAGAGAGAGATCACAAGTAGGCAGAGGGAGAGGGGGAAGCAGTCTTCCCACTGAACAGAGAGCCCAATTCGGGGCTCGATCCCAGGACCCTGAGATCATGACCTGAGCCAAAGGCAGAGGCTTAACCCACTGAGCCACCCAGGCACCCCTTTTTAAAAATTTTAAAAGATATTATTTATTTATCTGGGAGAGAGCGAGCACAAGAGGGGGAAGGTCAGAGGAAGAAGCAGACCCCCTCCTGAGCAGGGAGCCCTATGCCGGACTCAATCCTGGGATTCCAGGATCATCACCCAAGCTGAAGGCAGTCACTCAAACAACTGAGCCACCCAGGCGCCCTATTTTGCTGAAGTTTTAAAATCACTTTTTGTTTCTTTACTATCACTCTTAACAGAACTCTGTCAGGTAAAAAGGAGGGGCAATTTCTTGTTTTATACTCATAAGTTACAGCTCAGCCATCAGTCAATCAACACAAGGATGTGAGAAGAGCCACTGGGAAGATACAGAGCACACACGAGACAACGATTCAGTAATTTCTTTCTATATTTCCCTGGATGAGACAGGGAAATATAGAAAGAAATTACTGAATTGTTTTTGCTTCAGAGGCAATTTGCTGGGTAACTTAGACTCAAATAAGAAAAAAAATGAGTGAAAATGTAACTCCGGAGTTGTTATTAGCACAGGTGAATTCTCCTTGTTTTGGTAACTCTGAAAGGTGCTTCTTCAAATAAAGAAGACATATCACACCATAAATATCAGAAAACTGTCCCAGACACCAGTTTCAAGGTTAAGCCTGTGTTTACGTCCACATCCTGGGCAGGACGCTTTGACATTTATGACCTCTGATGCCATCTCCATATGCTGAGGGGCAGCACTGGTTTGGTTACCTGTCAAGTCTTTGGTTTTCTTAACTGTCACTGAGTTTATTATTCACTTTCTGGTCCAAATGACAAAGTAATAGCAGTGAAAATCCCAATTGGTTTATGTTTCTAGCTATGCCAGAGGCAGGAATTGCACATAATATATATCAAAATCTAGAAAATATCAGGAAAGCAGGAAATAGATCAGATGTGAATTACTGAGCATCATACGGTTATACCTAGAAAAATGCTGGTTATTTTCTCAATTGGTTCCAACATCTATCTTTCAATTTACATTTTAAAATCGTAATGATACATATTTTAGAGTGTTGTATGCTTTTATAATTAGAGAGATCATATCTGCTAAATAATCTTTAGTGAAGACATTATATGTACTAATTTAGGTTTGAAGGAAACAAGGTAGATGGATTTATATGACTGAGTAAAAGAGAGTACAGACTTCAAGTTCCAACAATATGGCAGACTAGATATTCTGAAAACCCTTCAGCTAAACAGAGATCCACTCCAAAACCCACCAAGAAATGCTGGATAAAATAAGACATCATTTTAAATTAATATCTGAACTCACAATAAAATTAAGGAATTCCTCAGGGAACAAAATGAAGAGAGAGAACAGAAATTCATAGCAATTAGTTGCTTTGGGGTAATTTTCTTCTCTTAATTAGCAAAAAGCTTGTATGTAAAAGGTCATATGACAAGAGGAAAACTGGAACTCAGAAAATAGGGATTTATATTTGAAATGCTTTTTTAAAATTTATTAACCAATGAGTTAGTTGGTAATATATATTTTATTGTCTAAATATGGTAAGTGTATTTTTAATTAAATTCTAATGTAATTGAAGTAAAATCTGAGATCATAGTTTGTATGACACCCAGTCTTTGAAGTTTATTGAGGCTTTCTGTATGGCATGGCTTGGTACAATTTAATGTTCCATATGTACAGGGAAAATGTGGATTTTCTAACAGCTGGAAGACTATCATCTATTATCCATTGACTACCTATATATGTACATACAGATATCCTAATTTCCACTATGCAGTATCCTAATATCCATTATACAGTATCTGAATATTCATTAGGTGAAGATTGTTAATCATTTTCATCTTTTATATACCCTTTTCCCTGATTCAGCTATGAATTGAGAGCTGTGTTGGAATTTTCAAAAGGAAGATGGTTTCCTTCAACTTTTGGGAGTTCTACAAATTCTACTTCATGAATTTTAAGGCTGTTTTAGTAGGTGCCTACACATTTAACCATGTTTGATCTTGAATGTAGACATTTATAATGTGGTGACCTTTACCATCCCTAAGTAATGGTTTTGTGCATGTGTGTTAATGCCTATTGTCTCTGATATTAATACAGCTGCATATTAATATAGCTAAGCAAGCTATAACTTTCTTAGAATTTATAGTTGTTTCACAGGTCTTTTTCCATCACTTTACATTGAATTTTTCCATATATTTAGATGTAGTTCTAGTAAACTGCATATATTTGCATTTTCCCACAATTAGTCCATCTGTTTTCAGTAGCCAGTTTAATCTATTTGCATTTATTCTAATTACAGATATATTTAGAACTATTTCTATCATACTAATTTATTACTTCTGTTTGTCCCATAATTTTTGTTTTATCTTTATCCTTTGTTACTTTAAAAAAAATGCTATCTGTCTTACCTCTTTAATAAGACAAATATTTTATTAGGATCACACATGTGTTGTTTTTCCTTACTCCCAAATTCTATCATGTAAATATTATCTACAAGGATTAATTACAAGTAACTACAAATATATGTTCTCTTTTTCTTTACTCTTAGATTTTTAAATGATATCAATATATTTTACCAAGATATTTGATAACCTTAATTTTCTTCATCTCTTCCTCTTTATTGTCTCTTATTTAAGCATGTCATACAAACTTTATGATGTGAGGTCTCATGTGGCATAATTCTGGTGGCCTTCTATATTTAAGGATATTTTTATGAGTATATATTTGAAAGGCAGTTACGTCCCTTCTGTACTTCAAAAATTCTATTCCATTGTTTTTGTAGTTCCAGTTTTTTAAATTATGTTAGTCACCATAAAATACATCATTAGTTTTTGATGCAGTGTTCCAAGATTCATTGTTTATGCACCACACCTAGTGCTCCATGCAATACATGCCCTCCGCAATACCCACCACCAGGCTCACCTGTCCACCCACCCCCTTCCCCTCCCAAACCCTCAGTTTGTTTCTCAGAGTCCACAGTCTCTCATGGTTTGTCTTCCCCTTCAATACCCTCCATTCACTTCTCCTCTCCATCTCCCAATGTCCTCTGTGTTATTCCTTATACTCCACAAGTAAGTGAAACCCTATGATAATTGACTCTCTCTGCTTCCAGTTTTACTGTTGAAAAATAATCTGTCAATTTGGTTTTTGTGCTTCTATATATGATCTTTTCTTTCTTAAAGATAAACCCACTACTAGATTTATCCTTTATTTTTCTATTTTCTGCTTTCTGTTAATATTTTCCCCTCTAGATATGTCTAGGTGTATTTTTTTCCCCTATTCTTCCATGTTGGCCCCCTAGGGGGACTTTCACTCTGAGATCTTTCTTTTAGATTTTGGGCAAATTTATCTCTGTTATTGCTTCAGATTTTTCTACTATTTTTTTTCTGATATCCTGACTATGTCCATCTTCCATATTTCTTAGCTTTTCTTTTATAGTTCTTACTTCTTGTTTTTCTTCCTTCTATGAGATGTCTTCAATCTGTTCTATAAATTTCCCAATTTCTTCTTCAGTTTTATCTATCTGCTCTTTATCTCATGTATTGCATAGTTAATTTCAATTATTAGATACATTATATAACCTAAATTATTATTAAAGTAAATAATAAATTTATTTATAACTATTAGTAAATATAATTTAATGTTAATAAATTTATAATAAAATGTACAAAAATAAAAATAAATATAATAATAATTATTAATAATGATAAATTACTTAAAGGGATTTTTTTCATCTTCTTATGTTCTTCTTTTGTATTGCTTATATCTTCCATTATCCATTTTAGTAGGTTTATTAGGATATATACTATTGCCTCCCTTTTTCCTTCATGGAATCTGTACCTAGAATGCTAGTTTTTTTTTTTTAAATTTATGCTTCTTAAATACAGTGTTATCTTTGCCTGTTTGCTCCTTTCCCCTTGGAGTATTGGCTCTGCTGTTAAGTAATGTCATGTCCCTTTGAAACACTCCTTGGAACCCAGCTGCCAAGCTGGGAGGAAGCCCAAGCAACCTTTTGGGAATGCCCATGTGGGAGAAAAAAGGCCCCTGGCCAACATCTCCAGCTGTGTTCCTAGACATTGGCCAACTATATGAATGAATCCACTTTGGACATTCCAGCTGCTACAGTGCCCCAGCTGCCATCACCACATTAAGCAGAAGGACCAGCTAGCCAACTCATAAAATGGTGAGAAATAGGAAGTTTTTTTAAGCTATTAAATTTGGGGATGTTTTGTTACACAGCAACAGATAACCAAAACACAAGTCTTTTCCATGTGTCTTTTCACAATGTGGTAGCTGGGTTCCCAGAAGGAATGTTCCAAGAGGGCAAACCTAATTGCTAGTGCTTATCAAGGTCCAACTTAAATCATAATTGCTAATGTTCCATTGTCACATGCACAAGCCCAGAGTTAATATAGTAGGGATATTAGGGAAGGGAATGAATAAAGGGAATTGTAGTTCATTGACAGCCACCAAAGTAACAGTCTACCTTGATATATTTCAGAGAATACAGACCTCATTCTCTGGCCATTAATAAGAAAAAGATAAATTTTAAAAATCCAAAGATTTGGAATTTTAAAAGACCGTATCTACAAAAATTCATGAAACAAAGAACACATAAAAATGGAAATCAAGAAACGTTTAGAACTGAGTGGTAGTGAAAATAATCATATCAGAACTCATGGGATTCTACTGTCATGCTTAAAATGAAAAATGTAGCACTTAATCCTATATTTAAAAGAAAGAAGGACTAAAAGTTAATGATCTATGCCTTTAACTTGAGAAGTAAGAAAAAGAGTGGAAGAAATAGCTCTTTAAAAATGCAAGCAACTTAAAATTGCCTTGAGTTATATTTTCTGAAGGAACTTTCACATACATAATCTCATTTTATTCATATATCTTTTATTTACAGCCTGTTTGGCATGAAAACCCAGTGGGTAGTCAGAGAAGGTATTATTAAAGCCAATTTTAGAGATCATAGTATTGAGGTTCAGAGAACTTCGTGACTTATTGAATAACACATGGCTTGTAAGTCATAGAGCAGTGATTCAAAACAAGATTTAAGAACCTGAGTCTAGAGTTCGTTTCAATATATTATAATGTTAACTTATATTATTGGAGAATATATCAAATAGATAAATATTATGGCCACTATTGAGCAGTTTTGGGTGAATCACAGTATAGGATGCACCATATGTAATAACCAATGTGGCTTAAGCTTAAGAGAGAGTTCTAGGAAACTGCCATTGTATCAGAGTGCGTTCTTCAGTAAGAAACTACAAGAATAATTCAGTGCTAAAACTAAAGGTGCTATCAAGCCATGAAAGACCCAGAAAAACCTTAAGTGCATCCTACTAAGGGAAAAAGTCAATCTGTAAAGTCTCCATACTCTATGTTTCCAACTATATGATGTTCTGGAAAAGGCAATACTACAGGGACAATAAAAAGATCAGTGTTTGCCAGGGATTGGGGTAGAGGGAAGGGATGAATAGGTGGAGAACACAGGATTTTTAGGGCAGTTAAAATACTCTGTATGACACTATAATTATGGATATATATCATTATACCTTTATCCATATCCCTAGAATGTACAACACTGTGAGTGAACCCTAAATTTAACTATGGGTTTAAGGAGTACGGGGAAGACACAACATTCATTATTCACTGAGTATTTGTGATATGTCAAGGTAGGGTCATCAGTTGTAACAACTGTTCCACTCCAGTGGGGAATGTTGTTAATGGGAGAAGCTATGCCTTTTCTGGGAAGGGGTACATGGGAAATTTCTGTATCTTCCCCTCAGTTTTACAGTAAATCTAAAACTACTCTAAAAATTAAGTCTTAAAAAGAAACTATAAGAAAAAAAACTATAAGAGTGAGGCACGCTGGATATCTTACATTTGTCCCTTTAAGTACTACCCTTCACCCTGCCCTATCCAGCTCTATGCCTATAGGTAGGCTGACCTATATGGATTCATTGCACCAGTGATTTCCCTTGACCTTTGGGTGTGATTGTGATCTGACACAACAAGGACAGAAGGAGAGAAATGAAGGCAGGGCTTTTATATTCATGTTTCTCACCCTTTCGGGTCACCATGGTTGAGTCCATCTGTGGAAGCCCACAGCTCCTGCCCAGCAGCCTTCTCCATACATCTACCTACTAGGGTTTCATTAAATGGTCCCTCCCTTTGTACTGTTAGGTGTAAGGTTCATAAGAGCTACCTGTTGGTGTTAGTCCTTGGATACCACATTCTCTGTCATTGGTTTTCATAAACTCTGAACACACCTGTATTAATAGTCCCTTTACCAATTTATTTTCATATTACTCACTTTGAGCATGCCATAAATTTCTTCCCAGGGCACTAAAAAGATTTAAAAAAATGTTAAATAAAAGTGCTGCAACCAATGGTTGTTCACATGAAAATCTAGAATTAAAGATTTATCAAGGAGCTCCTTTCTGACTTTAGCCAGTGTTATTGGGACTTCTGAAATTTCTATAATCATGAATTTTGCTGGACTGAAGCAGCAGTTTTCTGCTGAAGCCTATTTCTAAAATTAATATAGGTATGCTGGTTGGGTAATCATGCACTATATTGGTTTGAATAGGGTTATTTGGGAGGAGCTGGTGGAATTGAGAGAACCCAGAAACTTAAGGCCTCTCCAAAACACCTCTTGAACTACCTCTACTAAATAAAAATAATTGATAAGTGGTGTTGGAAGCCAACATTACATTCTAAGGGAGATTAGAGAGGTCTCTCAACTCAACATACCAGGCTAATGGTTTTCTCACTCTTTTTTTTTTTTTAAGATTTTATTTATTTATTTGACAGAGAGAGATCACAAGTAGGCAGAGGGGCAGGCAGAGAGAGGGAGAAGCAAGCTCCCTGCTGAGCAGAGAGCCCAATGTGGGGCTCGATCCCAGGACCCTGGGATCATGACCTGAGCTGAAGGCAGAGGCTTTAACCCATTGAGCTACCTAGGTGCCCCCAGGCTAATGGTTTTCTTATCCAAACTTTGAGACCAGGCCATTAAGCAGGGAGCAAGAGAAAAAAAGCTTTGCATACAGGAGAAAAGAGAAAGGGGGTTAGCACATCCTTGGTTTTTCTATTTTCTCATCAGGCATTCAAACAGCCTGACCCAATGGTGCTATGGGCATTAGTTGCTATTAAGAATTCTCCAGAATGAATTTTGGGGCAGTCAACTGAAGTTTTACTCGATAAATAATTCTAGAAAAAAAAAAAAAAACTTGGCGGTGACTTATGGTTGCTCAGCCTCTCAATCAATCCTAGATCCCCAAGGCCAGCACCAGGAAGTGATGTTTATCTGTTAGCAGAAACTCCCACCCTGGTCCATCCATGGGGAAACCTTTACTAATTTGTCAGTGGAATTGAGGGAAAGGTTAAATCTGAACAGGCAGGTGGTTGGACTGGCCATATAAGGAACTCACTTCTTGTCCAGGAGATGCTCATGAGAGTCACTGATTCAGTCACTGAACATTCCATTCCTATCCATAATACAATCACTCTTTGTACCAGTGAATAATGAACGTGATATCTTCCCCCACAGTCTTAAAAAGCTTTCCATAAATATTTACTGATGACTATGACAAAAGAACTTGCATATGATTTACTACTGAATATATGCATAGGATTCTGGTTTTATTTTGAAGTTTTATTACAAAAATTTCAGACATACAAAACATGGAAGGTATAATATTATGAATACTTGCATTCCCATGACCATAGTAAAAGACAAAGTATTAAAAGAAAACCAAAAAACAACTCTAACTCATAATAACAAATAGAATGGTGGTTACCAGGGGGACGTGAATGGCTGTCATTTGAGTCTCTTGCTCTTGGTTTCAGCTCAGGTCTTGGTCTCCGGGTCCTGGGATTGGCCCATGTCAGGCTTTGCACTCAGTACAGAGTCTGCTTGTCCCTCTCCCTCCCCTTCCTCTCCTACCCCTGCTCCTCTCTCTGTCTCTCAATTAGATAAATAAAATGTTTAAAAAAAAAAAAAAGACTGGTGGTTACCAGAGGCTGGGGATGGTGGCTGGAGAAAAGGGAAGATATTGATTGAATGGTATAAACTTGCAGCAAAAAGATGAATAAATTCTAGGAAACTAATTCACAGCATGTAACTATAGGTAATAGTAATTGTAGTTAATAATAGATACTTGAAATTTGCTGAGCTCTCAAGTGTTCTCACCATATATGCACATGCACATACACACACACACACAAATGGTAACTATAAGAGGAGATGGATCTGTTCATTAGTTTGATTCTGGTAATTATTTTAGTGTATACATATACCAAAATATCATGCTGTGTACCTTAAATACATATAATTTTTACTTGTTCAAAATAAAAATAAAAAAGAATAAAGCATTACAAATGCAAGTCTACTGACCTTTCTTCAGATTATACTCTTTCACCTTCTCCATGCTGACCACTATCCTGAATTTGGTATTTATCACACACACACGTCTTAATAAGTTCACTAATATGTAAGATTCCTAAATAATACATATTTAATATATCATGTAAAATACAACCTTATGCAACTTGTTTTTCACTATGCAATATGCTTTTAAGATGTATACACATTGATACTTCTCTAATCCATTTACTTCTCCTGATGGAAATATTCCATTGTATGAATATATTATAGCTCATATATTATTATAATTACTTGCTTTCTCATTAGACTCTAAGATTAATGAGAATATGTGTCTTATTTATATCCATCACTAAAGCCCAGATTCCTAGCACAAGTCCCAGTAAATATTAGGCATTCAATAAACACTTGTTAACAAAAAGATCGCTTTCATAAATGTTGACTCTGCTCTTTTAGCTCATCTTCCCTAAAGGTGCAGTTCTGAGTAGCTATGTGATTGAATTCTAACTAAGGGAATGTAAGCCAAAATGAGTTGTGCACCTTAAAAAAGAAAACCCCCCTATCCATTCCTTTCTGCTCTTCTGTGTGGATGTGGATGACGTCTAGGAAAACCTTGAAAGCCAGAAATTCAATATAGCAGAACCTCTATTAGCCAGAGACTCCAAATGACTATGTGGAGGAGGACAGCACTATGTACTTGAATGGAAGAGATATGTACACTTCTGTCGTTGTTTGGGCCATTATAGGTGTGCACAGTTGTTACAGTCATCAGCCTATTCGACCCAATAGATATTTCTGTATGAATTTACCTCTGATCTCTGATTGAGCTGGATCTTAAAGTTTCCTATATATAACATTTTCCTTGTTATTTCCTGAGATTCCAACATTTGAGTCGTGATTTGTCCTGTGAATCAAGTTATTTAAGGATTTAATTTTTTTATTGCATTTAATTTTCGGGGGGGGGATAAATATTTGCTTTCTTAGTTTGGTTATCAAGAAGTATTATTGTTCACTTATAATGATCAGAAAATGTTCCCTGCCCTGCTTCTAACTATTTAGAATATATTAATTTTTACTTATGGTTAGTGTTGCAAATGTTTTATGTGTACACAAATAGGGCATAGGGTTTAAGTTTTCAGTCCTTTATCCTTATCATGGGAGAAAGCATTTTCCAAAGACCGCAATAACAATGACTCTCATCCCCCATGCTCTCCTGCTATGACACTTGCTGCTCTCCCTTGAAAAGAGCCTGCTTCTCGAAGTAAGTCAGAGAAAGACAAATACCATATTATTTTCACTCATAGGTTGAATTGAAGAAATAAAATAAATGAGCAGGGGCACCTGGGTGGCTCAGTGGGTTAAGCCGCTGCCTTCGGCTCCGGTCATGATCTCAGGGTCCTGGGATCGAGTCCCGCATCGGGCTCTCTGCTCGGCAGGGAGCCTGCTTCCCTCTCTCTCTCTCTCTCTCTCTCTGCCTGCCTCTCCATCTACTTGTGATTTCTCTCTGTCAAATAAATAAATAAAATCTTAAAAAAAAATAAAAATAAATGAGCAAAGGGAAAAAAAAGAGAGAGGAAGAGGCAAACCAAGAAACAGACTCTTACCTCTAGAGAACACACTGCTGGTTACCAGAGGGTAAGTGGGTGGGGGGTGGTGGAAGCAGGGGAGGGGCTTCAGGAGAGCACGTGTTGTGGTGGGCAAGGAAGCGCTCAATCACTACACCTGAAACTAATATTATACTGCATGTTCACTAACTGAAATTTAAATTTAAAAAAAAGAGCCTGCCTCTTCAACCCCTTGAAACTGGGCAAACCCTGTGACCGTTTTGACCAATAAAATATTACAAAAGTGGCAGTGTGCCAGTTCCAGGCACAGCACAGACCTGGCAGCTTCTACCTCCTGGCTCTTGGAAGCCAGACACCAGTAAGAAGCGTGACTAACTTGAGAACGGCTTGCTGTGAGGAAGCCCTAAAGCATGTAGAGAGAATGACGGCTCGCAGCTTTTTTAACCATCCCAGCCCATGAGCCAGACATGCCAGTAAAGAAGACTCCAATCGATTCTATCCATGGCATTTGATGGAAAGCTAGTGAGAACCACTCACCTTTGTTCAGTCAGCACTAAGAACTGTGAGAAATCATAAATTATTTTTCCAGCTTGAGGTAATGAGATGTTTTGTCATGCAGCAAAAGTGAAAAGCTCTTATTTGTTTATGTGCCATTTCAAGGGCAAAGAGAGATCCTTCTACCTACTGCATGCTCTGTTTTAAGTAGTCACTCTGTGGAAGTGGGATGGATCCTCTCACCCAGAAGTTGGTCCAAGCAACATGACACACACACCAAATGGGTTTGAAATGATTTACCACTCACATAATAAGGTTTCCCAGAGAGATATGGGTGGCTCCCAAGGAGGTCTACAAATGGCTTCATGGGACTGGGGAAGGAGACCGGCTGGGCCTTTTCATCTTGATTAGGGGTTGGGGCTGGGCCTGGAGTGGGGGTTCTCCCTTGTGTGGGCCAGGGCTTGATGATTTGAACTTTCCACCAGTACCAAGGACAGCGGCACCCACTGTTGTTGTTAACACCTTGCTCAGATGTAAGGCCAGAGGAGGAGGACTACTGGGGCCTGAAAACTCTCAGCAGATAAACAACAATGGAGTCAGACCCTGTAACGATACCTGTGGTAGGACCCTGTACACTTTGATGCTATGTGATTGGACACATAAAACTCATAACCTAAAATCCACATTGCTAATTACTCATATCTCATCATGAAGTATTTTTGTTGTATTATTTAATATTTTGTCTCTGAATTCAACATGTCTGATACCAATAGCATAACCTATTGTTTTTAGAATTTTTGTTTTTATTCAGTTAAAATTTATGTGGAGTGAAATGCACAGATTGTAAATGTCAATGTGGTGAATTTTAATCGACATATCTGTCCACCACCACATAGAGCATTTCCCTCATACCAGAATATTTCCTTTTGCCCCTTTCAGTCAATTCCCATTCCTCCTGCCAGTCACTAGTCTCATTTTTCTCCACATACTTTTCGCTGTTTTTGATCATCACAGAAATGGAATCTTATAGTATGTACCCTTCTGTGTCTGTATTCTTTCACGCAGCAGGTTTTTAAACACTGTATTAAGAAGCATTTTAAACATATTAAAACGTCACAAGGGTTTGAATGTGAAAATCCGCATAGCCACAAAGCAGAGTCTACCGCTAAACTTTTACCATACTTGCTTTCTCACATATCTGTCTGTTCATCAACACATAGTAGATTTTGGTGCATACTAATTTCATTTCACACATATTAATACGATGTTTTCTAAATACTTCAACATGCATATCTTTATAGTTGAACATGTTCATATAGTTCCTTTTTTTTCTTTTAGTGGTATATTTCACATATAATAAAATGTACAGATATTAGGAATATTCTTTGTTGAAATTTGACAAATGCATACATCTGTGTTGCCTAAACTTTCAAGGTATATAATATTGCCATCATTCCAGAAAGCTTCCTCATGCCTGTTTTTAGTCTAACCTTGCCTTTACTTTAGATTTCAAATTCCTGCTTTAGTTATATTCAACACAATTTTGATAAACTTTATTTTAGAATAGTTTTAGATTTACAGAACCATACAACAAATTTTTATAGGTTATATTTTATTACCACTCATTTCATTTTCAAGTGTTTCTTTTTTTAAAGAATTTTGTTTATTTATTTGGGAGAGAGAGCAGAGCCAAGGGAGGGGCAGAGAGAAACAGACTCCCTCCCAGCTGAGCAGGGAGCCTGATGTGGGGCTTAAACCCAGGATCCTGAGACCAAGACCTGAGCCGAAGGTAGACGCTCAACCAACTGAGCCACCCAGGTGCCCCTGTAGTGTTACTTTTGATCACAAAAGGCTTTGTTTGCTATGCTTCATGGATGCATATTATTTTTCTTCTACTTTGGTATTTTATAGTATGAAGGTTCACATAATTTGTAGGCCTTAGAATGAATTCAGTGGACTGTAGCTGACTAGCATTTAAAAAATTACACCCCTGGGGATAAAAATATATGTTTATAAAAAAAAAAAAATTACACAATATAAACCTGGCGATTCACAGACCTGTACCCCTGAGGATAAAAATACATGTTTATAAAAAATAAAAAATTAAAAAAAATTACACAATAGGTACCAAACAGAATGCAAGCATATAAGAAAGTTCGCTGTTGTTTTGTTACATTTTTGTTTCAATTTTGTGTGTGTGTGCGCATGTGTGTGCATGCATACCTGTTTGCACACATGTGTGCCCAGCAGATTCATGTGCATACATGCATGTGTACATATACTGGGTCTTGATACATGAAGTATCTTTTCCTACAAAGTTGCCATGAAAAAGACCGTAAAGCACCACTCTAGAAAATTAGGTCTCATGTAGGGGAATAATATGATTACATTTGCATTTTAGAAATACAACTCTGGTAGCAGTTTGTTGAATGGATTACAGGAGGGCAAATGTACATGTGAGGAGAACAGTTAGAAACTTATTACAATAGTCCGGACAACAGATGGTTAGAGCCCAACTTAAACATTAGCTAGCTTTAGAAAGAAAAGGAGAGATGTACCAGATAAAGAGACTTCATAATTGATTGAAATTGGAGTTGAATGAGAAGGCTAGGATGACTCACATATTTCTTGGATGGCTGCATAATGCCATTAATCAGATTAGAACATAACAAAGAAGGAGCACAATTGCAAGGGAAAACGTATTAGGTTTTTGCTGTATGCAGTGCAAGACTTCTGTCTTAGTCTATTTGGGCTGCTATAACAAAAATACCCTAGACTGGGAGACTTAAAAACAACAGAAGTTTATGTCTCACAGTTCTGGAGGCTGAAAATTTCAAGATCAAGGTGCCAGCAGATTTGGTGTCTGGTAGCCAGCTTCCTGGTTCATAGATGGCCTTCTTCTTGCTTTGTCCTCACAGAGTAGAGAGAATGAGGGAGCTCCCTGGGATTTCTTTCATGAGGACTAATACTCTTAGGATGGCTTCATTCCAATTACCTCATCACTTCCCAGAGCCCCCCACTCAATACCATCACATTGGGGATTTTGTTTCAATATGAATTTGGGGGAACACAAGCATTCAGTTTATGGCAGTTTGTAAAAGATAGCCACTTAAGGATATTTACACATTTGCCTATATAATGCTCAGAGAGATATCTAGGCCAGAAATACATATTTGCAAGTTATCAAAGTATAAATTGTTAAAACTTACTAGCAGATGACATGATTCTTTATATGAAAAACCCAAAAGACTCCACCCTCAAACTACTAGAACTCATACAACAATTCAGCAACGTGGCAGGATACAAAGTCAATGTACAGAAATCAGTGGCTTTCTTATACACTAACAATGAAAATACAGAAAGTGAAATTAGAGAATCGATTCCATTTACTATAGCACCAAGATCCATAAGATACCTGGGAATAAACCTAACCAAAGAGGTAAAGGATCTGTACTCGAGGAACTACAGAACACTCATGAAAGAAATTGAAGAAGACACAAAAAGGTGGAAGACCATTCCATGCTCTTGGATTGGAAGAATAAACATTGTTAAAATGAGAAGGGAGTTGGGGTAAATTGGAAGGGGAGGTGAACCATGAGAGACTATGGACTCTGAAAAACAATCTGAGGGTTTTGAAGGGGCGGGTGGGGAGTGGGAGGTCAAGGTACCAGGTGGTGGGTATGAGAGAGGGCACGGATTGCATGGAGCACTGGGTGTGGTGCAAAAATAATGAATACTGTTATGCTGAAAATAAATAAAAAATAAATTTAAAAAATGTCTATACTGCCTAGAGCAATCTATACTTTTAATGCCATTCCGATCAAAATTCCACTGGTATTTTTCAAAGAGCTGGAGCAAATAATCCAAAAATTTGTATGGAATCAGAAGAGACCCCGAATCGCTAAGGAAATGTTGAAAAACAAAAATAAAACTGGAGGCATCACGTTACCTGATTTCAAGCTTTACTACAAAGCTGTGATCACCAAGACAGCATGGTACTGGCATAAAAACAGATACACAGACCAGTGAAACAGAGTAGAGAGCCCAGATATGGACCCTCAACTCCATGGTCAAATAATCTTTGACAAAACAGGAAAAAATATACAGTGGAAAGAAGACAGTCTCCTCAATAAATGGTGCTGGGAAAACTGGACATCTATATGTAGAAGAATGAAACTCGACCATTCTCTTACACCGTACAAAAAGATAAACTCAAAATGGATAAAAGACCTCAACGTAAGACAGGAATCCATCAGAATCCTAGAGGAGAATATAGGCATATAACCTCTTCTATATCAGCCACAGCACAGCAACTTCTTTCAAGATATGTCTCCAAAGGCAAAGGAAACAAAAGCGAAAATGAACTTTGGAGACTTCATCAAAAGCAAAAGCTTCTGCACAGCAAAGGAAACAGTCAACAAAACAAAGAGGCAACCCACGGAATGGGAGAAGATATTTGCAAATGACAGTACAGTCAAAAGGTTGATATCCAGGATCTATAAAGAACTCCTCAAACTCAACACGCACAAAACAGAAAACCATATCAAAAAATGGGCAGAAGATATGAACAGACACTTCTCCAATGAAGACATACAAATGGCTATCAGACACATGAAAAAATGTTCATCATCACTAGCCCTCAGGGAGATTCAAATTAAAACCACATTGAGATACCACCTTACACCAGTTAGAATGGCCAAAATTAACAAGACAGGAAACAACATGTGTTGGAGAGGATGCGGAGAAAGGGCAACCCTCTTACACTGTTGGTGGAAATGCAAGTTGGTGCAGCCACTTTGGAGAACAGTCTGGAGATTCCTCAAGAAATTAAAAATAGAACTTCCCTATGACCCTGCCATTGCACTCCTGGGTATTTACCCCAAAGATACAGATGTCGTGAAAAGAAGGTCCATCTGTACCCCAATGTTTATAGCAGCAATGGCCACGGTCGCCAAACTGTGGAAAGAACCAAGATGCCCTTCAACAGATGAATGGATAAGGAAGATGTGGTCCATATACACTATGGAGTATTGTGCCTCCATCAGAAAGGATGAATACCCAACTTTTGTAGCAACATGGA
Organism: Mustela lutreola; assembly: GCF_030435805.1. Lineage (NCBI taxonomy): Eukaryota > Metazoa > Chordata > Mammalia > Carnivora > Mustelidae > Mustela > Mustela lutreola. The sequence continues at coordinate 124,826,152 of NC_081308.1, read as the reverse complement.
CGGGACTGGAAGAGATGATGCTGAGTGAAATAAGTCAAGCAGAGAGAGTCAATTATCATATGGCTTCAGTTATTTGTGGAGCATAACAAATAGCATGGAGGACAAGGGGAGATGGAGAGGAGAAGGGAATTGAGGGAAATTGGAAAGGGAGGTGAACCATGAGAGACTATGGACTCTGAAAAACAATCTCAGGGGTTTGAAGTGGCGGGGGGTGGGAGGTTGGGGGAACCAGGTGGTGGGTTGGAGAGGGCACGGATTGCATGGAGCACTGGGTGTGGTGCAAAAACAATGAATACTGTTACGCTGAAAATAAAAGAAATTTAAAAAAACCATACTAGTAGTTGAGATTAGTCAAAGAGTGAATATTATAAGAACAGAGACCTTAGAATAGAACTCCTTGGAATACCAATATTTTGGGTGTAGGAAATAGAAGAGACGTGAAAATGAGGGACTTAGATTGAACTATGATAAAAGCAAAGGAGGAGTAGTTTCTGGAAGCTAAGAATACTTCACACACAAAAAGAGTTGTTGAAGTGCCAAATGCTGAAAAGAAATCAATTAAAAAGAATTGAATTTAATGACTAGGAGTTGGTGACTTTGGCAAAAGCAGTCTCATTCAGTGTTGACAATATCATGACATTGAATGTTCTGGTGTTCTGAGAAATGCTTAACCAGTTCTCTGAAAAAAGTGTGGTATAAATATATTCTTAATGAATTTCAATTATATTAAAGATTGAACAGAATTCAATTTATAAATACTAATATAACATACAACACTCTATATTGTAAATTGTCAATGTTGTTTAGTTAAGTTATCATGACGGAATACTTTTGTTGATTTTTGCCTAACTCCTACATTCTGGCCACAACCGATGAATGAATGAATGAATGAATGTAGTTCTGACATCCATGTTGGGTGCTATTTTCATTTATGCTAAGAAGATGAGAGTGAAACATTAAAGGTCAACGTTAAAACTTCACTCATTCTGCCTAGAACATGAGTGAATTTTTGCTAAATCAGATGACAGTTTTCTAACATTGGAAGAATAGGTCATTTATTTCTGCTATTAACAACATAATGGTTACAGGTCTAGAACACTTCTATGTTTAATCTGCATTATTAACACTTTTTCTATCACTTTATTAAATCTAGAAAAGTACCAGAACAATAATCCAAGCTCTGGTTCGTAGCATTTACTAATTTCCAGGGTCTGAATACTCCCACTATGACTGATTTTAAGCTACCAACATGCCACTGGAAAGGGAGCTAGAAAGAGATACACAGGAGTACACCACTGTGTATTGTTCCTACTAAACAGATACAACAGGCATAAACACCTCAAGAATTCAGATAATAAAGTATAAGAAAAGAATTAGGACGTTATGAGTATTTATTACCTTATGAAATATACTTTATTTGCCTGGAGGTTTATATAATTTATTTTTTCATAATGGCTTGAAACATCCTGAAAATTTAACGATTGCCCCTTGCACTCCAGCAAGCCACTGATTGGAAGAAAAGGAGGATGGTCCCAGACACGGACCTGGTGACTGTGGTCTACCATTGGCTCCAGCAAGTGTGATTTTGATGAAGTAACTTTACTAGGTGGAGTCTCAATTTCCTCACCTTCAAATTAAGGATCTTAACATCTATTTTACATGTTATTAGGATCCTTAGAGGTAATGAATCTAATTCAAACATGTTAGACCCTCAGTATGTGGAAATCTTTATCATTCTTTTCATTACTGCTAAACACTGGTGATCAGAGTCCCATGGGGATTTGTTGTTGTTGTTACAGTATTTTTTAACTTTTCCATCTGATCTCCCTTGACCTGGGAGAGCCTAGTTGATTTTCAGAATATCTTTTCTTTTTAACTGAGGTGCCCATTAAAGCTTCTAATACTGTAAGAGCCTTTTAAAAATTAACATAATTCCCATGCTGCCTGACTAGTTAGGCATTTCCTTCTTTAAATTTCTAGCAGAAGAGTAAATGCCGGAGTCTGATGAAATTTCAGGAAGATCCTAGAAGTGCCATCTTATTAGGTGATGACTGATGTGAAGTAATATACCCAGCAATTATTCACATAGGCCTGGGGCATGGGGAAAGGGAGGAGATTCAACTATTCTAAGTCTCTAAACAAAAGCGAGTCTGTTCTCTAAAATAATCATCTTTCCCCTTTTCAGTTCTTTTTATTCTTTCCCACAGATGTGATACCCTTGACATCATCCAGAAATGGTTATATATACTGAGCATTGGAATGTCAGATGAATACTGCTTTTGAGTCTTGTATTTCATTTAATCTATTTATAAGTACTATTTTTCAAAGGAAAAATCTATTACCTCCTGAGGTCCTATTAATAACTACTTATCTGTGTGTTTGCATGACATTATGACTAATGGTTTAAGATTACTTCATTCCCCTTAGTATTTGTGGTATCGAAATCAAGCTAGATAGCAATTTAGATTACTTCACAAATAAAAGAAACATTTGTTTCTCAAGCCCTAGTTTTTAATTTAATATCACAAAATGGCTATATTTTACCTTTTAAAAGTATTTTTATTGAAATAATTTCATAAAGAAACAAAAAAATATTTAAAGTGTCCAATTTGCTACATATCATTTCTATTTTCAACACAATTTAGTGTGGTTAATAGGAATAAAAGATGAATACAGATGTTTTATATTGGAAACCATTTTATATCATTAAAAAGACCTTGGACCTATAAAAATAATCATGAGTTTCCAAATAAGATGATTATAATGGTATTTTAGCTAGGTTTAAAAGCAACACTCATGGGGCGCCTGGGTGGCTCAGTGGGTTAAAGCCTCTGCCTTCGGCTCAGGTCATGATCCCAGGGTCCTGGGATCGAGCCCCACATTGGGGCGCTCTGCTCAGCAGGGAGCCTGCTTCCCCCTCCCCCTCTCTCTCTGCCTGCCTCTCTGCCTACTTGTGATCTCTATCTGTCAAATAAATAAAACCTTAAAAAAAAAAAAAAAGCAACACTCATGTAAGAAAATTAATGTGAATGAAAATACTGGTAAAATGTGATCACGCTAAGAAAATGATTGCCAGTGGAAGAACTTATAAATTATTGGCATCATTATTTAAAATTTTTTTTTTTTACTCTCTCTTTCCAGTTCCATGGGAAGGACTGCACTTCACGACCCCCTTATGGTTCTGTGAAGTCATGTACATGGCTAGTTTGCACTACTGTAACATGGCACAGTTGGGTCAGGGCATTTAAATACCAACATGAGCCCACCTAGAGCCCCTCTCCCCCTTGTCTTCCCATCCCTCATTCCATCCCGCTCTCCCTCTCCCCCTGTCCCTCTTGCCCCACTCTCTTTCCATGGGGGAAGTAGCCTCTAAAACCTTGGTCTTTTTCAGTGATGGAAGTGGCTTTGTTATTCATGTTGGGTCCCACATAATGCACTTGATAGGTTATGCTAATGAGGTGACTTGCATTGAGCCCCTAGATAAATTTTACTGAGGAAATAATTTATGATGGGGTTGGTCATGTCAGGAAGACCAATCATGTGATTAAAGTGTTGATGACAGCCAGCCTCTAGGGAGGGGAAGTTGAATTCAACCTCTTAACTAGTGGTTCAATCCATCATGTCTACATAATGAAACCTCAGTAAAAAACCCCAGGAAGTGTTGACACCAAAGCCTGGGTGAGCTTTCTGGGTTAACAATACTCTATGCTAGGAGGGTGACCCATCCTAACTCCATCAGGAGAAGGCTGCTGAACCCTCTCATTTGGGACACTCCCAGACCTTGCACTATGTCTCTTCTTTTGGCTGGTTCTGATTTGTTTCTATGTCTTTCAAAGCGTAGGAGCAAAGCTTCTTTTTCATTGACTTTTTTTTCTTTGTGTCAATTTCTAACTCTACACCCCAAAATTGTTTTTGTCAGCCTTCTTCCAACATCTACTGTTTCAGTAGAATCAGAACCTCTTTGGCTTTTTCTCTGTCTCCTCTGTTGTTTCATCAACATCCTACACCCAAATGTAGCAATCTTCCAAATGTGTATTGTAGGTTTTCTCTGCTTCTGTTCTTGTGCTCTATTCTGGGACTTTATTGTCTCTATGCTTATTTTCGTTGCATTTTTGGATAACTCTCCTTTTCTATTAGGGTCCGAATTTCCATTTCTGACTGCCTAGTCTATATCCCATAGTCTAGAGCAGTATACAAACTTGACCTCAGCTTTCTCCTGGTCCTCCTCCTCTTTCTGCATCTGCTATGGCAGTGATTGGCCATTATGACAATTCTGTCATTATGTCTCACTGGGACACTCAAAAGTTCCTTAAACCATGCTAACTCTGTTTATGTTTCCTTCTTAAAGTTTTTTCAAACACCCAATTGCTAATATGATAACTGGTACTCAAGACTTTCAAGAATTCCATCTCAAACCACCCTTCCTACCTTATATTCTATGTCTATCCTTCACACACTCAATGTTCCAGCCCAACTGATTTAATTGTTATTCTCCACTAACCTCCTCCATATTCCCCCTTTCTGCTTTTGCTAATATAGGAACAAATAACAAAGGTTCTTCTCATTCCAACTCTGTATATTCAGTCTTACCACTCTTCCAGGCCCAACTTGAATCTTAAGCACGGATTTTGGATTCATGCTGACTACAGCCACAGATGTAGGTTGAGGTGTTCTTGCTGCGGCCCTGGCCCAAGGACGACCCCTAGTGGTTACACCTGCCCAGAGCACTTCTGGTGAGGGTAATAGCTTCGAATCAGCGAAACAAAAAATTAAATCAGAGGATAATTTTCTCACTTGTGTAGTAAGAAATTATATATGCAAATATACATTCAAGTAAGGTAACATATTGACTGAGACCATACATTATGGTTTTCTAAGGGAGACAAATAAACTGTGAATTACTTGGTGTATAAAGACTCCTATAGCCATGAGAAATATTTTCCTAGATAGAGCAGCCCCTAAAAACATTAAAAAACTTGTTTTGGATTGTACTAATTTATATTGGCTTCCTTAACTAAATAAGCTTTCTCTTTTATCATCTCTCTTAGCCCTGTGCATCTCCTGCATCAGAGTTACAGAATTGTAGTTAAATTTTAAAAAATTGTCAATTGTTTTACTGTCTGACTCACTCCTCTAACCTATGAGCTCCCTCAAGTTTGGGCTTTGTCTGACCTGTTGACTTAGTGTAGTGCCTGCTACATAGTAGCAACTCACATATTTATGGCATGACTGACTTCTCCCCATATAAGTAGGAACTCATATATTTGCTAAAGGAAAAGACTTCCCTGCAAAGATTTTGCTTACATTTATCAATGTTAGAAAGGAAATTCACATTTGTGTTCTATGTTGATGTGGTACTACCGTACTATGCAATTCCACTCCTCTTGCCTGGGCCTCAGTTTCCCCCACCTGGGCCATCTGAGAAGGCTTCCAGCTAATTGTGACTCCTATTATAGAAGTAAATATGATTTACAGAAAACCTCACACCTTCTAGTCTCTCACTTTTCTTCAATTAATACAGCTCAGATTTTTGTGAGTTAGGCTGGCAGCTTCTGAACAAATTCCATCACTTAGGTGCAAGCTCACTGTCCACAACATGCCTTTCTAATGATGAAGACACAAGCTGCAATAGGAAATGCTAAGTCATTCCTCTGAAATATGACTATGTTTTGAGGCATGCAGAATGTAATTAAATCAATCTAAATTTGAGAATGAAGAAGTACTTTCTCATAATTTTCCATTAGCTTATTTTGTTTTGGTCTTAATTCACATGAAAAATTAGGAGAGAAATCTTCAATGACTCCCCATTATCTATGAAAGAAAGCACGGGGGCTTCTTATTCTGGTATTAAGATCGACCACAATTGTTACGGTGGTTTGAATAATTACCCTGAATGGATCAAACTGGCACACACAAGCATTGGCCCCAAGATGATTATCACATATAGCTATTACTTACTGAGAGTTAAGATTAGGCATTTTAAGTTATTCTGAATTCTTACAGTGATCCTCAGGTAGGTATTATACCCTTTTCACAGATTAGGAAACAGGCTCATAAATGAAGAACAAAACAAAAGAAATCATAGCAGTTTCTGAGCTACGATTCAGCCCCAACTGTGTCTGACTCCAAAGCCTGTATTTTTTTCACTAAGGTATGTTGCTCCAAAATTATACTGTTTAATAAAAAATCAGACTCTAGGGCATCTGGGTGGCTCAGTCAGTTAAGCGGTTGCCTTTGATCAGGTCATGATCCCAGGGTTTTGGGATGGAGTCCGGCATCCTGCTTCCTGCTCAGCAGGGAGCCTGCTTCTCCCTCTGCCCCTCCACTCAGGTACTCTCTCTCTCTCATGCTCTCTCACATGCCCCCTCTCTCTCCCCATCTCAAATTAAAAAATCTCTTTAAAAAATCAGAGTCTATACGCCATGAAGACTGAGGCAGATTCCAAGTCTCTTGCGTGTCTTGGGTCACATGCCCACACTAGCTCTGCCACAACCATCCCTCTAAGAATCTTCAAGTGTATTTCAAGGCTCTGTTTACTGTCAGCATAGTTTCTTTTTCTTAGTTGGCTGCTATTAATTTTGCCTATCCTAAAAGAGGGGTAGGGACACATTTCAAAATCCCATTTCTCCTCTCACCACTTCCTGTCATCTTGTATACAGGGGCTTAGAAACACAGGATATCCTAGGTGATTATGTCTCACTTAGGGATTCAGCCTCAGCCATGTAGCCCCAGTCCCCCGGGGAGCTGGGATAAACTCACTGAACCCATCTATTTTCCAGGCTTCACCCTAGTCTTTTGTATCAGGATATTGCTGTTCTAGGATCACTTACACCGAAAGCCCAACCTTCTGTCTCCACAGTCCGGTTTATCACGGTGCATCCTATGAGAGCAGAGAGAATTCTTCAGTGCTGGGTAAAGTGAGGGAAAAGGGCTTGAACTCTGCTTGAGCACAAGTCTTAGAACTGGAATCTGGCCAGTATGCGAAATTTTTATGTGAATTCTAGCATATACGTATTCAAAAACACTCGAGGGGGAAGGATCTGCTGCTTTCATCAGATTCTCAATGTGATCTTTGGACCCTCCCCCCAAACTGAGAACCACTGCCCTAAAGTTAGGGGTAGCTACCAGCCAGCTGGTGGTCAAACAAGTATATGGCTATCAATCTGGGTGGGGTGGTATTAATGGAATCCTAATAGGAAATACGAACTTTAGAACAGCTCATAAGGTTGAAAAAACACGTAGAAATGTGTGAATAAGTCCTAGGAAGTAACAAGGTGTTGGGTTATGTATCATGGACACCTAGTAATCTCTGCAGAGCACCAGATGAAGAAGTAAGAAATCTTGGTCTTGGTTGAATAATCACAAATAGTAGATTGACTGTCATCTGGGAAAGAAATATCCCCAGGAGAATTAACCCCTCTTTCTGAAGACCAAACTCTCTTCTCTGAAGCACTATAATCTCATGCAAATATCTAAAGACCTCCTCCTTCAGTGTGTGCTGGGAGCTCTTCTGAACATCGTAAAATACAGTATGGTGTTTGTAGAACACTACACACTAAAGAGAAGAACATAGACTTTTTTTTAATTTTTAATTTTTTATAAACATATATTTTTATCCCCAGGGGTACAGGTCTGTGAATCACCAGGTTTACATACTTCACAGCACTCACCAAAGCACAATACCCTCCCCAATGTCCATAATCCCACCCCCTTCTCCCAAACCCCCTCCCCCCAGCAACCCTCAGTTTGTTTTGTGAGATTAAGAGTCACTTATTGTTTGTCTCCCTCCCAACACAGACTTTTCATCCTGTAATTTTCTTTTGTCTTGGCAGTAATATTATAAAAGCATATTTATGTGATAAATGGGATACAATGGGTGAGTGAGGAAACGCGATTCCCTGAAATTGTATGAATGTACCAGGAGGATACAGTTAATACACTTAATCCGAGTCTACTCCTTAATAATACTGTGTATGCTCAAATTCCTATCACAAAGCTCTTAGCACTCATGTCTTATTGTGCTATTACTAGTTTCCACTTCACTTCATACCATAATACGTTTCATTTAAATCCTAGTCTATCAAATTCATCTTCACATTTATAATGCCACTTACTGCCTCATCTCTCTAGCTCAGAGGTTGCTTTTGTGCAGCTTACTATAGTGCTGTGTTCTCATAGAAGACATTCAGAATGTGGAATGCTCAACTGAAATTCACTAGCTTGCTTACACACACACACACACACACACAATTTATTTAAAAAAATAAGACAGTGGGTTTACAAATAACCATGGCAAATTCAATCATGATTATTTTGTTGACTTCTCTGTTATTATAAGAAAGACAATGAGATTTCACTAAAGGACCACACCAATGAGATGAAGGTAAAGAAACAGATGAGTGAAGGTCATGGAACATTTGTAATCATTTTCATTTGTGATTGTAAAGAATATTCTCTCAAGGTAGATAATTTGGAAAAATGTACATAAATATATATACCCGGGGCACCTGGGTGGCTCAGTGGGTTAAAGCCTCTGCCTTCAGCTCAGGTCAGGATCCCAGGGTCCTGAGATCAAGCTCTGCATCAGGCTCTCTGCTCTGTGGGGAGCCTGCTTCCCCCCCACCCCGCCCGCCTGCCTCTCTGCTTACTTGTGCTGTCTGTCAAATAAATAAATAAAATCTAAAAAATTAAAAAATTTAAAAAATAAATACACCTGTACATATATATACCCGCAGCCCACATAGGTATATCTATATAAAGAAAAGGAAATGACCCATCTTTTTTTTTTTTTTTAAACATTTTGGTGCATTTCATTCTAGTTATCTTTCCCACATATTACATGCATACACACATGAATTCATGAATCATGGCCCTATTATTATTAGTTGTGTGATAATAATCAAATCATGCAATTTCAGTAAGTCTCAGATTCCTCATTTTTAAAATGGGGAAAATAACTATCCCTGACTCAGAGGGGAATTGTGAGATTTAAGTAATTAAGTGTAAAGCCCCTGGCACAGTTCCTGGCACAGAGTAAGTGCTCAATAAATATGAGTCGTGATTGCTCTTATTGTTACTATAACTGCCCTTTACATACAATAGGCTTTCTAAGTGTATCTTTTGTCTAAAACTCAAAAATACTCAAGGATGCACTGTGATTTATCTGTCCCCTCTTTTGAGTTATTTAGGTGCTTTATAAATCTTTATATCTGACACTGTGATGAATATCTTTTTTTTTTTTTTGTGATGAATATCTTTTTACAAACACTTTTTTGCTGCATTTCCATTTACTTAGACCAGATTCATAGAGGTGGAATTCTTGAGTCTTAGACGGTGACAAATATTGGTTACCGTATTGGGTTTACTTTATTTTCCTCTTATCTGATTTGTTGCTATTTTTCTGGAAAGTTTTCTTTTATGAAGAAACCCTTCTTGGGATTGATCATCTTGTTATCTTAGTATGTCATTTAATACACACAGGATGTATATCATACCAGGATGACAAATAACAGCTCTCTCTTACATTATTCTCCCTGGCACTCACTATTAATTATTACTGAATATATTATTACTTCCCTACTCTTTTCTCTTAACAAATATTAATAATTTGTATCAGAGAGAGAAGGAGGAAGAACAAGAGTGAGTGTGCAAGCCAGAGGAGGGGCATAGGGAGAGGGAGAGAGAATCGCAAGCAGGCTTCTCTGCTGAGCGTGGAGCCTGAGATTTCATGACCCTGAGATCATGACCTGAGCTGAAACCAAGAGCTGGACACTTAACCAACTGAGCCACCCAGGTTCCCCTCTTCCATTCCTTTCTTAATTCCATAATTCTCCATAGATATTAAAGGCATGAGTGATATTACATGCATTTGTACCCATAGCTTAGTCTAAAAGATGCTTACTCCTGGGATAAATAAGTACTATTTTAACAGATTCGACCCCTAATTGTTGGTCATAGTTTCCTGATCTTTAACAAAAATTGTAAAAAAATGATTTTTTTTTAAAAGAAAGCGTCTATATTAAACTTCTGGTCAATATGTCTCAGTGAGTTCATTTTCACCTTCACACATATTTTCCAATCTAACAAATCAAAACAAAAAAATAGCCATGTCCATTCTCAAAAATATGATACATATCTTTGAAGACCAGACATACAATAGAATCACAAAGCCATAAGCTTCCAGTGTTCTAAAACCAAAGACAGCATTGGAGGCCTGATAGAAGTTTGGAAGGATAAGCGAAAGTAAGTATTCCACTTTGTAGAAAATAATACCACAGAAAGAGAACAACAAACAAAACCCAAAATAAAAATCAAATAAGCCTCAATAGTTTTAGTAATGATATGTACGGAGTAGGTGAGGAGAAAGTCCAAACTTATATGATGTTTTTCACAGGACAGAAGAAGAGGGGGAGGAGAAAGGAGAGATGGAAAATTTATCAATGATAGCAATAATGACAATAGAGGAGTAATAAAATAGATCCTAAAAGAATCAGGATATGTTATTTACAAATTATTATTTTCAGGAGCACTTGGGTAGCTGGGTTGATTGAGTATCTCCCTTTTGCTTTTCTTGGGTAATGATCTTAGGGTTGTGGGATGGAGTCCTGTGTCAGTCTCCATGCTCAGCAGGGAGTCTGCTTGGGATTCTTTTCCTGTTTCTCTGCCCCTCGTTCCCCCTCTCTCTAAAATAAATCTTTAAAATGTTGTTATTTTCATAGAGAGATAAGCCATTAAATAGAGTTGGGAACCCCCCAAAAGACACAAAAATACATGAAAATGATATATAAAAGAGAGGTCAGGAAGTCAGTGGAGAAAAAATGAGCTATTCAATAAATGGTTCTGGGCAACTGGTTAACCATCTAAAATTAGATTTTCTCATCTATTACAGAAATTAATTATATATGGATTAGGGATGTAAATGATAAAAACAGGCTTTTAAAATTATTAAATAAGACAATGAGATCTTGAGGTAAAGAATGGGTTCATTTTTTAAAAATTTTTTATTTTTTATAAACATATATTTTTATCCCCAGGGGTACAGGTCTGTGAATCACCAGGTTTACACACTTCACAGCACTCACCAAAGCACATACCCTCCCCAATGTCCACAATCCCACCCCCTTCTCCCAACCCCCCTCCCCCCAGCACCCCTCAGTTTGTTTTGTGAGATTAAGAGTCACTTATGAATGGATCAAGAAGATGTGGTATATATACACAATGGAATACTATGCATCCATCAAAAGAAATGAAATCTTGCCATTTGCGACAACATGGATGGAACTAGAGCGTATCATGCTTAGCGAAATAAGTCAAGCAGAGAAAGACAACTATCATATGATCTCCCTGATATGAGGAAGTGGTGATGTAACATGGGGGCTTAAGTGGGTAGAAGAAGAATCAATGAAACAAGATGGAATTGGGAGGAAGAATGGGTTCTTAAAGAAGATAAAGAAGATACAAAAAGATACAAAGGAACATATGAATATATGATGATAGTAATAAATTTATCTTCAATGAACTAACATTTTTATATGACAAAAGCATAAAAATAGAGGCAAAGAACATCAGTGTCATGGTGAAATGAAGTGTTCCCAGTTTTTATTCTCTCCCCCAACAAAAAAAATTTGGCATCCGTCCACAGACAAAAGTGGCTTTGTGGGAACTATGGGATCCAGCAACATATACCAAGGGATTCTGGAGGAGTTTTGCCCACTTGTGCATCAAATAATAGGCATAAAGACTTTGGTCCTGACTGTTGCCCCTGCAGTGGTGAACCAGCTCCTGTATCTCTCAGCCAGTCTGGAAAATCCTGTCTTAGACAGTCACCTGCAAAAGGAGAACCCTTGTAGAGGTTTAGGTTTACAGAAGAAAAGTTGCAGCACACCACTGGAACAAAAATAGGAGTTTGGAAATATTGAAGAGGGTAAAAGGAACAGCTTGACTTTACTCCATCACCCCTTCTCCAAGGCAGCACAGCTTAGGGCATAGAGAGACATACTTGACTTAGGATTTCTCTCCCAGGGAAAAGTGAGAGCGTGAATGCCCAGCATCCTCAGCTATAAGGGATGCTTAACAAAGAGTTTGATTACTCTCTCATCCCATCCAGAATACGGAATTGAGAGCTGCATAAGTAGAGAAGAGGAAGAGGCTGGGACTCTCAAAGACATTAAAGAGATGCAGATCCTGGGGTGCCTGGGTGGCTCAGTCCTTTAAGTGTCTAGCTCTTTGTTTTGGCTCTGGTCATGATCTCAGGGTCATGGAATCAAACCCCACATGGAGCTCTCATCAGGCTCAGGGCTCAGCAGGGAGTCTGCTTGAGATACTCTCTCTCTCTCCTTCTCCCTCTGCCTCTCCACCACTCACACACACTCTCTCTAAAATAAATAAATAAATCTTTTACAAAAATAAAAGAGAGATGCAGATCCTACTAATTACATCACAGACTCCATCAAGAAGACTGCCCAAGAGATTAAGGAGTGAATTTGTTGTAACGAGCACTGGGTGATGTATGAAATTGTTGAAACATTGTGATATATACCTATAACTAATGTAACACTGTATGTTAACCTACTGGACTTAAAAACTTTAAAAAAAGAAGCCTTCCTAGGAGTTGCTGGGAATACCTCACCCAAAGACCCCTCCAGTAGGCTCATGAGCACCCCCAGTGCGAAGAATGCCTCACCCACAAACACCCTTACCCTGTAGCTAGCTCCCTGTACACATTTCCAACTGCAGCAGTGACAGAGTGTTTTGGTAAATGACTAGTGTGAATGCATAGAAAGCTGGCCCAAATCTGCAGGCCAATGAGAAACCATAAGCTTCAGCTTCAGGACCACTTTTATGAAAACAAAAGTGAAGCTGTCAGCAACCAGCTTGGTGCATTGCAAGATCTAGAGTATGAACTTAAGATTTCTACTTCAAGAGGTAGCAAGAAGCAGGGAGCAGGTCTGAGAAGAAGAAAGCCTGAGAAAGCCTCCAAATCACTAGCAAGGCTGACAGAAAGTATTCTTTCCTAGAGGCAGTAAAAACTGAAAGAGGTGATTACAACTTCAAATGTAGAGATAGCAACACAAAACTTCAAGGAGTAGGAGAAATCAAGGAATCTTACACCACCAAAGGATCATAATAATCTTCCAGTAGCCAATCCCAAAGACATGAAGATCTGTGATTTACCTGATAAAGAAGTCAAAATAGCTGTTTTAAGGAAATTCAGTGAGCTATAAGAAAACACAGAAAGACAGTTCAAAGAAATAAAGAGAAGAATTTGTGAACAAAATGAGAACTTTAACAAAGGTACAGAAATCATAAAAAAGAACCTAACATAAATTCCACAATAGAGAGCAACAACAGCAGAACTGATTTAAAGAAAAAAGAATCTGAAACAGAAGTAAGGAACTTTGAAATTACCCAGCAGATTTCAAAATCCCCATTCATTCTCCCTACCGCACTACCTCTCCTGAAGCCAGAGTCTGTCTTCATGTAATGCTCTGATCTCATAATTTCCTCAGCAAGCTGGGGTTCTGAGAGTCCCAGCCCCCACACCCAGGGTTGAACACTTTCAGGTATTGTTCTGGTGATTTTTGCCACTGCTAATGATTCTTTTTTTTTTTTTTTTTAAGATTTTATTCTTAAGCAATCAATGCACCCAGTGTCGGGCTGGAACTCAAAACCCAAGATCAAGAGTCACAGGCTCTTTTGACTGAGCCAGCCAGGTGTCCTGCTGATGATTCTTGATGAATTCCTTTCATTATAGTGTCTGATAGTCATGTTCACACCATTTGCCAGTTGTCTCTTAAGTGAAAGTCATTGTTAAAAAAAAAAAAAGGCAGGGGAAGTTCACCTCTTACTAAAACTGATTAGCTTAAAAAAGAAAAGAAAAGAAAAGAAAAGAAAAGAAATCCAGCAGAGTGGGCAAAGAAAAAAGAATGGAAAAAAGTAAAAACAAACAAACAAACAAACAAAAAACAAAATAAAACAACCTACTTCATGTATAGAATACCATCATAATAACCAATTTGTGAGTTATTCAAGTTTAAAAAGGAGAGGAGGAGAATGAGTGAGAAAGCTTATTTAAGGAAATAATGGCTGAGCACACCCAAATATGCAGAGAGATTTGGATATCCAAGTTAATGAGTCTCATAGGTCACCAAACAAACTCAACATAAAATGATCCTCTTTAAGATACATTATAATAAAATTATTGGAAACAAAGAGAGATTTTAAGAAGCTTAAAACTTACAAGGGAACCCCTGAGATTGAGAATGGATTTCTCAGCAGACACCTTGCAGCCCAGGAAAGAATTGGTTGATATAGTAGAGCTGAAAGAAAAAAATTGCCAAGCAAGAATACTCTATCTGGCCAAGTCATCTTTCAGAAATGAAGGAGAAATAAGGACTTTCCCAGACAAACAAAAGCTGAGGCAATCTATCACAACTGGATCTGCTTCATAAGAAATATCAAAAGGAGTTATTCAAATTGAAATGAAAGGTTGTTAGTTAGTACCATGAAAACACATGGAAATATACAACACACTGTTAAAGGTAAGTATATAATTAAATTCAGAATACTCTAATACTGCAATATGGTGGTATATTAACCACTTAACTCTAGTATAAAGATTAAAGGACAGCAGTATTAAATTTAACTATATCTACAGTTATTTATTAATGAATATACAATTTAAAAAGAGATAAATTGTGAAATCAAAAACAAAAAAAGAGAGAGTAAAAGGGCATAGTTTTGTATCAACAGAAATTAAGTTGTTATCAGCATAAAATAAATTACTATATATATATTTCTGGTAAGCCTTATGGTACCTACAAAGAAAAACCTATGGTAGATTCACAGAAGATAAAAGAAAGGAATCTAGACATACCACTAGGGAAAATCATCAACTCAAAAAGGAAGGTAGCAAGAGATGAAGAAATGAATAAAGGAACTATAAAACATACAGAAAAAAATAATATAATGACATTAGTAAGTCTTTACCTTTACCAAAGGAAAATGCATTAAATTCTTCTAACCAATAGATAGTGTGGATGGATGAAAAAAGAAAGAAAACTCAACTATATGCTTCCTATGAGGGTCTCAATTCAGCTTGAGGAACAAATAAGCACAAAATGAAGGGATGGGAAAAGATATTCCATGTAAGTAGAAACCAAAAGACAGCAGACAAAACACACTTTAAGGCTAAAACAGAAACAAGAATAAAAGAGTATTGTATAATGATAAAGGAATCAATTCATCAAGGAGATGTAATAATCATAAATGTATTTGCATACAAATTGGAGCACCTGAATATATTAACCAAATACTAACAGATCTGAAGGGAGACAGAGACAACACTACAATAATAGGAATGGATAAGTCATTCAGACAATACTACAGTAAGAGCAATGGATAGGTCATCCAAACAGAAAGTCAACAAGGAAACTTTGGACTTGAACTATACTTTGGACCTGTACTATAACTTAGACTATAGGAACCTAACAGACTTATACAGCCCGTTCCATCTAATAGCTTCAGAGTACATTCTCTTGAGCACACATGGAACATTCTCCAAGATACATCATATCAGAGGTCACAAAACAAGTCTTAGCAAATTTCAGAAGATTAAAATTATATCAACTATCCTCATAGACCACAATGGTATGGAACTAGAAATAAGTAACATGAGAAAAGCAGGAAAATTCACAAGTATGTGAAAGTTAAACAATATAATCCTGAACAACTATTGGGTCAAAGAAGAAATCAAAAGACAAAAGATATCTTGATACAAGTTAAATTGGAAATGCAATATACTAAAGCCTGTGGGATGAAGCAAAAGCAATCCTAAGGGGAATATTTAGAGTCATGAATGTCTATATTAAAAACAAAAAACAACAAAACAAAACAAAACATCTCCCCCAAACCCAAACCAAAACCAAAGAAAGATCTCAAATAAACAACCTAACTTCAAACCTCAATGAACTAAGAAAGCTGAGAACAAACTAAGCCCAAAATGAACATAAAGAAAGAAATAACAAAGATAAGAACATAAATAAATAAAATAGGCAGAAAAAAAAATATCAATAAGACCTGGCTAAGAACTGGTTTTTTAAAGAGATAAAAATTTGACAAATCAATAGCTAGACTAACAAAGCCAAGACTAAAATAAATAAAATCAGAAACAGAAGACAAAATACATCCTTTCAAAAAAAAACCTCTCAGCACATTGTGTATAGAGGGAACAAACCTCAACATATTAAAGGGCATGTATGACAAACACAGAGCTGATATCATACTAAATGGTGAAAGACTGAAAGCTTTCCCTCTAAGATCAGGAACAAGAAAAGGGTTCCAACTTTGACCACTCATATTCAACATGGTACTGGGAGTCCTAGCTAGAGCAACTGGGCAAGAAAAAGGAATAAAAGCATCTGAATTAGAAAGGAAGAATTGAAATTGTCTCTGTTTGCAGATGTTATGATCCTATAGAGAAGAAATCCTAATGAACCCACCAAGAAAGTAATCAACAAATTTTGTAAAGTTGTAGGATAGAAAACCAACAGATAAAATATGGTTGTTTCTATACACTAACAACAAAACATCTAAAATAGAAATAAAGAAACAATCCCATTTGTAAGAACACCAGAAAAAAATAAAATACTTAGGAATGAATTTAACCAAGGAAATGAAAGATCTGTACACAGAAAATGACAAGACTTTGACAAAAGAAACTGAAAAAGCCACGAATAGATATTCCAAGTTCATAGACTGGAAGAATTAATTTGTTAAGGTGTCCATACTATGAAAAGTCATCTATAAATTCAGTAAAATCCTTTTCAAAATTTCAATAGTATTTTTCACAGTAATAGGAAAAAAAAACTATCCTAAACTTTGTATAAAACCCCAAAAGATACTGAATAGCCTAAGCAATCCTGAGAAAGAACAGAGCTGGAGACCTTAGACTTGCTGATTTCAAACTATACTACAAAACCAAAGTCATCAAAACCGTATGGTTCTGGCATAAAGGTAGACACATAGACCAATGTAACAGAATCGAGAGCCTATAATGAAACTCTTACATTATACATCCAACTAATATTTTACAAGAGAGTTAAGAATACTTAATGGGGAGGGGTATCTGGGGGGCTCAGTTGGTTAAGTGTCTGACTTCAGCTCAGGTCATGATCCCAGGTTCCTGGATTGAGATCCTCATGGGACTCCCTGCTCAGAGAGGAGTCTGTTTCTCCTTCTGTACCTCCCCCACCTGCTTGTGCTTGCTCTTGCTTGCTCTCTCAAATAAATAAATAACATCTTTTAAAAAAGAATACTTAATGGGGAAAGAATATTTCCTTCTATAAATGATGTTGAAAAATTGGATAACCAAATGCAGAAGAATGAAACCAACCCCTATCTTTCATCACTCATGATAATTAAATAGAAATAAATTAAAGACTTAAACATAAGACCTGAAATCATACACAACTTCTAGAAGAAAGCTTCCTTGACATTGATCTTAGGCAATGACTTTTTTGAATATGAGACCAAAAACACAAGCAACAAAAGCAAAAATTAATGTTATACTATAACAAAATAAAAAGTTTTTGTGGAGCAAGAGAAACAATCAACAAAATAAAAAGACAACCTACTTAATAGAAGAATATATTTGTGAACCATGTATCTGATAATGAATTAATACTAAAAAATATAAATAACTCACTTAATAGCCAAAAAAGCTCCCACAATCTGATTTAAAAATGAGCAAAGAAAATGAATATACATTTTTCCAAAGGAGGCATGTAAATGGCCAAAGGTTCATGAAGAGGTGCTTGATGTTACTAATCATCAGGGAAATGTTAGGATGGCAATCATCAAAAAGAAATGATAAAAAAAAAAAAAAAAAAAAACCACTCTAACGTGAAAAAAAAAAAAAAAAAAAGAAATGATAACAGGTGCTGGCGAGGATGTGGAGAAAAGGGAACATTTGTGCATTGTTGGTGGGAATATAAATTGGTATAGCCACTATGGAAAACACTGTGGAAATTCTTCAAAATTTTTTTTAAAAATCCACACTATAATCCATAAATTCTACTTTTGGTTACATATTCAAAGGAAACAAAGACCTCAAAGAGATAGCTGCATCCCATGTTTACTGCAGCATTACTTACAATAGCCAAGATATGGAAACGACCTATGTGTCCATATATGGATGAACGGATAAAGAATATGTGATATATGTATTCAATGGAATATTATTCAGCTACGAGAAAGAGAAAATCCTAGCTTTCATGACAACACAGATGGATCTCGAGGACATTATACAAAGTGGAGTAACTCAAACAGAGAAAGATGAATACTAAATGATCTCACTTAAGTGTGGAATCTAGAAAGCTTAACTCTTAAGAGAGTTCCCAGAATAGGAGCATCCTCAGCTCAGCTCAGCTCAAGCATACACCTAGATAACACCCACATCAGTGTAAATAACAGAGAAAATGAGATGGAGACTTGCAATACAGATTTTCCACAGCTAAATGTAGAGAAGAGGCCACAACCAAAAGGGTAAGGAGGGTAAAGACACAGTCAGAAACCGAACTAATCTGCAAGACCGTCCACAGGAGGAAGGTGCACCACAGGCAGGAAGAAAGGAAAGAAGACCCCACACCGGGCACCCCAGGCATGGGGACTCACACCGGGAAGACAAATCCTCATCATATTTGGCTTTGAAAACCATAGAGGCCCCACATCACGAGTTCTTAAAATCACTGGGGCTTCTTACCCAGAACTTTAAAAAGCGGCGCTTAGCTCAGGGAGAGCTGGAGGGCTATAGGAAACTGAGTTCCTACACTTGAAACTGAGTTCCCACAGCATAACACAGCCCCACAGAAATGCAGCAGAGGCAAAGGTATGCACTTTGAAAAATGCCTGGAGTACACAGGAGGATTTATTTATTAAACTTAGAATGTGTACTGAAGGGGCAGGGATCCTTAGGAGACTTCTCCAAGAACAAAAGAGCTAGCAGGCGCCATTCCCCCCCCCCCACCTTCCAGCCTAGATAACAGACACCTGCAGGAACCAAAGCAGCTTGAACACTCTCCTTTGAGCTTGCTAACAACACTTACTGCCTCCCAAAATCTTCTCTTGGCTTGCCTCCCTCAAATAGCCTTCATCAGTTCCTCAAAGCTGCTATAGATCTCTTCCAAAACAGACGTGCATAAACCTTGCTGACATCACATGCCCCACTCCCACATTCTCCTGCGGACCTGCCCCATTCAACACACCCTTAGCAGAGGTCCCTCCAAAGCAGTGCCATAAACATAGGAATGTGTAAGCAGCCCCATCAGGGGCCAGCACCACTCCAAAGTTGACTCCTGACCTGGGGAGGAGGAAGATGATCACACACACAGTGAGACTGCAGCCCCAGCAGTAGGTGGGGGGCAGAAATCTGGTCTGAATGCAGGCCCTGTCCACCAATGAAAGCCTCCCAGAGGACACTAGGAGAGTACCCTATAGTTTCAGTTCTATTACAGCTATGGTAAATGCCTGGTCTGACACAACTCCAGCCCAAGGTGGCCCTAGAATGGCTCACTAACTACATAGGGACCAAACCTTGCCCATGACAGGCAAAGAGAGCCACTGTAGTCAACTAGACTGAAGGCAAACATGGCTCAGCCACAACAGTAAGGCACACATGACACACATACACAACATTCCTGAAGTGTCAGGTCCTGCTGAAGAGGGGATGTTGCACTACAGGGCATTACAAGACCTCTTCTTCACAAGGCCACCAATTTCAAGAGCAGGAGATGTAGCTAACCTTCCTAAGACAAAGCGATATACACAGAGAGTTACACAAAAAGAGAAGAGAAATGAAAGAACAAGACAAAATCACAGCAAGATTTACTGTGATTGAGCAAAATCCAGCAAAATGGATATAAGTAATATGCTTGATAGAAAATTTAAAACAATGGTCATAAATATACTCACTGGACTTGCAAAAGGAGTGGAGGATCTCAGTGACACCCTCAAAAAAGAGATAGAAAACATAAAACAAACAAACAAACATAAAAAGAACCAATCAGAGACAAAGAACTCAATAACTGAAATAAAAATTACATTAGAGGGAGTAAGAGGTAGACTAGAGGGAACAGAATAGACAGTGACCTGGAGGACAGAGTAATGGAAAGCAATCAAGCTGAACAGCAGAGAGAAAAATAGTAATAAAAAATGAGAATAGATTAAGGGAAATAAGTGACACCATCAAGCATAATAACATTTATAGTACAGGGACCCCAGGAGCAGAAGAGAGAGAAAAGGTAGAAGAAAATTTATTTAAAGAAATAATAGCTGGGGCACCTGGGTGGCTCAGTGGGTTAAAGCCTCTGCCTTCGGCTCAGGTCATGATCCCAGGGTCCTGGGATCGAGCCCCGCATCGGGCTTTCTGCTCAGTGGGGAGCCTGCCTCCCCCTCTCTCTGCCTGCCTCTCTGCCTACCTGTGGTAACTGATGGTTGCCAGAAGGGAGGGTTATGGGGGATGGGTGAAATAGATAAAAGGGATTAAGGAGTGCACTTATCCTGCAGAGCACAGGGTGTTCTATGGAAGTGCTGGATCACTGTATTGTACACTTAACACTAAACACTTAAATTAAACATTTAAAACATAAAAAATTAAATTAAACACTTAAAACACTGTAAAGTAACTAATTGGAATTAAAATTAAAACTTTAAAAAATGCAAGATGGTGCTGTAGAGATAGGAAAGCATTTGGATGTCCTAGGCATCAAGCAAGTGTTAATATTCTCATGCTCTATCACATCATATCATATTTTGTCATGTTGTGTTATTCTATATTATGTTATATTATAACATGTTATTTAGTTGTATGTCAAAATGCGATATGACAACATTTGACAGATTTGGCTACCTTAAAATTTAAAACTTCTATTATATCAAAAGTTGGGAGAAATATTAACATTGCATAAAATAGGAAAAGGGTAATATTTCTAGTATACAAAGAAAATTCAATCAAGAGTAAAGAAAGACCAAAAACAGTAGAAAAAAATTTTAATATGTGAATGATTAATTCACAAAGAAAGATAAATCTAGTATTTAATAAACCTAAGTATTCTATCCTATGAAAAGGGATCTTTGTCATTTTGCTTTTGTCATGTCACTCAATAAATATTTCTTGCATGAATAAACAAATAAATGAAAAGATGCTTGGTGTCACTAGCAGTCAGGACCATGCAAATTAAATAACAATGAAATACAATTATCCTTAGTGGTACTGCACAGGTGAAGAGATCAATGAAATCCAATATAATAGGATGAGGATAATGGGTGCTCTGATACACGGCTCATGGGAATCTGAACTCATTGATGTTGTGTCAAAAACCAAAGGAGAAAGGAAAATTTATTCAAGAAAGGAAACTGAAAACATTAATTGGCAACTTGGGATATAGTAAAATCATACTCCTATCAATATAAATTTTTACATGGAGTCTAATATTGGTAATTACAAAATAAAAGAATACAGAAACAAATGGTTTTCAAATCTATGGAGTGAGAAACAAAAAAATCACTAAAACATTAAATCCCTATATTTAACTAATTAAAAAGTAAGGCAAACAACAGAATACCACATGTAATGTAACTGATATGAATCCATAATAATAGTCCATCTCCACTAGGCTATGAATCAATAAAAGGAAAAATATCTCATTAACAAAGCAATGGGGAAAATCTTGTCATTACTAATAAAAAATACATATGAAAGTAACAATTTTGTTTTTCAAAATACTTATGATTACTGCTGATGATAGTGAAAGCTGGTAACAGAACATGGGTTATAGTGTGAACTTTTACAGACCTTTGGAAAATAATATGATGCTACATTATAGCTTGAAATATCCATATCTATTTGTTGGGGAATTCACAGAGCATCCAGAAAGAAGTTGCAATTCAGGGAGAGGAATATGACTAGCGGACAGCCTTTTGTCCCAGCACCTTGATGATCTGCTGCATTGTTTGATCCAAGGCCATGCATGCTCTTCCCTCGCAGTTGATATCATAGGGTATGGGTACCAGGCTTGGCCATTTCTGCCTAACATAGGACACTTCTATGAACAATCACCACAATTCCTCTTTTGGGCCAGGAAAGACTCTCAGAGTCGCACCACAGTCCGAGAATCTTCCCAAGCCCTCTATCCTTTCACAGGTGTTTGATTTATATTGTGATCTGAGGCTCTCCTTGCCTACTGCTCTGTCCTCTACTGTGTATCTTTCACAGCTATTTCCCTCAATAAATCTCTTGCATTTCTGTCTCTTGACATCTGGTTCTCACAAGATCTAAACTAACAAAACCATTGATTTTACTTTGGGGAATTTATACCAAGGAAGCATCCTCAAATATGGAACAAAGCTCTATACATAAATGTCCTCATATAGCTTTATAAATATAAAAAAATATGAGGAAAACCCAATAATTTCAACAACTGGAAAATGGTTAAGGAAAAAAATTCAGAACATTTTGTAGCTGTTAAATTCATACATATGGACTATTTGTAGCAATATGGAGAGGGTTTGTTATGTGAAATGGATAAGAAAATACAATTGTACATATACTATTACCACAATTACAGAAGTAATTAAACCAAAAAGGAACTGAAACAAAATCACATTGAAAAGTGACCCAACCTGATCTTGGAAGCTAAGCAGGGTCGGGCCTGGTTAGTACTTGGAAGGGAGAAAAGTGACCCAACATCCAGTGCCTGGGAGGTACAGTTGGTTAAACATCTGTCTTCAGCTCAGGTCATAATCCCAGCATCCTGGGATCAAGCCTTGCATTGGGCTCCCTGCTCAGGAGAGAGTCTGTTTCTCCCTCTTCCTCTGCCTGCTGCTCCCCCTGATTGTGCTCTCTTTCTCTCTCAATCTGTCAAATAAATAAATAAAATCTTTTAAAAAGGGGGAAAAAAAGAAAATTTACCCAACATATGTTTCGACATTCCAAATGTGAATAGTTGACCTGTACCCCTGGGGATAAAAATATATGTTTATAAAAAATAAAAAATTAAAAAAAAAGTTATAGCATTTTAGGTATTTATTGATAAACTGTATTTTAAAGACAGCAATATTATCTTTCCAAGAGCTAACAATTAGTGACTCTAGTGTTTGAATTGCGTGACAATTAATGTAATATAGTCCCTGTGAATAAATATAGCATATAGATGTCAAGAATCTATCCCTGAGGGGCGCCTGGATGACTCAGTGGGTTAGGGCCTCTGCCTTCGGCTCAGGTAATGATCCCAGGGTCCTGGGATCGAGCCCCACATTGGGCTCTCTGCTCTGCGGGGAACCTGCTTCCTCCTCTCTCTCTGTCTGCCTCTCTGCCTAGTTGTGATTTCTCTCTATCAAATAAATAAAATATTTAAAAAAAGAATCAATGAAACAAGATGGGATTGGGAGGGAGACAAACCATAAGTGACTCTTAATCTTACAAAACAAACTGAGGGTTGCTGGGGGGAGGGGGGTTGGGAGAAGGGGAGGTGGGGTTATGGATATTGGGGAGGGTATATGCTTTGGTGAGTGCTGATTCACAGACCTGTACCCCTGGGGATAAAAATACATGTTTATAAAAAATTAAAAATTAAAAAAAAAAAGAATCTATCCCTGAGACCAACTGATGGTTACTGAAAAGGAAATAGGAAATTCTTTTGAAAATGAAAGCACTGGATGTTATATGCAACTGACAAATCATTGAACACTAGATCTGAAACAATGACGTACTATATGTTGGGTAACTGAATTTAAATAAAAAATGAAAGGCAAATTTTTATCACATGATATGGGAGGCATGCATTGATTAAGACCAGTAGATAAAGTTATCACAGGGCTTACAGTTGTAATATAGATCTCCTATCCACTGAGCCTCCATATTGATGTAGCTTTTTGATTATGTGTTTCCAATGTTTCTATTTGAGGAGTCCTGGGACATTTTATATGTCTCCTTTCCAACTACTCTCTTTCTTCATTGCACTTTCCTCATTTTTGGTATCATCTTAAAACTTTACTTTCGCCTTCTAGTATATTTAATCTGTTCTAATGTCATACTATCATCATTTCTTCAACAATGTCTCAGAGTAGTCCACAACATTGGCCACTGGAATTTTAAACATTTTAGTAACTAAACAAATGTTCAAAAAGGATAAAGTTACCTGATTAAAGAATAAATCCAGGAATTCATGCCATTCTTATGAAGGTGTTTATATACCAGAATCCATTCACAGTAACTGAAATATTTTTAAAGTTATGTTTTTTTAGATGTTTATACATTCTCGATATATTCCCTGATGCCCTTTTAAAACTCAACCCTGGGGAGGGTATGTGCTTTGGTGAGTTCTGTAAAGTGTGTAAACCTGGCGATTCACAGACCTGTACCCCTGGGGATAAAAATATTTGTTTATAAAAAATAAAAAAAAAATACCTAAAAAAAAACTCAACCCATAGAACAAAGGGTTCACATACATGACATGACATGATATAACATAACAAAACATATGCTACAATGACCTCGAGGAGTTGCTAAACTATGGATTTCTGGACACTGTCCCCAGAGTTAATGATCTGGGGTGGGGGGGAGCAGAGAATTTGCACTTTTAATAAGTTCCCATATGTTGCTGATGTTGCTATCCTGGGAACCACACTTGAAGACCAGTGCTCTAGAATCTTATTTTCCAACCCTATTGCTTCACTGAAATTTAGGTGCTAAGGTCAAGCAGCCCATCCCCATATAGCCAAATCTAATGAGCGCCTCTGTTGACATCTAACTTTCTCAGCTTGGCTTCTTGAAATAGTCACCTCTGTTGATTTTTACATACTACCCTTAATAAATGAAATAGATAAATTCTTATTCTTCCCCACTGGCCATTTTCCTCCTCATTTTCATGTTTGGAGTTTCTCAAGTCTTTGTTCTAGGCCTTCCTTTCTTCTCTACATCTTATTCCGATGTGGGCTCATCTAGACAGATATATTTAAATGCAATGGTTATGGTGATGATCATGAATTAATATCTCTACCCTTTGCTCTGAGTTTAAGACTCATTTTCCTCAACCACCTACTTGTTTCCATTTGGAGATTTCATAAACATCACAAGCCTAACTTGTCTGTTATAGAACACTTTTCTCTCCTAGACCTGTTTCCCATAATATTCCCTATGTCAATAAAGGAGATCTAAATTGATTAAATTCTCAAACTAGAAACTAAGTCATCTTTGAGTCCTCCTTTTTCTTCTCTCTCCCTTCCTTATCACTTTTTATTCTACATCCAGTCAATAAGAATCATTGCTTCAAACTCCAAAATAGATCTCGAATCTTTTCTCCCCATCATTGCTGCCATCACCTTGTTCCAATTTCAATACCTGTTGACTCTATTATTGTAGCAATCTCCTGACAAAAACTTATATCATCCCCTGCAAAACATTTTCTTCACTATAATTGGATCACATTAACCCCCTTGTGTAAAGTTCACAGTGGCCTCTAATTATAATTAGAATAAATGCCAATTTCTTTCCATGCCCAGTGAAATTCTTGACATGCTGTCCTCGGTCTACTTCTTCAGTTTCATTTGATACCACTCTCCCCTGTATTTCCTAAGTTCCAGCCAGGTCAATATTCTTTCAGTTTCTTTGCAAAGCACAGTAAGTACTTTTCCACATTAGAGTCTTTGCAATTTTTTCCCCTTTTGCTTGAGGTGCTTTCCCCCAACTTTGTATGATTTTATTTCAAATATTCTCAATTCAGAGAGGTTTTTCCTGACTATTCTGCCTAAAGAAGGATCACCTCTGTTATTCACCATATCAAGACCATTGTTATTGCCCTCAGAGCACAATATATACTCCCTGTATGTTTCTACTTACTTGATTACTGTCAATTTCTCTTTTAGAATTTCTGAGAGAAGAGACTTTATCTATTTCATTCCTTACCATATCCCTAGAGTCTAGTTCAGTGCCTGGAAATTAGTAGGCATTCAACAGTTCTTAGGTTTGTAAATAATTTTTAAAGTAAGTAATAAAACACTTATAAATGTATCTTATAAAATTACTACCTTGCCATCCCAATGTGTACTTATTTGTAGATTAATAAACATAGTTTTCACATAATCACTAGATACCTCAGTATTCATTTATTAGAGTAGTGAAGTGAAATCCTCCCCATGATGAAATTTTAAGAGTTCATATCTAAATTACACACACGCACATGCACGCACACACACACACACACTACACATACAAAAATGGGCACACACAGAGGTTGACCTTGCATATTGAGAGGATGGGTAACTTTTCCCATCATTTTCTGTATCTTTTAAATAGTCATATACGATAATGGCTAACATGTTTCTGTGTACTAGATATTTTGCAAAGTGTTTCTTATGCATTACCTTATTTAACCATCCCCTAAACTCATGAGGTTGGCAAAGTTATTTTTTTTTATTTTAAAGATTTATTATTTATTTGAGAGAGAGAGAACATGCGGGACAGAGGTAGAGAGAATCTTAAGCAGACTCTGTGCTGAGCATGGAGACCAGTGTGGGGCTGGATCTCATGGTGCTGAGATCGTGACCTGAGCTGAAACCAAGAATCTGATGTTCAATCAACTGCACAATCCAGGCACCCCTATTTTTGTTACATCATACATCAATGAAACTAAGGCACAGAGAAGTGATTAATATTCCAAAGGTCATACAATGATCATCATACGCCAGAGATGAGGCTGACCTGACTTCAAAACCTATGCTCCCAAATTCTACATTATACTTTCTTTCTAAATAACACACGTTAAAACACACACACACACACACACACACACACACACACACAAAAACTACTGCAACAACTAATAAACCCGTTCCAATGCATACATTTTATACATTGGTAGAATCTCATTTACATTTTTGAATATTGATCAGAGAATATAGCTTTGACTGGACTTCTCAACAGGGATGAAATCATTTACATTTTATAAACAATGTAAAAAAGGGCTGTTTATTTGTGTCCAATGAATGTCTCTATGATAAATGAGAGGAAACTTGAAGCACAGATGGATCTGGGAGAAAGAGTCTAAAGTAGGACATAAAAAAGTAAGAGGTTTCTTTTATGTATTCTATTTTAACATTCATGTGCATTTTTAAAATTATTTTAAGTTTTTATTTTAACTCCAGTGAGTTAACATACAGTGTTATATTATTTTCAGGTATACATTATGGTGATTCAACAATTCCATATATCATCTGGTACTCATCATGGTCATGTGCATTTTTTATTCCACAAAAATCTGCACCTTTTGAAATCCAAATATAATTTAAATTACCCATGAAATTGCTTTAAAACACCTCCCTCCTGAAATATTCAAGCAAACTGACTCAAAGAATGACATCATGTGTATCCTACTGATTTGCAGTACACAATGTATTTGCAATGTACATGGCACAGATTCTAAAGAAAAGAAAAAATGAAAAAAGTGGCTGAAAAGATTCCTAAACAGGGTGTGGTGCATAAACAATGAATCTTGGAACACTGAATGAATGAGTGAATGAATGAATGAATAAATAAAATAAAATAAAAGATTCCTAAACTTTCCATTCTTCTATGCTAAGTAAAATGATTATCTGCTTTTAGGGAAGCCTACTCAGGGAGGGGGCCGAAATGGTGAGAGCAAACCCTCAGGCTCAATGATGAGCAACCTTATAAAACTTTTGTTAATTTTATAATAAAGAAATTGCTTGCCTTGTGGAAAAACGCCATGGTCTTTTTTTCTATGTTTAACCTTTGTTGTTGAAGTTGTCACTTTTCCTGTTGGGAAGTATGATTAAATTTTCATTTTGCTAATAATTACATCTCCAGATCATTTGTTTCATTTATCTCCTTTTTTCCCCTATAATCTCTAAGCCCTCTTAGATGTTTATCCTAAGTTATCTGCTGTTTTTTAAAATTGACTATCTCCCCTTTGATATTTGGAAGTGCGTAGATTATAATAGTGAGACAAAACAAACACTTCAGAGCTATTTAAAAAACCTGAATGCCTACCATGTACTTCTATAAATTGCTGGTGAACTCTGGGACCACAGAGGGATTAAACTCAACTAGTGCCTGGATCATTTTCATTTGGGAAATCCTCACTTCAATTTCAATCTAGTTTTGCTTGCAATAGTTTTCTATATGAATGAAAAGGAAGTGCTTCTACTCTAAGAAGTTCACTGCATTTGGAATCATTACATACTACAAGCTTCAGAAATGAGAAAGATTTTTTATTCTGACCTTTCTGGGCATGTGTATAGCTTAGTTTTATGAGTTGTTCTTGAAGAGCTCACAATCTGGAACCTATTTGCCTATGTGCCTAATTTTAAGCCAGACTCATAGAAAAACAAAAATTTCCATTTAGTTTGAAGATATTCAAGTTATACTGCATTGTTTTAACAGGTTTACTATTCCTGAAATGGTGACCATGTAGAATGATTTAAGATAATGGATGAAGGTTTGTTGATTAGCCATTTTGTTTTTTCCTCTCTGTGTGGTATAGAAAAGAAGAGCAAAGATACTGGACCTTGGGGCACCTGGGTGGCTCAGTGGGTTAAATAAAGCCTCTGCCTTCGGCTCTGGTCATGATCACAGGGTCCTGGGATAGAGCCCCACATCAGGCTCTCTGCTCTGCAGGGAGCCTGCTTCCTCCTCTCTCTCTTCCTGCCTCTCTGCCTACCTGTGATCTCTGTCTGCAAATAAATAAATAAAATCTTAAAAAGAATAAAAGATACTGGACCTTGACAAATTTCTAGGCATCTGACAATAAAAACTCTGTATCACCATGTCAACAGACAGAATAAACTTGTCTGCCCCACTGAACCCCTAGCACTAAGAAACTAGTTTGATTCTGATAATACCAGACATCTCTTGTTTGTAGAGAAAGTTCATTTTACTATCAACAAGGATATTGAATGGGGCCATTCTTCTATGTGCTAATGCATTTAATACAGAGCTCTGCATTTTAACAATTTCTATCTTAGGAAGATCAATTGAATGATAAAGGTAATAGTCTACAATAAGATAAGATAAGATGTGAATTATACTCAATAACCTCTCTATTAAGTATTTTGATTTCTCTAAAATCATAAAGTTATTAAAGCTGTTTTTATAATCAGAATCTAAGTTTTTCTGATCACCAATTCCCTTTGCTAAAGCACAAGAATACATTGAATTAAAGCCCGATACTCCATGGTTTTCCATTTACTATAGTTTTGTCAGTAAGGATAGCCCAGTAAGAGGACCCTCTAGGGTTCCACTATACTTCCTTTCCTTTAACACCACCCCAGCCCCAGCCATATTACTTACATGTTGAAAAAGCTGTGTTTGATTAGTGGTGACTATTTCTAATTGATGAGTTGAGGTTATACACTTTTTCTTCTTTGGTGTTAGTTTGAAGAACATATCACTAGATGTATAAATGAAGAGTGCTATAGGTAAGAAGTAAGGATAGAAGCATTGTCAGGAAGGTTATCTGGTTAGATTTACTTCTTTATTTTTTAAGATAACGTATATGGTAAAATAAAATGATGAGTCACTTCAATTTTCTATTTAAAATTTTTCCTGTCTTGTTTATATGTACAGAAAAATGCCAAAAATTGCTTGGACTAAATGTTTCTATTATTCTATATACCAGTCAGTGTTCTAAATGCTAGGGAGACAGTTGTAAATAAAACACATAAGAATCTTTATATTTGTGAATCTTATATTGTAGTAGAAGATATAGAAAATGGAGGATATAAATAAAATATATAGTATACTAAATAATGATAAATAATCAGAGAGAAAAATAAAAAAAGGAATATGAAAGAGTGGGCACGTTTTAATTAGGTTGGCCAGGGATATCTTTACTGAAAAGGTGAAATGTGTGTAAAGACCTAAAAGAAGTGAGGGATTAAGCCATGCACATATTTAAGGGAAGATCATTTCAAGCAAGAGAAATAGTAAGTGCAAACATTGATGCAGGATTATGCATTTTCCAGGAACAACCAACTAGTAGGGCAGTATGTCTATAGCAAAGTGAATGAGGGGTATAGTAGGAGTTCAAGTCAGTGAGAAAATGGGGGAAGAATCTGGGTCTTGAGGGACAGTGTATGGATTTGAACTATACTCTGAATGAAATCAGAAGGATTAGAGCAGGGTAATAATATGATCTGACCTATATTCTCACAGAATTACTCAAGTGTTATATTGATAAGACTGAAGAGGTTAGGGAAGAGATTTGTGAAATCAATTGGGAGACCATGGCAAAGGTCCTGGTGAAAGATGATGGCTGTCTGAAACCAAGCTATAGGAGTGGGAGTGTGGGAAGTGGTAGGATTCTGGATATATTTTGACAAGTATTTCTGATGACATGGTATATGAGAGGAGGAGAGGAGTCAAGAATGACCCCACATATGTATCCTGAGGTACTGAAAGAATGGATTTTCCATTTGTTGAGATATGAAAGACTGTGTGAATGGTTGGTTCAAGGGAAAGAAATCAAGATTTGGGTACTGAGATATGTTAAGTTCAACTGCCTATGAGACACCTGAGTAAAGATGCTGAATAGGTAGTTGAGCACGAGTGTGGAGTTTCTGAGAATGGTTTTGATTAGAAAAATGAATTTTATGATTGTAAACATAAAGACAGTATTTAGATGCATGAGACTGGAAGAGATCAACAAACTGAGTGAGTAATGAAGATAGAGGACTGAGTGTTAAGGTACTGTTTCATTAAAGGTCTGAAGAGAAGTGGAAGATCCAACATAGGAGATTATGAAAGAGCATCATTTATCATTATCTAGCACCCAGTTATATAAGAGGAAGACCAAGTGTGTGGCATATTGGAACCCAAGTGAAGATAGTGTATCAAAAAACGAGGGAGTTGTCTTTCTCTGCTTGACTTATTTCGCTAAGCATGATACGCTCTAGTTCCATCCATGTTGTTGCAAATGGCAAGATTTCATTTCTTTTGATGGCTGCATAGTATTCCATTGTGTATATATACCACATCTTCTTGATCCATTCATCTGTTGATGGACATCTAGGTTCTTTCCATAGTTTGGCTATTGTGGACATTGCTGCTATAAACATTCGGGTGCATGTGTCCCTTTGGATCACTACATTTGCAGACCTGGGGATAAAAATATATGTATATAAAAAATATATGTTTATAAAAAATAAAAAATTAAAAAAAAAAAAAACAAACAAAAAAAAAAAAAAACGAGGGAGTGATAAACTGAGTCAAACACTGGTGATGGGCCAAGTAAGGTGAAGACTGAGACATGATCAGTGCTTTTAGAAATGTTAAGATTGTTAGGGTTGTTGATGAGAGTCCTTTTGGTGAAGTGATTCTAAGGGAGAACAGGGAATGGGAATGTTGAAAACAGTAAATATAGACTCTGGTTCGATATGAAGCCATTGTAGGATACTAATCATAGAAGTGACAGAATTTGGCTCATTTTTGGCTCTTATTTTAATATGAAGATAACTATGGTTGCTGTGTAGAAAATGGACTAAGGAGAGGCAAAGAGATTGAAATAGGAAGACAGGTTTAGAGGCTTACTAAGAATTGAGGTAAGAGAAGATGGTGGTTCCAACCAGGATGGTAGCAATGGAAGTGGTGAGACGTGGTTGGATTTTGGATGTATTTTGAAAGTAGAAACCCCACAGTTTGCTGATGGATTGGGTGAAGAGTATGAGAGAAATAGAGGAGCTGATGGGATTTATGGAGTAACTGTTAGCTGTGAGAAGATTTAGGCAGAGAGTTGTGGGGAAGGGTCAATATAAGTGTAAACACAATGAGCTGAGGTATGGATGTGAGAAATACAAAGACTGTACAGGGAATTATAAGTACTAGTGGTAGTATAGGGTAGTAACAAAGAATGATTTTTCAGAGTGACAAGACAAAACTGGATTCAAATTTCAAAGAAAGAAAAGAGCAGACACTGTAAGGACCTGAGCAAGAGTGTGCCTGTTAGTGTACCACAGAGTGGCTAGTGTCTTAGTGGAAAATCCTGGAAGCCTGTGTTAATGGAGCAAAGTGAGCAAGAGCAAAAGGAGTAGAAGATGCAATCAAAAATGGGCAGAGGACATGAGCAGACATTTCTGCAAAGAAGACATCCAGATGGCCAACAGACACATGAAAAAGTGCTCCATATCACTCGGCATCAGGGAAATACAAATCAAAACCACAATGCGATATCACCTCACACCAGTCAAAATGGCTAAAATCAACAAGTCAGGAAATGACAGATGCTGGCGAGGATGCGGAGAAAGGGGAACCCTCCTACACTGTTGGTGGGAATGCAAGCTGGTGCAACCTCTCTGGAAAACAGCATGGAGGTTCCTCAAAATGTTGAAAATAGAACTGCCCTATGACCCAGCAATTGCACTATTGGGCATTTACCCTAAAGATACAAACGTAGTGATCCAAAGGGGCACGTGTACTCGAATGTTTATAGCAGCAATGTCCACAATAGCCAAACTATGGAAAGAACGTAGATGTCCATCAACAGATGAATGGATCAAGAAGATGTGGTATATATACACAATGGAATACTATGCAGCCATCAAAAGAAATGAAATCTTGCCATTTGCGACAACATGGATGGAACTAGAGTGTATCATGCTTAGCGAAATAAGTCAAGCAGAGAAAGACAACTATCATATGATCTCCCTGATATGAGGAAGTGGTGATGCAACATGGGGGCTTAAGTGGGTACGAGAAGAATAAATGAAAGAAGATGGGATTGGGAGGGAGACAAACCATAAGTGACTCTTAATCTCACAAAACAAACTGAGGGTTGCTGGGGGGAGGGGGTTTGGGAGAAGGGGGTGGTATTATGGACATTGGGGAGGGTATGTGTTTTGGTGAGTGCTGTGAAGTGTGTAAACCTGGTGATTCACAGACCTGTACCCCTGGGGATAAAAATATATGTTTATAAAAAATAAAAAATTATATTATAAAAAAAAAAAAAGGTAATGAGCAGTCTTTCTACGAAGACACAAGGTTCAAGTTGACTGGTACAGCTGCAGTATAAGAAAAGTCTAGGGAAGGATATGGTGATATTCTGAAGTCTATACGTAATTAATAGCTACCAGAAGTCTTTAGAGGAACCACAAAACTCAGTTTGCTGTTTTAGGATGATCATTCTGACATCACTGGAAAGGATAAGGTAGGGGTAAGAATAAATTCCAAGGGTCCATACCTAGATTTGACAAGTATTGATATATATGACAGTATTTTCCTATACTCACTTAATCTTTGCACTCTATCTTCAAGTTATTTGCTCTATTTCCCTTTTATGTAACAGATGGTAAAACTATATTTTGGTAAAAAAAAAAACACACTACCGGGGCGCCTGGGTGGCTCAGTGGATTAAGCCGCTGCCTTCGGCTCAGGTCATGATCTCAGGGTCCTGGGATCGAGTCCCGCATCGGGCTCTCTGCTCAGTGGGGAGCCTGCTTCCTCCTCTCTCTGTCTGCCTCTCTGCCTACTTGTGATCTCTCTCTGTCAAATAAATAAATAAAATCTTTAAAAAAAAAAAAAAAAAAAAAAAAAACACACTAAATCTTATGCTCTATTTTTTCAGTAAAAGTCTTTCTTAACTGCTTCAGAACCAAATTCATCACTTATTCCTTACCCTGCCTGCCATAATTCCAGATTCCAGACATTCTATGAGCATTCCATGCAGTTATGCCTCTGTGCTTTCATGTATGCTATTGCTATTTTAAAATGTACCTGAGATTTGTTTTAGGTATAATAAGACACAGACATGGAAATGATTGTCATGAAGGGAGAGTTTACTCATAGTTCCCTAGAAACAGGAGGTATGGTATATATACCATGTAGTACCATATGGGGAAGCATCAGGGCCAATTAGGAATTAGAGAGAGGAGGGAAAACATACACAAGGATTTTATTGTTGTTCCTGAGGAAAAGGCAAGACAAAGCAGGGTAATAAAGCTTAAAATTGTCTAGTTTGAATAATTGTAGTGGACTCTGGTGTATAATGTTGTCCCTGTTTGTCTGGTACCTGGCCCTGGAGTGAGTAGGACAAATGGACAGTGACCTAGAGTTCAAGAACTAGATAAAGGATGTAGTTGGGGAGTCTAGGCTTGGTCCTGGTTGGTTTGCAGATAAAGTGTGAGCTCTTTGCTAGCTGTAGGAATTAGCTAATGCAAAAAGAGTAGTCCCTCCCCAGTTGGTCAGCATGGCCCCAGATACCACAGTTTCAAGCATACAGAAAAGAAGGAAATACGGTTAATCATATTTCTTCAGCCACTCTTTCTTTACTGTGAATGAATCACCTAAAGATTCAAGGTTCAATTCAAATGTGTCTGCTTCTACCAAGTCCTTCCCAATTCTTAAAGACAAAATTAATCATTCTCCTTTCTTCACTGCCAAAGTCTTTCATTTAGAGTTCTTTTTAAGTGCATACAATAGTTCTGATCTACTAATAAAGGTGTGTATGGGTTAGTATTCCCCACTTTAAAAAATTGAAAAGGTATTTTAGGTAACAAATATTTATAGTAAGGACCTAAACAACATAATGTATCATTATGAAGTCCACAAAGAGTATTAAAGTAGCCTCAGAATGAGGAAGAATTGGGCGCCTGGGTGGCTCAGTGGGTTAAGCCTTCCTTCGGCTCAGGTCATGATCCCAGGGTCCTGGGATCGAGCCCCACATCGGGCTCTCTGCTCAGTGGGGAGCCTGCTTCCCTCTTTCTCTCTCTGCCTGCCTCTCTGTCTACTTGTGATCTCTGTCTGTCAAATAAATAAATAAAATATTTAAAAAAAGAATGAGGAAGAATTACTGGCAGTTTCTTATCAATAAAACAAGATACTGAGTTTATACATAAAGAATTGAGTTTCTTTATATCTGTAAGTAGTAAATGGGAAAATATAAGCAAATAATGATAGAGTCAAGAAAATGTCTAATTGAAAGTACAGGGGCACCTGGGTGGCTCAGTTGGTTAAGCATCTGCCTTTGGCTCAGGTCATGATCCCAGGACCCCAGGACTGAGCCCCACATCAGACTCCCTGCTCAGTGGGGAGCCTGCTTCTCTCTCTCCCTCTGCTTCTCCCCCTGCTTGTGCTCTCTTCCTCTCTCTGTCAAATAAATAAATAAAATCTTTTTTAAAAAAGAAAGAAAGTACAATGCCTACTTAGAAATAAAAACTTAACTAAATAAATTTTTCCAGTACTTATGACCTCCAACTACTGGCTTGACTGTTTTATTTGTGTGCTTGTTAATTACTGAACTGAGTGATTTTGGCATTATAGGCATAATCTTACCTGTGGACCACACTACACTTGAGATGTCATCAACCGTTGAAGCAATGAATTGAACATCCTAGTAAATTCAATTTAAAGAATTCTAAAAGGGTGCACCTGGGTGGCTCAGTCAGTTAAGTATCCAAATCTTGGTTTCAGCTCAGGTCTCAGGGCCCTAGATTCAAGCTCTCTGTCAGGCTCGCACTCAACAGGGAGTCAATTTGAGGATTTTCTCTCTCTTTCCCTCTGTCCCTTCCCCACCTCTCTCAAAATAAATACATAAATCTTTTTTAAAAAAGAACTCTAATAGTATTTACTAGCTGTGATTCTGATCAAGGATTACAGCTATTTGTATACTCCTGAATAAAGAACATTCCTTCATGATGTGGGAAACCTGTCCTCTTTGATAACAAGGCTTCAGAAGGGATGTACACAGAATAAATCTCACTAGTGCGGCACATGAGGAAGACATCACCCTACCCAATATTTGACCAATGTTTTCTGATGAACCAATATATAAGACCAAAATAAAATAGTAAGTTCCCCATACATCAATCTTGTCAGTTTTAAGAACAGAAACTTTCTATGAATAAATATTTATTGGATGATGAGTCAAACTCTGTATCTTTTATATACGATCTAAAATTAATACAAGCAGTTTATATTTATAATGCAGTTTTTAACTTTAATAATCTTTTTCACTACCTATTATCTTCCTTTTCAGTTGGCTACAGATAACAGTTTAAGATTTATGCCAATTAACCATGGTCCATATGGATGTCTTAATGCTCTGTGTTTGTGAATAAGTAGGGATCATGCATGATACACTGCAAGACATTTAATGCTAAATATGATCTGCCATTATAGCAATGGTTTCTTCTTGGTCAGAAGATAGGTAGGTAGATTATTCTTTCCTAATTCAAGGTGGTACAAAGGAGGCTACTGCCAAAGGACAGACTTTGCATGAGTACACGTGCTAGAGAAACAAAAATCTATATGATATGATTGGGGTTTTTTTGTGGATTAAAAACACAAGTGATTCTTGGCCTGAAGGTGAGTCACAGATGGACAGGGCTCAGATGGCACATGAGGATACAGAAGTGAGTAAGATTCCCTAGTGAGAACTGAAAGTGCATCTTGGCAAAAGATGAATTTGTCCCCTATATAGTGGGGTCATTACACACAACCCTTGCTCATCCTTCCATCTGGTTTCTATGTCAAATAGCATTAATCCAGTTTTTAGTGGTCTGATTCTCAATCAGTTCAAACACAGCAAATATCCCAGACATATACTGAAAGGTACATGTATTTGGTTCCACTTGCATGTAATTGAGAGTATGTAAGGAGTAATGCTCACATCAATGAAAAGAATAAATATGTATAAAAAGAAATCTTATTCTTTAGAACTTTTCCCAATATCCTTATTATTTTATCTTGAACACAGAACTCTTATCATTGAAAAAGAATCACCTGCTTTAGTGAAATAGTGCCTACATGAAAAGGAGAAATTCAGAAGTGATTCAGTGTTTTAAAAAACATGACTGATGAATCACTGCTTAGGGGAACAATAGTTGACTTCCCTCTAAGGGAAAAACCACCCAGAATGTAACAGTGACCATACTTTCTATCCTCTAGATTGAGAGTTGATATATAGCCCTACTTAACCAAGTAATAATATCAAGGTCATGTTATCAATATTATTCCTAGATCATTAAAAAATAGAAGGTGATTAACCCAAAGGGATGTACTTTATTGAGTTGTTTTCAGTTTCTGCTTATCTTTATGCTTCACTGTTGGATCAATTTAGAATGAGGCACAAATCCACTGAAAGTCTACTTGGACACAGATTTGTCCCCCCCAAATAAGCAGCTGCTTTAAAGTTAGCTTTATATGCTGATCAAACTGAAGGGGAAAATCAGGTCAAGATTTTGTATGTTTTATTAGTCAATTTGAAATTTTGGAGACAACCTAATAATTGCAAGCTATTATTACAGTATCAATTAATTGACTATAGAATGTTGTTCTCTGATAGCATCTCAGCGACCTAAGTAAATTGTCTCCCTCTCCTCACAAACCGTATCAGTTGCACTCAGAAGCTAATATGCTGGGGAAAATTGGCTGACAGAATGCATTATTTCACAATATGTGAATATACATGGGCTGCCAGGCATGAGCGTTTGTTGAGTTCCTATTATATGGAAAGTCTGTGTGAGTTACTATGGGGTGATACACAAAGTAGAAAATGTACTTCCTCTTCTTGACATGTTGAGTCTCATTGAGTTTCATAAGAGCTCATATTTATGGGAAAAATAGACCTTGGAATTAATATCAAACAAAATATTAATAAACAGGAAAGAAATAGCCCTCAATGAGAAGGAAAATGGCAAGACATAAAGTAAGGAATGATCAAGAATGACTCAGCTTTTACTGAAAGACTTTGGTACCTGTACAGGAACTAAACCCTAAGTGGAGTATACTATAGCTCCATCAATACTTTTGAGCAAATGGAAAGGAACAGCAGAAAGCTATGCTGGCAGTCCTTCAAATGAAAATATGCTCACTGATGACATGGTCCACCTCATATCTAATATGAACAGATTGTGGAAGGTCAGAGGAAAATAAAAAGGATGCACAGAGATAGAACCAGCTAGAGACCTTAATTAAAGCAATTCTACTTGGCTTTCTATTAAAAAGAAAACAAAAAGAAAAGCTGCCTAAGAGAAAAAAATATTTCTATAATATGGATTCCTTTAAAAAATAATGACTTTACCAAGAACGTAATCTAACATTAGCCTAATGACATAGAATTTTGTCATACAAAAGTACAACAATAATAGCAGTTTTACTGAGAAACATGCTGATTTTTTGCTAACCCAATACAAATAATCACAAGCATAATGTCCTTCTAGAGTTGGTGCTGTGTTAAATAAATGCACTTGGTCAGTCATTTTCCCTTGTTAGTGTCATCCTTTTGAACATAGACAATTGAGAATGGATGTAACTACAAACTATTCACATAGACTAACTCTATAGAACTATTTTTAAGCATTCATATTTCAATCAATAGTGCAGAAGGGAACTATGGTTGAAATATTTTCTATTCTGAATATATTAGCATATTTGTGTCAGTGGCTTGATTCAAACCAATTAGACTACAGTTATCTATGAAAACCATATGGTGCACAAATAAAGCATACAAGACCAGTTAAACATCAAAAGTGTATCATTTGCATAGTTAGAAAGCAACACTGACAAGGAATATATTTATTATTCAAGGACTATGCTATCTAATAGAAAGTACAATCTTTATATTTTAAATCTATATGTACTGAAGCAAATGATTACTCTTCAAATATTTGTCAGTGTTGTACTAACCTGGGGCAAAGAGCACAGAAAATGAGTGATGTGAGGAACACGATTCAAACAACTGTTTAAATAAGCTTGTGCAAATGGTATTCTTCATAAGTAAATCATTGACAGAATGACCTTCTAACATTCTATTGGAATTTCCAATTTAAACTCTTCTAGTTGGACTATTCTTATCAATATATAAGGATGTAATCATCACTAATTTATTTAATTATTCTCATGACATTTTACTTCTTAGAAAAGTTTGACCTAAAATAAACATATAGAACATCTTATAACTTTTATTACTTTGATGGACTGTTTTCTTTTTAAACATGCACATACACACAACTACTACATTTAGGTCATCTTGGGCTGATGTGGTAGAATAATAGTCCCCAAAGATGTCTATGTCCTAATCCTCAAAACTTGTGACTATGTTAATTTACATGGTAAAAGAACCTACAGATGTGATTAGGGTTCAGGATCTCAAAGAGGTGAAATTAACCTGGATTATGTGGGTGGGCCCAGTGTAATCACTGGGGTCCTTTAATAAAGAGACTGGAGTCTCTGGAGTCCAGAGTAGGAGATAGGATGATGGAAGCAGAGGGGTGGTCTGTGTATGGGGTGGAGAGAGAGATGGAGGGAGAAAGA
Source organism: Mustela lutreola (assembly GCF_030435805.1). Lineage (NCBI taxonomy): Eukaryota > Metazoa > Chordata > Mammalia > Carnivora > Mustelidae > Mustela > Mustela lutreola. Next base: position 124,786,836 of record NC_081308.1, on the reverse strand, counting down.
AGAAGGAAGAGTTGAGAGAGAGAGACAGGGGAAAGGGGGAGAGAGATTTAAGGATGTTATCCTGATGTCTTCGAATTTAGAAGAAGGGGTCATGAGTCAAGGAATGTGGGCAGCCTCTAGTAGCTGGAAAATGCAAGGAAAGGGATTCTTCCCTCAAGCCCCCAGAAAGAAGACAGCCCAGCTGACTCATTTTAAATTTCTGACTTCCTTAACTGTAAGATAATAAATTTGTGTTATTTTAAGTTAGTAAGTTTGCATCAGTAGAAACTAATACAGAATCTCTTCCCATGACGGTTCTAAACTACCACTTAAGACTCTTCTTGCCTCTTTAAATTGTACCCCTTTCAACAGACATATCATCAAGGAAGTGACATGGTAACTTACACAACACTTTAACCTTGAGGTATCCGGTACATCTATATGTCCTCTGGTCCTACTGAGATAGTCATGCCTATTATTCAAATAACTCTTTTTAATTTGCAATGTGTGCCACAGTATACTGGACACACAAATATCATTCAAGACATGATTGTGTTCAAATATTTCAGAATTTTGTTTTGCTTATGCCATAGTATGAGACAGATCATTTTATATGCATCTGGTTCAAGTAATGTTCATTAAAATATGTGTATATAATCAGACTTGTAAATTTGAATGTGATCTAGCTTTGAGTGGAGCTATATTTGGAGTTAAATTCATCTTTTAAAATATGGTTCTTCAATAACCAATGATAAATGTTCAAACAGTATTCTCCATCTCCCACAGTCTGGAGCACATAGCAGAACTCATTAAATATTGGTTATAAATAATCAATGAAGTAATCTTGGAAACACAAATGGAAGAATTTTAAAAATCAAGGCTTAGCCTCTTCAGAATCATTTGGTGATCAAACTGCTTGTAAAATGTAAATAATACATAAAAAAATCCAACAGCCATCATTTTTACCTTTAACTATACTATATTAATTTATAAAAAGTTCCTCTATTGTTCCTAAATTCATATAAAGCTTAATCTTTCAATGTACTATTTGTATAAATGATGCTCACTAGCATTCTTGATGAACTTAGCTTTGGGGACTGAGTTCTGTCTTTGTACGATTGGTTAGTGTGGACCTTCTTCCAATATTATTATGTATGGGATGTCTAGTGCCTCACAAAGAATTAAGTCAGTGAGCTCTCTTATCACTGAAAGGGGTGAAGCAAAGGCTGCATATCAACCTGTCAACCATTTTGAAAAAGGATTTCTGAATTAGAAAGGAGACCGAATTAGAAATGGCCTTGTAGGTCCCTTCTATACTTGAAGAGTCTATGATTTTACTTTCTAACTTAAGGATGGCCATCCATGTATATGATAGCATAGTCAGCTTAAATTGCTGTGCTTATTGTCACTAATCACCATGGCTGAGCTATTTCTAACCTTATCATCATATTCATGTAGGGTTAGGTTGTAATTCAGCATTACAAAACACTATGGTGTATGTAAACTCGGCTGTCATTCCCCCCAGCCTCTATTCTAGCTCACAGGTACATTCCTTAAAGAACATGTCATTTCATAAAAAAAATACATCATTCTGTAATCACTGAATCAGAGAAAGTTAATGAACATTATCGTGGATCAAAACAATATAGCATTTCTCTTTTGTGGTGGAAGTTCTCAGTAGAAAAACTATTCACAAAGGAGGGTGTGTTCTGAATTTGGAAAAGATATTATTGTACAAAGTATCCTCATTTGTGGCCAAGTCCAGAGGGCAGTTTAGGAAGAAGCTATAACCAAAGGTTGTCCTATGTCTGAACTCAAAACAGTTTCAGATGTCTTTGAGTTTTACATTTTAATGTAATTTATTTATCCTCAGTATAGAACTGTCAAAAATGTTTGAATTAATCGATGTACCAAAACCCCAAGTATTTCTCAATTACACTGATACAGCAAAAACCTGGGTTTTGTTAATATCCTGTCAATTTCCCCCAAAGCTGTCCAGGCTTTTGCCTCGTGAAAGGTTGTATTTCTCACTGGAAAACAAAAACCTATTTAAAACAAAATAACGGAAACCTCTTTAGAGTTATTTGAGCAGTGAGATAGTATTAACTAAAATCCCTCTAATTCCAACTCTGGGGAAGCTATCACTTAAATGTTTGGTTTGCTCTAATATATTATTTATATTATATCATATCATATTAATTATTGTTGTAATTATCAGGGTTCCCAAGTGCCCTGTCATTTTATATTGTTAGTGCAGCTTTATTTTACCTTTCATTGCTGATACCAACTTACATATATAAACTAGATATTAATATTAAATGCACTTAGCTTTGTAATGGGAACTTTTCCTATGCAAATTTAAATTGAAATAACCAGTCTGGGATAAAGAAGGAACGAGAGTCTATTAGGTTCTTAAACCATTAGCCATTTCTCTACTAGGCTAAAGAAGGTTTGAGAACCCCTATCCTGCCAGTAATGTATTATTGGCAGAGGTGGAAGCTAGCAGGTTGGGCCAGGTCTGATTGAGAAAGTCAGGGTTGAGGTAAAAATTAGTGACTTCACAATCTAACAATATTTTACATATGAATATATACATATATTCTTTCAGCTTACTTCCATTTCAATAATTTCTTTATTATCCATATTCTCATGTAATCAGGTACACTGGTGAGTAGCAGAATTAACATTTGAACAGAGGACATTCCGATTTAAAAATCTGCAGTACTCAAAACAGCACACCACCCATCGAGGGCCAGTTCAAGTTTTTAGTTATCTTTGAATTTGCATAGAGTAAGAGTCATCTTTTGGTGTGTAAGTTTTGACAAACACATAGAGCCATGTCAGCACCACCAAAAACATAGGAACGGCTCTACAGCTCCCCTCAAATCCCCTCAACATGCCTCCTTGGAGAGAAACCTTTCGCCCATCCTAATCATGCAGAAAGAAAGAGAGAAACAGAAAAAGGAAGGAAGAAGCAAAGGAAGGAAGATTCTACTCCATTCCCCAGTTCTCAGGCAAATCTTTTCCTTGGTCCTCTGGCCACAAAGAGATTTCTTTTGGAGTTTTCCATCTGTGGATTTCTACGACTTGGGCCAAAGCCAGGAGATCAAAGAGGAAAACAGCAAACTACCAAAAAACAAAACAAAGAAAAAAACCCCAGGAAACAGCCATGGTGCTTGTCCTGGTCATTTGGACTTCCCTCTCCAGACAGCCTGTTATTTCTACTTTTCAAAGTCCTCAGGTAGTTGCTTTTTATATTCAGCCCCTATTTTTTTAGTAGTAACCAGTGGGAAGAAGGGGCTGTAATGGGCTTCCTCAAAGTTGACCAGCCTGAGAAGTTCAGTTTGAATTTAAGAAGGGAATATAGATTCTTTGGTGGCATAGTTGAACCGTAAGGGACAAAATAAGTTCTATTACCATTTTGCTTAGAATAGCATACAGAGATGCTCTGTTAGTGATACTTAAGGTAATAAGGATATAAACCTGAGCAGGTTAACCTTTATCCTGCAGCTGAATTTTAACAAGGATTATAAAGCTAAGATTAGTTTTGACATATCTTGCCAGTAACGAATGAGAGATATCTTGGATTTGTCACTTTTTCTGAGGCAGGAAGTTCAATGAATAAAAAACCAGGCTTCTAACATACGCAAGGAGATAGGATATCCTCCGGATGCCTAAGACCCCTGTTGTTCGACACTGAACTCCACAGTTTTGGTCTACTCAATTATTTCTGCAGATTAATTTGTTATCTGTATAGCCATACCTTTTAAATACCATATTAAAAAGAAAACTGAACTTCAGAGGCTACGATTGCCCTCTAGTGGGGGCCACCCGAACTGCAGACCACAAAGACTGGTCTCCAGGAGGCTCTGAGAAAGAACCTGCCAAAACCAACTATAATGTTAACATCAACAACTCTATTTGTGTTCAGCCTAATGAGGCAGAATTTTGCTGGATGTTTCATTTTTCTGTGGTCCATTCTTTATGCTACAAATATATATAATAGTGACTTTCTTCAGCGTTCCTCCTTCCAAATAGCGAGCACAGTATATTTACAATAAGAAAATAGTGATTGAGAGAGGCAGCCGGAGGCAGAGGGGCAGCGGGGACAGGCAGGGCTGGGCTGGGTGGGGGGCCGGCCATTAGCTGTGCACCGCTGGGGTGCAGGCCTGCAGCTTCTGCTTGCTTCGGAGCAGGGGCCTCTGGAGCCAGCGTGGTGGCCGTGGATAAAATTGAGCCAGGGATTTGGTGAAGAGTCAGTTCCCAAAAGCCCACAAGCACCTGGGGCCCCCCGGGGTTTTTTACAGGTTAAGTGGCTCTGTCCTCAGGGTGGGCAGAGTCACTAAACTTGTTCTAGTTCTTTCCAGTGTGTTTTTGATTCCCCAGGCATCATCTTAGATGGAGAGCTTTACTCTGAGCCTAGTTGGTGCCAAGAGACGTGCTAAGGACATGGCTACCTGGGTCCACTCCAGTGACAGGCCCCTGATAAAGAGCAGGTCTCTGGAGGCTAAGTTGCATGGGCCTTGTCACCCCCCGCCAGGAAGCCTCTCATGCCACCGTGCCCTGGGGCCTCCCACAGCCTGGGCAACTTAGTGGCAAATAAATTTAGTGAGAGATGTGATGCCAGTTTCCCGCAGAAAGCATAAGGGGTTTGTTTTTCATTTCCATGAATGTCTTCTGCAGCTTTACCTGAGCAACCACTGTTCCTTTGAAGAAGCCACTTGTGTTCTGAAAAGAGCCAACTCCTGTCTCCTCCCCTGCCTGGCCAAGGCAGGGCCAAAGATAGGAGAGATGGAGCCAAGTCAGCCTTCTGCTGGTTCGTATGGTTGAATGCATGGCTTTTTGCATAGCCAAGTGTGGGGGTATAGCTTTAGGATGACTGCTTACAAAGCTCTGTTTAGTTAGTATTGGCATTGATTTTCGATATAGCCATATATGCGTATACAAACCCATGGGACTAAAGCTCTATCTTAGCAGAGCGATGGATACATATACACATACACCTGTGTGCTGAAGGGCCTAACTGGCTTTGGGAGTATCAACTGGTCACTTCTCCCTCCAGGCTAACTCTTTCTGTTCATTAACCAAGTTGTCCAGTTTGTCCTTTATGTTAAGTAAGACTACAGAGTAAAGGCAGGGAGGGGGCCAGACTCTGATCTTCACACTGTCCTGAAAAAACTTTTGTTTTTATGGCGATGGAAAGTGTTCAAGTGATGGAATTGTTCAAGTGAACAGAATGATTGGCTTGCTGCTGAACCCTTATGGACAAGGGATGGCTTTGACCTGACAGCGTGTGGGTGATCTTGTCTCCAGGGAGTTCTGTGGTGGTGAACATTTACTACTTTCTGACAACTTATCCTGATGTATGTCTCAAGGATTTGGATTTTACAAATGTAGCTTGAAATTTCAATAAACTTTGCTTTTTTTCCTAAAAATCAAACCAAAAGAAAACAAAAAAACAAGAAAGAAAATAGGGATCTAAAGAATTCAGAAAGTATTCTGAAAGTTTCTCCAAAGGTTGGAGTTGTGATTAGTGTCTTTTCTTCCAGAAACATAAAGGTATATCACCTTAATTCATATTTACATTGAACATAATAACTTGTATTTTGTTGTTGAGACTAACTCAACAAATATTTATTGGGAGCTTGTACTATCCCATAAAGATAAAAGGAATGATGTATCACTTGTATATGTAACAATTATAAAATAATATTATGAAGTATAAAGTAAAAATTATATATGTGAATGCACCTAATAACAGAGCTTTGAAAAACATGGAGGAAAAAAACCAACATAATTAGAAAGAGAAATAGACAAATTCACAAAGAGAGAGTTTAACAAGATGGGATTGGGAAGGAGACAAACCATAAGTGACTCTTAATCTTACAAAACAAACTGAGGGTTGCTGGGGGGAGGGGGGTTGGGAGAAGGGGCTGGGTTATGGACTTTGGGGAGGGTATGTGCTTTGGTGAGTGCTGTGAAGTGTGTAAACCTGGCGATTCACAGACCTGTACCCCTGGGAATAAAAATACATGTTTATAAAAAAAAATTAAAAAAAAAAAGAGAGAGTTTAAGATTCTTCCCTAAGTAACTGGTAGAACAGTTGGAAAAAGAAAGAGCTGGAGATGTAATTGAAGTACCAGCTCACAGACACCATCCTTTAGGCCAAAGTATATAAACTGAATCAGGAACTTTATCTAACGCTGTGTCCATGTGGCCAGCTGAATAGTACCTCTCACAACATGTCCATGCCCTAATCCCCAGAACCTGTGAACCTGTGTTATGTCATATAGCAAAAGGGTATTGCAGATATGATTAAAGATCTTAAGATGGGGACATTGATGCTAAATTTTCCAGGTGCACCCTGAATGCAATCACAAGTGTTCTTATAAGAGGAAGGTAGAGGGAAATTTGACTATAGAAGCAATCAAGCTGATGCGATGACAGTAGCAGAGAATGGAGTGATATCCTTTGACAATGGAGGAAGAAGCCACAAGCCAATGGACAAAGGTGACCCTAGAAGCAAAAAAAAGCAAGGAAATGGGAACAAAAATGGAGCCTCCATAAGGAAACAGTTCTGTCAGCACCTTGACTTTTGCCAAGTGAAACTGATTTCTGATTTCTGATTCCTAGTACTGTATAAGGGAATAAATTTGTGTTCTTTTAAGCTTCTGAGCAGTATGGTAATTTGTTACAAGAGTAGTAGGGCACTAATATAATCTACAGCAGTAAGAAGACATGGGTTTGGGGAAAAAGGGGGTGGAATTAAGGGTAACAATAATGACCATTACTCCTAATAACTAACTAAAGGAGACTAAAGTGATATGTTAACTTAATACAATGCCTGATTATTTTTTTCTTAAGATTTATTTATTTATTTGAAAGAGAGAAAGAGAGAGAACACCACCAGGAGGGACAGAGGGAGAGGGAGAGGGAATCCCAAGCAGACTCTGCACTGAGTGAAGAGCACCACAAGGGGCTTGATCCCATGACCTTGAGATCACAACCTAAGCTGAAACCAAGATTTGGGTGCCCAATCAACTGCACCATCCAGGCACCCCTGCCTGATTCTTTTATTTTATTTATTTATTTTTAAAGATTTTATTTATTTGACAGAGAGAGATCACAAGTAGAAAGAGAGGCAGGCAGAGAGAGAGGGGGAAGAAAGCTCCCTGCTGAGCAGAGAGCCCGATGCGGGGCTCGATCCCAGGACCCTGAGATCATGACCTGAGCCGAAGGCAGAGGCTTAACCCACTGAGTCACCCAGGCGCCCCTGCCCGATTCTTTTAAAAATATCATTAGATTATTTTATTGTTTTCCACCTTTATTGAGACCTAACTGACCTATAACATTGTGTAAGTTTAAGATATATATAATATAATGATTTTGATATTGTGAAATGATTACTATAGTAAAGTTAGTTAACATCTCCATAACCATACATAATTACCATTTCTTTTTTAGGGTGAGAACATTTAAAATCTACTCTCTTAGCAACTTTGAATTATATAGTACAGTACTGTTAACTATAGTGACCAGGTTGTTTGGTAGATCCCCAGAACTTATTCATCTTATAAATGGAAGTTTGTACCCTTCGACTGACATTTTCCCAACCTTCTGCAACCGCTGCTCTAACTCTGTTTCTATGACTTAGGTGATTTTACATTCCATATATAAGGTCATACATAATTTTTCTTTCTCTAACTTATCACACAGCGTAATACCCTCTAGCTCCAGCCACATCTTCACAAAAGTCAGAATCCCCTTCTTTCCCATGGCTGAATAACATTCCATTGTATGCATGTACCTATATATATGTGCATATGTATATATACCTAATTATATATGTGCATATGTGTGTGTGTATCACATCTCTTTCCTCTATTCATCTAGACATGGACACTTAGGTTGTTTCAATATCTTGGCTATTGTGAATAATGTTGCAATGAACATGGGAGTGTAGATAGCTCTTTGAAATCCTGATTTAATTTCCTTTGGATATATACACCCAGAAGTGGAATTCCTAGATCATATGGTAGTTCTATTTTTAATTTTATTAAAAACATTAAATTCAATTAATTAATATATAGTGTATTATTAGTTTCAGGGGTAAAGTTTAGTGATTCATCAGTTGCATATTACAACCCAGTGCTCATTACATCATGTGCCCCCTTAATGCCCATCACCTACTTACCCCATTATCTACCCCCAAGCAACCTTCAGTTTGTTTCCTATAGTTAAGAGTCTCTCATTAGGGCACCTGGGTTGCTCAGTGGGTTAAGCCTCTGCCTTTGGCTCAGGTCATGATCTCAGGGTCCTGGGATCTCAGGGTCCTGAGATGGAGTCCCAAATCAGGCTCTCTGCTCAGCAGGGAGCCTGCTTCCCCCTCCCCGCCACCTGCCTCTCTGCCTACTTGTGATCTCTCTGTCAGATAAATAGATAAAATCTTAAAAAGAAAAAAGTCTTTCATGGTTTGTCTTCCTGATCTTAGAGGAAACATTTCTCATCTTTCACTACTAAGTATGATATAGGCTGTCGCCTTGTCATATATGGCTTTATTATGTAGATGTTCATTTCTTCTATATCCAATTTATTGATTTTTTTATCATGAAAGGATATTGTGTTTTATGAAATACTTTCTCTGCATGTATTGAGATGATCATGATTTTTATCTTTCAATTAGTGTGGTTTCACTAATTTCTATATGTTAAAACATCCCTGCTTGCCAGAAATAAATGCCAATCAAACCCAAGGTATAATCTTTTAACGTATTGTAGAATTTGGTATGCTACTATTTTGTTAAAATTTCCGCACTTACATTCATCAGCAATATTGGCCTGTGGTTTTCTTTATATTGTAGTGTCCTTCAGTGACTTTGATAGCAGGGTAATTCTGGCCCTGTAAAATGAGTTTGGACTTGTTCCCTCCTCTTCCATATTTTGGAAGAGTATGAGAAAGATTGGTGTTAATTATTTTTGCATGTTTGGTACAATTCACCAGGGAAACCATCTGGTCCTGGGTTCTCTTTGTTGGGACATTTTTGATTACTGATTCAATTTCCTTACTCATCATTGGTCTATTCTGAGTTTCAGTTTCTTCATGATTCAGTCTTGGTAGATGCTGTGTTTTCAGGAATTTTTGGTTCTTGTAGATTATCCAGTTTGTTGGGTGTATTATTGTTCATAGTAGTCCCTATGATCCTATGTATTTCTATATGTTCAGTTGTAATGCCTCCTCTTTCATTTCTTATTTTGAGTCCTTTCTCTTTTCTTTCTTAGCTAGTCTACCTAAAGTTTTATCAATTGTTTACAGTTTTTAAAAACCTGCTTGTCATCTTTTCTATTGATTTTCTAAGTTTCTATTTCATTCATTTCTGCTCTGATCTTTGTGATCTTTATTTTGTGACCTATTGTGGTCTCTCTTGGAGAATGTTCTGCATGTGCTTCAGAATAAAGTATATTCTGCTGGCATTGGATAGAATATTCTGTATATGTCTATTGGGTCCATATGGTCTAAACTGTGATTCAAATCCAAAGTTTTCTTGTTGATTTTCTGTCTGATCAATCCATTGCTGCAAGTGGGATATTGAAACCCCCACACTGCATTGTTGTCTATTTCTCCCTACAGATCTGTTTGTATTTACTTGATATAGTTAGGTGCTCTGATTTGGGATGCAAATGTATTTATGGTTGTTATATCTTTTTTTTTAGTTTTTAAATTTTTTTTCATTTTTAAAAAATTTTATTGTATTAAATTAGTCACCATACAGTACATCATTAATTTCTGATGTAGTGTTCCGTGAGTCATTGTTTGCATATAAAAGCCAGTGTTCCATGCAGTATGTGCCCTCTTTAATACTCAACTGGGCTAAGACTTCCCCCACCCCCTCCCCTCTGAAATCCACAGTTTGTTTCTTAGACACCATAGTCTCTCATGGTTCGTCTCCCCCAACTCCCCCCTTTCATTTTTCCCTTCCTTCTCCTAATGTCCTCTGTGCTATGTCTTATATTCCACATATAAGTGAAACCATATAATAAGTATCTTTCTCTACTTGACTTATTTCACTTAACATAATTCCCTCCAGTTCCATCCATGTCTACGCAAATGGTAGGTATTCATCCGTTCTGATGGCTGAGTAATATTCCTTTGTATATATATGGACCACATCTTTATCCATTCATCTGTTGAAAGTCATTTCAGCTCCTGCCACAGTTTGGCCATTGTGGACATTGCTGCTATGAACACTAAGGTGCATGTGCTCCTTCTTTTCACTACCTCTGTATCTTTGGGGAAAATACCTAGTAGTGTATTGCTGGGTCATAGGGTAGCTCTATTCTTAACAACTTGAGGAACCTCCATACTGTTTTCCAGAGTGAACCTATCAGCTTGCATTTACCATCAACAGTGTAAGAGGGTTCCCCTTTCTCCACCACCTTTCCAACATCAGTTGATTCATGTTTTGTTAATTTTGGCCATTCTAACTGGAGTAAGGTGGTATCTCAATGTGGTTTTGATTTGAAGCTCCCTGATGGCTAGTAATGATTAACATTTTTTCATGTGTCTGTCAGCTATTTGCATGTCTTCTTTGGGGATGTGTCTGTTCATGCCTTCTGCCCCTTTTCTGACTGGGTTATTAGTTTTTGAGTGTTAAGTTTGAGAAGTTCTTTATAGATCTTGACTATCAGCCCTTTATCTGTAATGTCATTTGCAAGTATCTTCTCCCATTCTGTGGGATGCTCTTAGATTCATTGACTATTTCCTATGCTGTGCAGAAGCTTTTATCTTGAGGAAATCCCAAAAGTTCATTTTTGCTTTTGTTTCACTTGCCTTTGAAGATGTGTCTTCAAAGAAGTTACTGTGGCTAGTGTTAAAGAGGTTAGTGCCTATGTTCTCCTCTAGGATTTTGACGGATTTCTGTCTCACACTGGGGTCTTTCATCCATTTTGAGTTTATCTTTGTGTATGGTGTAAGGGAATGCTCCAGTTTCATTATTCTATATGTAGCTAGCCAATTTTCCCAGCACTTCTTGAAGAGACTGCTTTTTTTCCATTGGATATTTCCTGATTTGCCAAAGATTAGTTGACTGTAGGGCTGAGGGTCCATTTCTGGAGTCTCTATTCTGTTTCATTTGTCTATGTGTCTGTTTTTGTGCCAATACCATGCTATCTTGGTAGCTTTGTAATATAGTTTTGTAATACAGCTTTTTAATACAGCTTGAAATGAGGTAACATGATATCCCCAGCTTTATTTTTCTTTTTCATCATTCTATGGTGATTTGAGGTCTTTTCTGAGTCCATACAAATTTTAGGATTTTTTGTTCCAGCTCTTTGAAAAATACCAATGGTATTTTAATATCTCTATTAAATTACTCTGGGCAGGACAGACATTTTAACACTGTTTATTATTCGAATCCATGAGCATGGAATATGTTTCCACCTTTTTGTGTCTTCCTCAATTTCTTTCATGAGCATTCTATAGTTTCTAGAGTATAGATCATTTACCTCTTTAGTTAGCTTTATTCTAGTTATCTTATGGTTTTTGCTGTTATTGTGAATGGAACTGATTCCTTAATTTCTCTTTCTACAGTTATGTTGTTAGTATACAGCAAAGCAACAGATTTCTGTGCATTGCTTTTGTATCCTGCTACATTCCTGAATTGTTGTATGAGTTCTAGTAATTTGGGGGTGGAGTCTTTTTGATTTTCTACATAAAGTATCTTGTCATCTCTGAAGAGGGAGGGTTTGACTTCTTTGCCAATTTGGATGCCTTTTATCTCTTTTAGTACTTTAGTACTTTAGTACTTTTAGTACTGTGTTGAACAATAGTGGTGAGAATGGGCATCCCTGTCGTGTTCCTGATCTTAAGGAAAAAGTTCTCAGTTTTTCCAATTGATAATGATATTAGCTGTGGGTTTTTCATAGATGGTTTTTATGATGTTGAGGAATGTTCCCTCTATCCCTGTACTCCGAAGAGTTTTAATCAGGAATGGATGTTGTATTTTGTCAAGTGTTTTATATGCATCCATTGAGAGGATCATATGGTTCTTGTCTTTTCTTTTGTTGATGTGGTCTACCACAATGATTGATTTGTGAATGTTGAACCAACCTTTCATCCCAGGCATAAAATTCACTTGGTCATGATGAATAATCTTTTTAATGTACCATTGGATCCTACTAGCTAGGATCTTGTTGAGTATATTGGCATCCGTGTTCTTCAGGGGTATTGGTTTATAACTCTCCTTTTTAATGGGGTCTTTGCCAGGTTTTGGGATCAGGGTAATGCTGGCTTCATAGGAGGAATCTGGGAGTTTTCCTTCCATTTCTATTTTTTGGAACAGCTTCAGTAGAATCAGTGTTATTTATTCTTTAAATGTTTGGTAGAATTCCCCTGGGAAGCGATCTGGCCCTGGACTTTTGTTTTTTGGGAGGTTTTTGATTACTGATTCAATTTTGGTACTGGTTATTGGTCTTTTCAAATTGTCAATTTCTTCCTGTTTCAGTCTTGGTAGTTTGTAAGTTTCCAGGAAGGCATCCATTTCCTCCAGGTTGCTTAATTTGTTCATATAGTTGTTGGTAATAATTTCTAATAATTGTTTCTATTTTCTTGATGTTATTCATGATCTCTCCCCTTCATTCATGATTTTATTAATTTGGGTCATTTCTCTTTTCTTTTGAATAAATTTGGCCAGTGGTTTATCAGTCTTATTAATTCTTTCAAAGAACCAGCTCCTAGTTTCATTGATTTGTTCTACTGTTCTTTTGGTTTTTATTTCATTGATTTCTGCTCTGATCTTTATTATTTCTCTTCTCCTGCTGGGTTTAGGCTTTCTTTTTTGTTCTTTCTCCAGCTCCGTTAGGTGTAGGGTTAGCTCAGGCATTTGGGATTTTTCTAATTTTTTGAGAGAGGCTTGGATGACAATGTATTTCCCCCTTCAGACCAACTTTACAGTATTGCATATGTTTTGGACCAATGTGTTTTTGTTCTCATTAGTTTCTATGAATTGTTTAAGTTCTTCTTTAATTTCCTGGTTGACCCATTCATTCTTTAGGAGGATGCTCTTTAACTTCCAAGTGTTTGAATTCTTTCCAAATTTTTTCTTGTGATTGAATTCCAGTGTCAAGGCGTTGTCGTCTGATATCATCAGGGAATCATCTCAGTCTTTTGGTATTGGCTGAGACCTGATGTGTGATCCAGTATGTGGTCTATTTTATGTTGTTTTAGGGTGGAATGTTTTGTATATATCTATGAAGTCCATCTGGCCCAATGTGTCATTCAAAGTTCTTATTTCTTTGCTGATGTTCTGTTTGGATGATCTGTCCAGTGCTGAGAGTGGAGTGTTGAAATTTCCTGCTATTAATATATTATTGTCAATCTGATTCTTTATTTTGGTTAATAGTTGTGATATGTAGTTGACTGCTCCCATGCTGGAAACATAGATATTTACAATTGTTAGATTTTCCTGTTGGATAGACTCTTTAAGAATGATATAGTGTCCCTCTGGATCTGTTGCTACAGTCTTTGGTTTAAATCCTAATTTGTCTGATATAAGAATTTCTATCCAAGGGCACTTGGGTGGCTTAATTGGTTAAGCAACTGCCTTTGGCTCAGGTCAGGATCCCGGAGTCCTGGGATTGAGTCCAGTGTCAGGCTTCCAGCTCCATGGAGAGTCTGTTTCTCCCTCGGACCTTCTCCCCTCTGATGCTCTCTCTCACTTTCTTCCTCTCAAATAAATAAAGAAAATATTAAAAAAAAAAGAATAGCTATCCTAGCTTTCTTTTGAGGTCCATTGGCATGAAAAATGGTTCTCCATCCCTTCACTTTCAGTCTGGAGGTGTTTTTAGTTTCAAAATGAGTCTCTTATAGACAACACATGGATGAGTCCTGTATTTGTATCCAATCTGCAATCCTGTGCCATTTTATGGGAGCATTTAGGCCATTAACATTGAGAGTTACTACTGAAAGATATGTGTTTATTGTCATCCCATTGACTGTTTAGTTCCTGCTTCTATGGATTATCTCTTTAAATTTCTGGTCCATATTACTCTTGGGGTCTTTCTTCTTTTATAGACCCCCCCCTTAGTATTTCTTGCAGGCCTGACTTAGTGGATACATATTCTTTCAGATTCTTCCAGTCCTGGAAATTCTATATCTCCATCCATTCTGAATGAAAGCCTTACCAGATAAAGTATTCTTAGTGGCATGTTTTTCTCAGTTAATACACTGAATATGTCTTGCCAGCCTTTTCTGGCTTGCCAGGCCTCTGTGGACAGGTCTTATGTTATTCTGATATTTCTCTCTTTGTACTTAAGGAATCTCTTCCCCCTAACTGCCCTTAGGATGGCTTTTTCGGTTCTAAGATTTGTGAGTTTTACTATTACATGCTGGGGCCTTGGTCTGTTTCCCTTGATCTTGGGAGAGGTCCTCTCTGCCTCTAGGACAGGAATGTTTGTTTCATTCCCCATTAGAGAAGTTCTCAGCTACAATTTTCTAAAATATATCTTCTAGTCTCCTCTCTCTCTCTCTCCACCCCTCAGGGACCCCAATAGTTCTGACATTGGAATATTTCATGGTGTCATTGATTTATCTAAGTGTGTTTTCATAGATTTTAAGCTGTTTGTTCTAGGCCTCCTCCTGTTCCTTCTTTTCTATCAGTTTATCTCCTAGATCACTAATTCATTCTTCTGCCTCATTTACCCTAGCTGTTAAAATATCTAATTTAGACTGCATCTCATTCATAGCATTTTTTAGTTGGGCCTGATTAGCTCTCATTTCTGCCTTTAGAGAACCTATGTTGTTGTTAATGGTTTTCTCAAGCAAAGCTATTGTCTTCATAATTGTTACCCTGAAGTCTATTTCTGACATCTTGGTTATATCCATATCCATTATGTCTGTGGGAGAGGCCATTGTCTCTGGTTCTTTTCTTTTTTAGGAGTTCCCCCCAGGTCATTCTGTTGAGGGGTAGTTGAAGGAATGTACAGAGTCAAAGATATCAACCAAAATCCAAGCAAAGTGCACCCCGGGAAAGTTCAGAGTGATTGGAAGCCACCACCAAAAAAGCCCAGCCAAAATGAACCCAAGAATAAGATTTATAAAGTTAAAAAAAAAAGTGGGGTGAGGGGAAGGGGGGCTATAATCTCTCAGTGTGGGTGAGGTAGGGCATTTCAATTCTTCCTGGGTATATTTTGTTCTCTTTGTTAGCGAACACTACTTCCCAAAGTTACAGGGAAATTAAAACTGGTATATATATGAAGGCAGTATTGAATAGAGAAGAAAGGACTACATTAAAGTTTATATCCATATATATATATCCATATATATATTTATATCCATATTTATATATTTATATCCATATATATTTATATCCATATATATTTATATCCATTTATATATATGGATATAAATACATATATGGATATATATATATGGATATAAACTTTAATGTAGTCCTTTCTTCTCTATTCAATACTGCCTTTATATATATATATATATATATATATATATATATAGTATAGGTGTGAAAAAGTACTAGTTAAAAATTATCATGGATTGTCTCCCTCCCAATCCCATCCATAAGTGACTCTTAATCTCACAAAACAAACTGAGGGTTGCTGGGGGGAGGGGGTTTGGGAGAAGGGGGTGGGATTATGGACATTGGGGAGGGTATGTGATTTGGTGAGTGCTGTGAAGTGTGTAAACCTGGTGATTCACAGACCTGGGGATAAAAATATATGTTTATAAAAAATATATGTTTATAAAAAATAAAAAATTTAAAAAAAAAAAAAAACAAAAAAACAAAAAAAAACAAAAACAGTTGTATCTAAGAATCACACAGGCCATGAGGCAACACCAGGAACTTAATATCCTATTTTCCCCTGGTGTTGAGGTCTTACAATTTTATGGAGACCCTCAGGTTGTTGTTCTCTTTCTTTCAGCTTGTCTTCTGGGGGAAGGGCCTGACACAATGTTTTTCAGTCAATCTGCTTGGGCAGAGTTGCCCTGCCCCGTAGCAAGGGGCTCTGTGGAAACCAGATTTTGGGGCTTTTGTTTTCTAATGGCTTTTTGCGCCTTTTTGGAGGGTCAGAGCAAAGTAAACTGTCTGCACCCAGACCTCCACCTCAGAGAGAAGCCACAGTCTGCTTCTCTCTGAATGGTCCAGAAAATAGTCTCCCCCTCTGTAAGAGCAGCAGAAAACTGCAGCCTCCTACAGGCAGTGCATGCACCCAGCAATCCTCTCAGCAGTAGGCAACGGTGCCCACTAGTCTCTGCCCACTGTGCCTCCAAAACCACAAGCGATCCCAGCCTGGGTGGGTGTGAACAGCACCTGTGGCTGTGGTGATGGGCAGCACCCTGGGTCCACGGACTCAGGTCCGTGCCTCTGGCCGCCCAGTCCCAGCATTTGCCCCTTAGGCCCCTGTGTTCTGTTTGAACGCTGTTATCAGTCCCTTCCCATCCCACTGCCACTGCTCTCCAAGCCATCACTGGTCCCCAGGTACAGGGCACTTTTGCACTGGGGTATTACTTTCCAATGGCTAGCTTCTGGTGGTCTTCTCCCCGTTTCGTTTATCCTCCAACATCTGTTCACACAATCACAACTCCATCCTTCATATCTCTTGACTAATGATCCTCTGCTCCTGTAGAGATCCAGACATATAATCTTATATATTAGGCTGATTTCAGAGTGGCTTGGTAGATAACTAGCCAAACTGGTTGAAATCTAGCCAAACTGGTTGAAACAGAGTTCCCCACTCCTCTGCCATCTTGCCCCCTAACTCTGATTGTTATATCTTCTTGATGAATCAATGGATTTATCATTATAATGATCATCTTTGTCTCTTGTTACAGCTTTTGGCTTAAAATCTAGCTGTCTGATATAAGTATAGCTATCTCTACTCTCTTTTGGTCTCCACTTTCATGAAATATCTTTTTCTATCCTTGCAGTTTGAATTATGTGAGTCCCTAAAGCTGAAGTGATTCTGCTGTAGGTAGCATATAATTTGGTCTTGTTTTTTTCTACATCCAGCCACCCTAAGTTTTCTAAGTAGAGAATCTAATCAATGTATACTGAGGGCAATTTTTAATGGGTATGGACTTACTAACATCATCTTACTGTGTTCTGGTTTGTTTGTAGTTCCCTTGTTCCTTCCTCTCTCTGTTGCTGCCTTTCCTTTGTGTATTGATGATTTTCTCTAGTGCAGTGCTTTCTCTTTATCTATTGTGTATCAACTGCAGATTTTCACTTTGTTGTTTCCATGAGGATTGCATAAAACATCTTATACATATGAGTTTATTTTAAGCTGATAAATCTGAACTTTGATCGCATATGGAAATTCTACCTTTTTTATTCCTTCCTACTTCCATGTTTAGATGTCACAATTACATTTTATATGGTACATTTATTAACAAGTTGCTATAGCTAGAGCTATTTTTAACACTTTCATCCTTTACCTTTCTAGAGTTAAGTGATAAATACACCATCATATTACAGTATTATTCTAAATTTGACAACATACTACCCTCACGAGTGAGTTGTGTATTTTTATATACTTACATGTGATCAGTATCCCTTAACTTCTGTGTTAAGAATTATTTTCAGCATTGTTTTTGTAAGGTAGGTATAGTGTTGATAAACTCCCTCAGGTTTTGTTTGGGAAGTCTTTATATCTCCTCCATTTCTAAAAGAAATCTTTGTCAGAGTATTCTTGGGTAACAGTATTTTTCCCCCCATCACATTGTAAGTATCATCCCACTCTCTCCTGGACTGCACAATTTCTACTAAGTGATCTGCTGATAGCCTTATTGGGATTCCTTTTTAACTTACAAGATTTTCTTTTGCTGCTTTTCAGGTTCTCCTTTTGTCTTTCATTTTTTGAAAGTTTTCTTGTAATACATCTTAAAGACTTTTTTTGAGTTTGGTGACTTATAAAGTTTATGAACTTGGATATCCAAATCTCACTAGGTTAGGGATGTTCCCAGACATTCTTTCTTTAAATTAATTTTCTGACCATTTCTCCCTCTTTCTCCTTCTGGAAGTCCAATAATTCACAAATTATATATTTTGGTGGTATCCCACAAATCAAATAGATTTTGTGAATGATGTAAGAAAGTGGTTCAGAAGCACTTTTTTCCCAATTTTTAAATTTTGTTCTTCTCTGTTAGATTATCTCAAAGGCCTATTTTTTACTTACATGTTCTTTTTTTTCTGTGGATTTATTCTGATGTTGATGCTTTCTGGTACATTTTTTTCCCATTGAATTCATTAAATTCTTCAGCTCCAGAACTTCTGTGTATTTTTTTTTTATGATTTGTATCTCTTTGTTAAACTTCTCAGTTAGTCTTATATTGTTTTCATCCTGTCTCCCTGAAATGACATTCTTTATATTCTTGTAGTTTACTGACCTTCATTAAAACAGATATTTTGAATTCCATTTAAGATAAATACATGGGATCTTTTGATAGTGTTATGTTTCCTTGATTTTTCATGTTCTCAGTAATATTTCACATTTGAAGTAGCAACTGCCTTCTCCAGTCTTTACTAACTGCCTTCAGGAGAGGAAAACCCCTCATTTCTATATACCAATAATGGAGCATCAGAATAAGAAATTAAGGTATCAATCCCATATACAAATGTACCAAAAGCAATAATATACCTAGGAATAAACCTAAACAAAGAGGTAAAAGATCTGTATTCTGAAAACTAAAGAACATTTATGAAATAAATTGAAGAAGACACAGATAAATGGAAAAGCATTCCATGCTCATGGATTGGAAGAAAAAATATTGTTAAGATGTCTATATTACCCAAAGCAATCTACACATTTTATGAAATCCCTATCAAAATACCAACAACATTTTTCACAGAACTAGATCAAACAATTCTAAAACTTGTATGGAACCATAGAAGACCCTAAATAGCCAAAGCAATCCTGATAAAGAACAGCAAAACTGGAAGCTTCCCAATTCCAGACTTCAAGCTATATTAAAAAGCTGTAGTCTTCAAGACAGCATGATACTGGCAAAAAACAAAACAAAACAAAACAAAACAAACAAACCAACAAAACCCAACAACAACAACAACAACAAAACCCCACAGACATATACATCAATGGAACAGAAGAGAGAACCCAAAAATGAACCTACAAGTACATGGTCAACTAATCATTGACAAAACAGGAGACTATCCAATGGAAAAAGAAAGTCTCTTCAACAAATGGTGTTGGAAAAACTGGATAGTGGGGCGCCTGGGTGGCTCAGTTGTTAAACATCTGCCTTCAGCTCAGGTCATGATCCCGGGGTTCTGGAATCAAGCCTGCATCAGACTCCCTGTTCAGTGGGAAGACTGCTTCTCCCTCTCCCACTCCCCCTGCTTGTGTTCCCTGTCTTGCTGTGTCTCTCTCTGTCAAATAAATTTTAAAAATCTTTTTTAAAAAGCTGGATAGCAACATGCATTAAGAATGAACTGGACCGGGGCGCCTGGGTGGCTCAGTGGTTTAAGCCGCTGCCTTCGGCTCAGGTCATGCTCTCAGGGTGCTGGGATCGAGTCCCGCATCGGGCTCTCTGCTCAGCGGGGAGCCTGCTTCCCTCTGTCTCTCTCTGTCTGCCTCTCCATCTACTTGTGATTTCTCTCTGTCAAATAAATAAATAAATAAAATCTTTAAAAAAGTAAAAAAAAAAAAAAAGAATGAACTGGACCACTTTTTAAAAAAATTTTATTTATTCATGAGACAGAGAGAGAGCAAGAGTGAGAGAGCACAGCAGGGGGAGGGGGGAGGAATAGAGAGAAGCAAGCTCCCTTCTAGGGAGCCTGACGTGGGGCCTGATCTCAGGATCCTGGGGTCATGACCCAAACTGAAGGCAGACACTTAACCAGCTGAGTCCCCCAGGTGCCCCTGAATCATTCTCTTATACCATACACAAAAATAAAACCAAAATGAATGAAAGGACTAAATGTGAGATAGGAAACCATCAAAATCCTAAAAGGAGAATATGGGTGGTGACCTCTTTGACCTTAGCTGTAGAAGCTTCTTTACTAGACATGTCTCCAGAGGGAAGGACAACAAAAGCAAAAATGCATAGTTCGGACTTGGTCAAGATAAAAACCTTCTGTGCAGCAAAGGAAACAATCAAAACTAAAAAGCAACTGAAGGAATGGGAGAAGATATTTGCAAATGACATATCTGATAAAAGTTTAGTATCCAAAATCTACAAAGAACTTACCAAACTCAACACCCAAAGGACAAATAATCCAGTTAAGAAATGGACATAAGATATGAATAGACACTTTTCAAGGAAAACATCCAGATGGCTAAGAGACACATGAAAAGATGCTCAACATCATTCATCACCAGGGAAATACAAATCAAAACACCAATGAGATACCACTTCATGCCTATCAGAATGGCTAAAATTAAGAACACAAGAAACAACAGGTGTTGGTGAGAATGAGGAGCAAGGGGAATCCTCTTGCACTGTTGGTAGGAATGCATACATGCAGCCACTGTAGCAAACAGTATGAAGGTTCCTCAAAAAGTTAAGAACAGAACTACTCTGATCCAGCAATTGCACTACGAGGAATTTAGCCAAAGGATACAAAAACACAGGTTCAAAGGGAGTATATGCACCCAATGTTTATAGCAGCATTATCAGCAATAGCCAAACTATGAAAAGAGCCCAATGTCTACAGACTGATGAATGGATAGAGATGTGGTACATACATACAGTGGAATATTACTCAGCCATCAAAAAGAGTGAAATCTTACCATTTGCAATGATGTGGCTAGAGCTAGGGTATATTATGCTAAGCAAAATAAGTCAGTCAGAGAAAGACAAGTACCATACGATTTCACCCGTATGTGGAATTTAAGAAACAAAACAGATGAACATATGGCAGGGCAAATAAGAGAGGGAAAGAAATCATAAGAGATTCTTAACAATAGAGAACAAACTAAGGGATGATGGAGGGATGTGGGCGGGGAAGATGGGCTAAATGGGTGATAAGTATTAAGGAGGGCACTTGATAGGATGAGCACTGGCTGTCACATGTAAGTGATGAACCACTGAATTCTACTCTTGAAAACGATATTGTACTGTATGTTAACTAACTATAATTTAAATAAAAATAAATATGTATATATATAGAGAGAGACTGTCTGTCAGCCATCTAGAGATTTTGAGGCTTTTTCAGACCTATGGATACATCTGATCTATACTTCCTTCCCCCTCTTGTAGCAGAATTCCCAAGCTTGTATTTCTTTTGATCCTGCAAATGCACTAGGCCGAGAACTAACAGCCTCCCTTTGGTGTCTCTAAAGTGGAACTGAAGTCCAAGCTTGTAGTCTCTCTTTGGCATCCATCTTTAGTCTGGCTTTTTGTGTATGCTCACTAGCCACCTGCGAAAGTTCACTTTTGTTTCCACTGAGAGCATGCACAAGGAGTTGACCATAGGATGTGGGGGTGCATGTATAAGGCATGCCAAGCACTGGGTGTGCCCATAGGCCAGTTGGAGGGATATGCATGTGAAGGGTCCCCCGTAACTCCTGGGCAAGCTTCTGGATGGAGTCCATGATGCAGTGAGTAGAACCTTCATCCCCTTTCTGCGATTCACCTAGCCTCCTCCCACCGTACCCCCAAGTCATGTAGCTCCTGACTCAGTACAACTCTCTAATGCATTTGAACTTGGTTTTTTTTTTTTTCCCCTCAAATGGTATTCTGGGGCTTCTCTACTAGAAACCTTGACTTCCACAAAACTCTCTCATCCGTGGGTGATTAGCTAAGACAGTATTCTCCAGGGGCTCCCATAATGCAGCCAAGAGAGGCTGGAGCTGGTTCTTGGGTCACTGCAGAGTCCACAGCTAGGACTGAGGTCTGTATGCTATTACCCAATGCACAGGCAGGGAAGACTCCTCTAGGGTTCCTTGGCATATGGCCCTGGATCCCACAGTTCCCACAAAGGCACTTTTATCTATGGATGGATGCCAGATTGTTGTTATGGAGGGACAAAATGAAGGACATATTATTCAGCCATGTTGCTGATGTAAAATGCCTGATTCTTGTCTGTCTCATGCACTAGATGATAAACACCTATAAATGGCATCATTGAGACATTTGACACTTGAATTCCTCTGTGAATTAGATAATGATATTGTATCAGTGTTGAATGTCCTTATTTTGATAACTCCATTGTGGTTATGGTAGTTAAGTAAGAGATGTCTTAGGGAAAAGACTCCTAAATAGTTAGACGCAAATGAGCACGTGTTTCACTTATTCTCACATGATGGGGGGCAGGAAAAGTAAAAGAGAAACTGAGGGAGAGGGAAAGAGACAGAGAGAGTGTGCAAGTGATGGGATGAATGGTAAACAACTAGCAAAAGTGGATAAAACATACTCTGGATTTATTGTACAATGCCTGTAAATATTTTTTGCAAACTTGCAATTATATAAAAATAAAGTAGGCAGTGCACCTAGTGGTCCTGTGGATGTGTCTTGTGCTTTGAAATTGTCGGGATGGAACACCCCCAGAGACTCCCCTTCCTCCACCTTCCAACCATTCTCTAACCTTCTCTGCAGTTACTGCTTCTGGGGCCATCCTCTTGTCTATCGTCTGCTTCTGGGACCAGCCAAAACTGTTTGTGTGTGTGTGTGTGTGGTTAGTTTA
This sequence comes from Mustela lutreola, assembly GCF_030435805.1. NCBI lineage: Eukaryota > Metazoa > Chordata > Mammalia > Carnivora > Mustelidae > Mustela > Mustela lutreola. Next base: position 124,764,206 of record NC_081308.1, on the reverse strand, counting down.
TTATTACCAACCATGAGCTTCCAGACTTATCAGAATTATTCCACCGAGGTGGAGGCTGCCATCAACTTCATGGTCAGCCTGCATCTGTTGGCCTCCTCCCACTTGCTGGGCTTCTATTTAGATGAAAACCACATGGCCATAAAGAGTGTGGGCTACTTCTTCTGCAAGATGACCCAGGAAAATGGAAGTGTATTGAGTGTCTCTTGAAGATACCAAACCAGTGCAGCAACTGTGCCCTCTTCCAGGACAGGCAGAAACTCTCCCAAGACAGCTAAAGTGGCAGCCTAAATGGAAGCTGCCACAGTCCTGAGGAAGTACATGAACCAGGCCATTTTAGGTTTATATATCCTGAGTTCTGCCTTCACATAACTCATCTCTGTGACTTCCTGGAAAATGGCTGCCTAGATGAGGAGGTAAAACTCATCAAGAAGATGAGTGACCACTTGTCTAATCTTAACAGGATAGTCAGTTCCTAAGCTAGGAGCCCTCCAAGGGCACACCTAGGAGCCCCTGGAGCCCAGCAACCTTCTTGTCCTGCTGTCATCAAGGATTCTGCCTAAGCCTCTCTCTCCAGCCACCAGGCAGCTTTTCAACCACCTGGATCACTATCCCAGGCCATGGGCCAAATGCATACAATAACACTTTTTGCAGCACAAAATAGAAAAAAAGAGAAGAAAAGAGAGTAAAATATTACATGGTGCTATGAAAGCACACGATATAGGAACCTAACCTCGTTTGTAGGGTTAAGAAGACCTTTCCTGAAGAATTATTCATGATGTGGTCCCTTCAGGGAAGTCATCAGTCTTAGGTATCCACAACCTCACTTTTGTGTTTCTAAGATATTTCCTGAATTAATTGCACTTTTGGAATTTTGTAACTCTTGAGGTGTCAATGCAGAATGCATGGTCATAGCTAAAAAAAAAAAAAAAAAAATGGAAGGGATTTAATGAAAGTAAAATGACACTATTTCTATGGAAGTAAAATTTTACCTTAAAGATTCCTACTGGGCCACAGCATAATCAATATTTTTTTAAAAATTTGATGGATTCCTGTCTCATGTTGAGGTCTTTTATCCATTTTGAGTTTATCTTTGTGTATGGTGTAAGAGAATGGTCAAGTTTCATTCTTCTACATATAGCTGCTCAGTTTTCCCAGCACCATTTATTGAAGAGACTGTCTTTTTTCCACTGTATATTTTTTCCTGTATATTTTTTCCACTGTATATTTTTTGTCGAAGATTAATTGACCATAGAGTTGAGGGTCCATATCTGGGCTCTCTACTCTGTTCCACTGGTCTATGTGTCTGTTCTTATGCCAGTACCATGCTGTCTTGGTGACCACAGCTTTGAAATAAAGCTTGAAATCAGGTAACGTGATGCCCCCAGCTTTATTTTTGTTTTTCAACATTTCCTTAGTGATTCGGGGTCTCTTCTGATTCCATACAAATTTCTGGATTATTTGCTCTAGCTCTTTGAAGAATATTGGTGGAATTTTGATCGGAATGGCATTAAAAGTATATATTGCTCTAGGCAGTATAGACATTTTAACAATGTTTATTCTTCTGATCCAAGAGCATGGAATGGTCTTCCATCTTTTTGTGTCTTCTTCAATTTTCTTCATGAGTGTTCTGTAGTTCCTCAAGTACAGATCCTTTACCTCTTTGGTTAGGTTTATTCCCAGGTATCTTATGGTTCTTGGTGCTATAGTAAATGGATATTTGCAAATGACAGTACAGACAAAAGGTTGATATCCAGGATCTATAATGAACTCCTCAAACTCAACACACACAAAACATAATAATATAAAAAAATGGGCAGAAGATATGAACAGACACTTCTCCAATGAAGACATACAAATGGCTATCAGACACATGAAAAAATGTTCAACATCACCAGCCCTCAGGGAGATTCAAATTAAAACCACATTGAGATATCACCTTACACCAGTTAGAATGACCAAAATTAACAAGACAGGAAACAACATGCGTTGGAGGGGATGTGGAGAAAGGGGAACCCTCTTACACTGTTGGTGGGAATGCAGGTTGGTGCAGCCTGTTTGGAGAATGGTGTGGAGATTTCTCAAGAAATTAAAAATAGAACTTCCCTATGACCCTGCAATTGCACTCCTGGGTATTTACCCCAAAGATACAGATGTAGTGAAAAGAAGGGCCATCTGTACCCCAATGTTTATAGCAGCAGTGTCCAAAATAGCCAAACTGTGGAAAATGCTGAGATGCCCTTCAACGGACGAATGGATAAGGAAGATGTGGTCCATATACACTATGGAGTATTATTCCTCCATCAGAAAGGATGAATACCCAACTTTTGTAGCAACATGGACAGGACTGGAAGAGATTATGCTGAGTGAAATAAGTCAAGCAGAGAGAGTCCATCATCATATGGTTTCACTTATTTGTGGAGCATAACAAATAGCATGGAGGACATGGGGAGTTAGAGAGGAGAAGGGAGTTGGGGGAAATTGGAAGGGGAGGTGAATCATGAGAGACTATGGAAAAAAATCTGAGGGGTTTGAAGTAGCGGGGGGTGGGATGTTGGGGTACCAGCTGGTGGGTATTATAGAGGACACAGATTGCATGGAGCACTGGATGTGGTGAAAAAATAATGAATACTGTTATGCTGAAAATAAATAAATTTAATTTAAAAAAAAGAGTTGCATGCTCTTCCAACTGACCCAGCCAGGTGCCCCAGAAGCACTTTATTTTATATATCTAAAATATTTATACTATTCCATGTAAGGAGACATTTATAGTCCGAGATCATCTGAAAAGGGAAACAAATTTGGGTAGTGGGAGGAATAGTATCAGCACCTGAGAAGAAATTAAAAATTACCTCCTGGCTTACTTTAACAATATTTTAATGTTGTAATAGTTTAAAGATTGATTTATTTGAGAGAGAGAAAGAGAGAGTGAGAGAGCAAGTATGTGCTTGAGTGGGGGTGGGGAGCAGGGCAGAGGGAGAGAAGCAGACTCCCCACTGAACACAGAGTCCAATGAAGGGCTCCACTTTATTATCCTGAGATCATGACCTGCGCCTGAGCCAAAATCAAGAGTCAGATGCTTAACTGATTGAACCACCCAGGTATCCCTAATGTTATAGTAGTTTAAATAATTTATGTTCTTTTTCAAGTCTTTCTTACTAATATCAGCAAAGGAGTCAGAGCCACGGTCGCCAAACTGTGGAAAGAACCAAGATGCTCTTCAACTGATGAGTGGATAAGGAAGATGTGGTCCATATATACTATGGAGTATTATGCCTCCATCAGAAAGGATGAATACCCAACTTTCTTAGCAACGTGGACGGGACTGGAAGAGATTATGCTGAGTGAAATAAGTCAAGCAGCGAGAGTCAATTATCATATGGTTTCACTTATTTGTGGAGCATAACAAATAGCATGGAGGACATGGAGAGTTAGAGAGGAGAAGGGAGTTGGGGGAAATTGGAAGGGGAGGTGAACCATGAGAGACTATGGACTCTGAAAAACAATCAGAGGGGTTTGAAGCAGCGGGGGGTGGGAGGTTGGGGGAACCAGGTGGTGGGTATTAGAGAGGGCACGGATTGCATGGAGCATTGGGTGTGGTGCAAAAATAATGAATACTGTTGTGCTGAAAATAAAAAAAAAATTAAAAATCAGAGTAAATATTTCAGAAATTAACACTTCTCCCAAATTCTAAACAAAACCATAAATAATCCTTCAAGAATATTTTGTCAAAAGTATGATATGTTCTAAGATTAAATCCTAATAAAATATTCTAAATACTAAGGTGCTGATATACATTATTATATAAAAAATCAGAAAATGCAAACCAAGAGATATCCCATTCATTTATTTTGCATTCAGCTTTAAATTAAATAAAAATAACTATGCCAGAGGTCTTAATAAATGATACTGTATATACACCAAAAAAACCCTCTGAGGTTGTAGTATATTTTCCATTATACAGATAAAGAAACTGATGCACAAAGTGGATGATAAATAACTTCTCAGCATCACCTAACATATAAAATGTATGTACATATAGGACCTCTTATGAAAATAATGTTTAGATAATGAAATAAATATCCTTTTCAGATTTCTCAACAGAGGAGACTGACTTCATTTTTAGCCTCCAATTTTTCTTTTAGAATAGTATAAACACAAAATAGAATATAATAGAAAGTGCCTAATTATTTTTCCTACATTCATTTATTTTTTAATCATTCCATTTTATTTACTCAATAAATATCCTCTAACTTATTTTTCATCTTTTTACATATATTCTTGGAAATCCCCTTTTTTGAAATTTATTTTAAGCCCCTGAAATGACAAATTGTATTCTGGGTCATTGAAAGAACTTTCAGACAAGAGTTTTAAAGCACTCTCCTTAATCACTAAGACATCATGAAGAATGAAAGAATTGATGAAAAAATTATGATAAGCAAACCACATCATAGTTTTCATAAGGAATTAGTTAAGAAAGCATATTCTCTAGACTATCATCCAATGTATTTGACGGTAATACTGGACACATGTTTACTGGACTGTAGAGAGATGTCTTGCGAGCATTTGGAAAGATATGTAGGAGCACTCGTGAACACTTGCAATAAACCATGTCAGAAAAACTAATTTCCTTTGTTGGAAAGATCACTGCAGTGGTGGACAAGGGGGTGGCTGCAAAGAATAGAGCACAAGTCTCACTGTTAATATCCCTCCTTCTGTATTCCTCCTATTCTGTGTAGTGCTGCCAAATGAAACATCCAGTTTTAAATGATGAGAATTTGCATAATTTCAGTATTCATGAAAAATTGGGAAAGAAACAGAGTATTAAAATTATACCCCAAATGAGAAACTGTCAACATCAACTTCAAAGGATTTTTTTAACTTGTTCCTTTGCTCTAGGTAGAATACTGGCCAGCATTAATTTAACAAGGTTTTTTTAAAATTGTTTTTCAAGATAATTTAGGGATTTATTGACTCATGAAACTGTGATAAGTTTTATCAGGAAAACCCTGCATCTATGTGATCTATAATTGCTTTTCAAACTTCCATAGCATTTCTAAATCAAGCCCTGGTTGTTAATTAACATGTGGAAATGGGAAGATATCATTATTCTCTCTATATCCAAATTGTTTCCATTGTAGTCTGTGTTGCAATTCTACTTGAGAAGGGATTTGAAACATTCATGAATGTCTTTAAGGCTTGTAAGCAACTCATTATTTTCATACTGTATGAGAATGGTAATGTAAAAATCCTAAATCTGTAACTTCAGTTTTAGGACCTTGCCAAGTTCCCCCCGAGACATTATAGAATTACTGACAAATCCCTATGAAAGCAATTTCTATTACTGCAGCATTAAAGTATTCTACTGGCAGTGAACCCCATTACAAAACTAGCATTGAATGTTGGGGGACAGGATCAGCATACCCTTATAACAGCCCAGGTTTTTCTATATGTGATTTCTACTTCAAAAAAAATTTAAATATATAACTTTTACCTGTGATTAATAGAGAACAAACTGTTAGTTTGCCAGAGGGGAGGCAGGAAAGAAATGGGTGAAATAGGTGAAGGGATTAAGAGGTACAAAGTTCCAGTTATAAAATAAATAGAGATGAAAATTGCAGCATAGAGAATATTGGTGTGAATACCATAGTTAACATTGTATGGTCACGATGCTTATCTTGATAAGCACAGAGTAATGTATAGAATTACCAAATCATTGTATTGTACACCTGAGACTAATGCAACATTACATGTCAATTATACTTGAATAATAACAGAGAAAAATGCCGAGAAAACATGTAAAACTGAGAAAAATACTCCAGGAAAACACCTATAGTTTAATGATCCAAGGATGGAAACTAACATGATTGTATGTTTTCCATATTTTCTCTACTTGAATGTAGTGCATGCCTACAGTTTACCCACAGATTGGAATCTTACTCTATAAGTTCCAACTTTATATATTTTTTTCCACTTAACAATACACCATCACCATTTCCCCATGATATTAGATGTTCTTCAAAGTATTATTCTCATAGGTACATAGTTGCTGTATGTTTAAGGCCATAGCTTAGATATAGTGGGAATTGCATGCTTTATTTTGATTGTTTAACTCATAGGCTATAGTTTAATCTTTTTTTTTTTTTATAATTTTTTTATTTTTTATAAACATATATTTTTATCCCCAGGGGTACAGGTCTGTGAATCACCAGGTTTACACACTTCACAGCACTCACCAAATCACATGCCCTCCCCAATGTCCATAATCCCAACCCCTTCTCCCAAACCCCCTCCCCCCGGCAACCCTCAGTTTGTTTTGTGAGATTAAGAGTCACTTATGGTTTGTCTCCCTCCCAATCCCATCTTGTTTCATTTATTCTTCTTCTACCCACTTAAGCCTCCATGTTGCATCACCACTTCCTCATATCAGGGAGATCATATGATAGTTGTCTTTCGCTGCTTGACTTATAGTTTAATCTTTTAAAGAAGATTTGTGTTTTCAGTTAACTGAACCTAAAGGATTTTCCCCAAATATCCCTTTCTAAATAGCTCATAATTTATATGTGTTTTACCTCTCATCCCTTGTAACACTAACATACAAAAGACTTTAAAGTAGATAAATTATTTCAGAGAATTTTTTCAAGTGTAGTGTAGTTTTTTACCCAAATATACGACAGAAAGTATATACAAAACAAGCATCCCTGGATGGTCTGTGAAGTTTTCTCTGGAGAAACAGCAAAATTCAAGTATGTGAGATTTACTTTTAATGAATTAGTCTATTTTCATTGCACAAGTAGCAAAGAAGGAGTTTTCTATTCATCATTATCCATAAAATTCTTGTGTATTCTGAAGTATAAACACCATGGGGGCGCCTGGGTGGCTCAGTTGGTTAAGCGTCTGCCTTCAGTTCAGGTTATGAGCCTGTTTCTCCCTCTGCCTCTGCCCCTCGTCCTGCTCCTGCTCTGTTTCAGTTGCTCTCTCTCTCAAATAAATAAACAAAATCTTTAAAAAAATCTATTTGAAAATAGTATAAGCAACATGATTAGAAAAGCCATGAGTAAATGAATAAGAGACAAGAACAGACTTGTTTCTGAAATACTCAGTATAATTTGAAATACATTTATCTTGTCTGCTTCTTTATAATTAGTTCAAAAGCATGGAATATCCTTAATTCTCAAAGTTGAATTTGTTTTGTCAATACTTTAATGAGTATATGCAGTAATTTGTTTTGTCAATACTTTAATTTAATGAGTATATGCAGTAATTTCTTAAAGTTAAAAGAAATAAGATTCAAGGAAATGAATTCCTAAAATATTTAACATTTTTTATCCAGTCATTATTGTAAACAATACCAAGTTTTACAAAGACACCAATTTGTCAAACACTTTGCCCAATATTTGCATGAATGTGTATGTGTGCATGAGCAATGCATACAAATGTGGTTTTATTTTTTATTTTTTATAAACATATCTTTTTTATATACATATATTTTTATCCCCAGGTCTGTGAATCACCAGGTTTACACACTTCTTACAAATGTGGTTTTAAATCTTTCAACACAGAACAGAGGAGCTTGACCAACAAGCTAAATGACATTCAGACAAGAGTCTACTGACATTTTCAAGGAATATATTCAGAAGCTCCCAACAATCTCTCCAGAATAACACTATAATAACACTATGCTATACAGTTTTATTCAACATTTCCTACCAGCAATAAAAATTACAACTAGCATTTACTCAACTAACCAGGTGCTTAGCACAGTGTGAGGTACTTTATGTAGCTTTAACCTCACAATAAGCCCATCTGGTAAGAGCTATGATCATGACAAAATTTTAAAAAAGAATAAAAGTATCTCTGTGGGAGCTGTGTGACTTGGGACTCTGGGCCAAGGGGCCTGGGAGGAGCCTCACCTACTTCTGCATTGGGTATTAGGCAGACAGACCACAGCATTGGCTGCAGAACCAGCCAAACTAGACCAGAGTTGGGGGAAAACCCCACAAATGCTGACTTGGGCATACACCATGGATGAGAGAGCTTTTGCAAAAATTCAGCATTCTTAAGAAGAGATTCCAGCACTTTGATAGAGGGAGAAAAAACCCAAAACACCCACAAATAAAAAGCTAGTTTGGATGCAGTGGAGAAGTAAGAAGAACTTGGCCAGCACTGTCCCTTCTCAAGGGCAGCAGAATGCAGGAACCACTAGAGGACAGCGAATGCTCTTATGGGGCTAAGGGAGAGAAGTGAGTGCCTGGGTGCTCCAGCTGTGTGTGAAGCTGCTGGAGAAGCCCGTTTCTCTCCAGGAACACCAAGTATTGAAGCAGGGGGACCTCCAGGACTGGGGTAAGGTGAGGGGTCAGAAAAGAGGCTGATAAGAATATCAAAGGGTATTAAAGAGACGCAATTCTTGCTCACTGCTTTCAAGACTCCAGTGGGAGGCCCACCCATTAGACAATGGGAGAACCTCACCCAAGGATCCTATCACCTGGCCCATGGACACCCCCAAGGCCTCAAGTTCTAAAGTCACACCACCACCACACCAGCACCACCACAACCAGCCTTCGGCCTGCCCGTGGTTGGCTCCTTGATGCAACAGTGAGAGTGAACTCCAATAAAACAGGCCAGGGGCTCTGGGGTTGAGAAAAACCACAGATCTGAGCTGTGGTGCCACCTTCTAGAAAACAAAAGAGAGGCTTCTGACAACCAGCTTGGTGGTCTGCAAGCACCAGAGAAGACATATAAGCTTAAGAATGCTGCCACAAGAGGGAGTACAAAGTGTCCATCAGGTGCAAGTACAGGTATACGCGATTATCAGTGAAAAAAATCTCCCACCTGAAGACAACAGGAAGAATTTCAGAAGGATTTTATTTCTAATACTTCTAATATAAAACAGCAGAGCTCAGCAAAGTGATCCTTCAGATATGAAGGGGCGGCGGAATAAAGACTTTTCCTGAAAAACAAAAGCTAAGTGAGTTCATTACCACGATACCTGCCGTGCAAGAAAAGCTGAAAGGAGTGCTTCAAGGTAAAGTGAAAAGAGGTGAATCAGTAACGTAAAAAACATACGAAAATGTACAACACTCCGGTAAAGGTAAATATACACACAGTCAAATTTCGAAAATTCTCAATCTGTAATAGGAGGGTGTATTAACCATTTAATTATAGTAAACAGGTTAAAGAAAAAATATCAAAAATAACAGTAGCTACAATAATCTGTTAAAGCATACACACTATAAAAAGAGGTAATTGTGATATCAAAACCATAAAAGGGGGAATAAATGTAGAGCATTTGTATGTGATCAAAGTTAAGTTGCTATCGTCTTAAAGTGGACTGTTTTATCTCTGAGGTGTTTTATGTTTGCCTCAGTGTTACTACAAAGGAAGTGCTCAGACTACACTTCCAAAAGAGAAAGAGAAAGAGAAAGCAGAGCACATAACCATGGAAAATGACCAATTCATAAAGATAGACAAGAAGAGAAGGGGAAGAAAACCAACGGGAACTGCAAAACAGATATAATACAATGAATAAGTTGGGATCAGTAACTCCTTACTTATCAATAATAACTCTGCACATAAATAGATTGAACTCACCAATCAAAAGGCACACAGTGGCTGGATGGATTAAAATAAACAAGACTGAACTATAGGCTGCCTGCAAAAGACTCCCTTCAGATTAAAGACCTGCATAGACTCAAAGAGAAGGGATGGAAAATGATAGTCAATGCAAGTGGAAACCAAAAGGAACAAGAGATAGCTATACTTTTATCAGATAAAATAGACTTTAAGCCAAAAAAGGTAACAAGAGGCAAAGAAGATTATTATATAATGATAAAGGGGTCAATTCATCAGGAAAACATTGCAGTCATAATTATAGGCACACCCAACACTGGAGCACCTAAATATATTAAGCAAATACTAACAGATCTGAAGGGAGAAGCAGACAATACAGTAATAATAGGGGACATCAATGCCCCACTTTCAGCAATGGATAAAGAATCCAGATAGAAAATCAACAAGAGGGGCGCCTGGGTGGCTCAGTGGGTTAAGCCGCTGCCTTCGGCTCAGGTCATGATCTCGGGTCCTGGGATCGAGTCCCACATCTGGCTCTCTGCTCAGTGGGGAGCCTGCTTCCTCCTCTCTGCCTGCCTCTCTGCCTACTTGTAATCTCTGTCTTCCAAATAAATAAATAAGATCTTTAAAAAAAAAAAAAAGAAAATCAACAAGAACACACAGAACTTGAACAACACATTGGACCAAGTGGATTTAACAGACATGTACATAACATTTGATTCAACAGCAGCAGAATACACATAATTATCAAGTGCACGTGACATATTCTCCAGGAGAGACAGATCAGTTTTCCAATTTAGATATAATAGGCCATGAAGAACATTCTCCAGGAGCGATTGTATGATAGGCCACAAAACAAGTCAGCAAACTCAAGAAGATTGAAATCATACCAAGTGTCTTTTCCTACCAGAATGATAAAAAACTAGAAATCAACAAGAGGAAAACTGGAAAATGTGCAAGTATATGGATACTAAAAAATATACTGCTGAATGAGCACACTATGTAAAAGAAGAAATCAAAAGTGAAATCAGAAAATCTGTCAAAACAAATGAAAATGAAAATACACCCAAATGTATGGGATGCTTCAAAAGCAGTTCTTAGAAGGATGTTTATAGTGATAAAGTCATATATTAGGAAAACAGAAAGCTCTCAAATAAACAACCAAACTTTACAGTTCAAGGAACTAGAAAAAACAAACTAAGCCCAACATTTGCAGAAAGAAGTAAACAAAGATCAGAATGGAAATAAATAAGAGACCGGAAAAACAGGAACTGGTTTTCTGAAATGATAAACACAATTGGCAAAACTTTAGTTAGACTAAGAAAATAAGAGAGAAGACTCAAATAAATAAAATTAGAAATGATAGAGGACACATTATAACTGATACTACAGTACTGCAAGGATTATAAGAGACTCCTATGAACAATTATACACCAACAAAATGGATAACGTAAAATAAATGCATACATTTCAAAAAACGAAGAGTAGGCCACACTCCCAAACTTATTTTATGCGGTCAACATTACCCTGATACCAAAGCCAAGGAAGGACCCTCAAAGCAAAGAAACCATATGCCAATATCTCTGAAAAATACAGATGCAAAAATTCTCAACAACATATTAGTAAACTTCACTTTACACCTTACTACTGCATCTGAATTCTAGGCTTCATGGTATTTGGATTCAGATTATCAGTGGGCTCCTTACCTCAAATCCAAAGACATTTTCCACGCCTTCCCTTACTCATCCTCATTTCTGCATTTGACACTGTGGATTCTCCTTATTTCTTGAGACGTTCTACTCTCTTGGCCTTAATGCCGCACGTTGATTTCATACCAGCCTTCTAGTTCTTCTTCCTTCCTTCACTCCTTAAATGCAGGTGCATAAAAACATTTTAGTTGTTCAATGTACTTTTTATTTTACTGTCTATAGGCAATCCCACCAACTCTTTGGCTTCAACTACAACTTTGACCTGTTGGATGTTTCTACCTTTATCAAACTTTTATTCCTGCTCTTATTTCCATATCCACTGGTGCTGACTAGGCCTCCAAACTCATACTTCCTTCTCACTCACCATCTGTTAGTCACCAATTTATGAACAATCTGTCTTCTAAATATTTCTAGATCTGCATCCTCTTCTTTATCCCTATCAATGCCATCCTGTTTCATGATCTCATTGTCTCTTTCCTAGACATGAACAGAGCCCCAAATGATCTTTCATTGACAATGCTGTCATTGGAGCTTAATCATGTATATAGTCCATGTGAAGCCAATGAAATGTTTTCAAAAGGAAAATAGATGTGATAAAAATAGCATTAAAGAACGAGAAATATTATACCTACAGCATGGAGAATAAAGGCTTAAGGGCGGGAGGAGTGGCTGAGAGGTTATTGTAGTAACCTAGAGGAGAGAGAAGAACCTAAACTAAAGGGGACAGATTAAAAATATATCCAGGAGACAAATAGTTAGGAAACAGTGACTTATACAAGACATGAAATAAAGCAATATTCATTTTGCTAATTTTTCAGGGAATTAACCTTTATGCTATCTTATTTTTTGTGCATTTCTAGTATATATCATATACTCGCCAATATGAGCCCACCCTGCCTTTCATATTTATAGATCAGTTTTCCCATTTAGATATAATCAACTCAATACCTCCCTCTTCAAGCACAACCTCACTTCGCCTCAACTATGCATATTAAATCTGCTATTTAAATTTCCCTTTTAGCAGCATCTCTGTGGCTCAGTTGGTTAAGCATCTGACTCTTGATTTCTGCTCAGGTCATGATCTCAGTGTCCCGAGAGCAAGTCCTGCCATGGGGCTCCACACTCAGCAAGGAGTCTGCTTGTCCCTCTCCCTACTACTCTGATACTCCCTGTGCTCACACCTTTGTGCTCGAGCTCTTTCTCTCTCTAAAGTAAACAAAATCTTTAAAATAAGAGATTTCCCTTTCAATAGGAATTGAACATCTAACATACAGTCAGTGATTTGGAGGATAAAAGAAACATTAGTTTTACCTCTCAGCAACTAGAAGTTACAAGTGTGGGCATGAATCACTTGACACCACAGACCTCTCTCTTCTCTCAGGCCATCATTTTCCTCTGACCATGCTGAATTCTCTCCATACCTTGATTTGCTGTTTTCCTAATCATCCTACAAAGAAACTACCACCAGGAATGCTATCCTATTCCTTTTCTGTGTGTACACCAAAACAACACCCTCTCTTGAGCATTTCTGCTATGCCTGGCACAAGTGTTTTATATGTGTTATTTTAATGAAAACATAAAAACCGTACAAGATGGGTATTATTTTCCCCCATTTGAAAAAAAAAATGTGTTAATCAAAGTACATTAGAGTTTAATTGCCAAAGTCCTGTAACTGTGATTTCTGAAAAATAATGTTCATTGCTTCCATCTACTTACTCCAAATGGTTAAATGAGTTTTTTATTTGTGGCTTACAGGGTGGATAAAAATGTGGGGGCAGATTTGAGAAATAGAATTGCTGTATTCCAATTAAGATGTGACCACTTCCAAGTCTACACTGGATTGCTTTAGAATACCAAGTAATTAGAATACATTATACTTCTAATAAATATTGTCTTAATTTTGTTTCTTGGAACTAAACAGTTTTATAATTTCTATACCAAAATAAACACATTTGTGGTTTTGTTTTTCTTTCTATTTTTTCCCAATTAGTTAAGGGATGTCCAATTCTTTCAAGGAAACCTAAATATTTACAAGTTTCCAATTGTTCCACTTCTTCAACAGTGAACTTTTTTAGGCACAATGAACATGTCTGTTCTTTCACATTTTATGTTGATTTGCATTATAAAAACCAAGCTCTGTCTTAACATAATTGCTAAATATCTGCCAATTGCTGGTAGTATATGAACCTAATTTCAGAACTGACATTTTTATTGATTATTGTCATTATCTTTAATAACAGGTTAATTGCTCCTGGGACACACATGATATTTTGATATATGCACATTTCACAGAATTAAACTATCATTACATATTAAAGTTTGAAAAAGCCTTATAGGTCAATGAACCAAATTTAACTTTTAAATCCTTTAAATAATCCCTATTCAAAACATATAGCTGTGACCCAGACCACTCAGCAAAACATAAAATGAAAGATATTTGCTAGTAGCAGCCATGAGAGGAAAAATGATAATTTAAAAAAATTTTAGGTAAAAACTAAATCACCATCTCAGTGAGCTTAGTAATGGGTACTTACTACATGCCAAGGATTGTTCTAAGTGCTTACATGTATGTACTCATACAATCCTGGATGAAGACTAAGATATTATTCTTAAATATGATCCATTTTGTAGACACTGAGACTGAGGTGTGGGGAGGAAAAGTAAATCTATTCAAGGACATGAAACATGAAACTAGTTAATGACAGAGCTAGGTTTTAGATTCATGTTGTGTGTGTGACTCTAGGGCCCAGGCATTTAACAGTTGCACTATGATTTCTTCTTGAGTTTGGTAAAAAAGCATTAGAATGATTGTTCACTGATGGAGTTTAGCCTTTTTACATTGATTTTCATCCTTTCTGTATTTTTGACAGACTATTTGGATTATACTAGGGAGTCCACAGAGCTTTGTTGCCAAATTATTCTAATTGGCCAGGATGGAAAGTACCGGATGCCCATTATGTACTCAGAGAACATCTATGTCCTACACTCTGTTGGAGCTTTTGTTTTTCAAGAATTTATTTATTCTTACCATTGGAAATGCGCAGCTTCAGCTGCGAGTGAAATCAACCTCAGTCATTCTGCTACATTCAGTGTTTGAAAAGAACATGCATCATTTCTTCAGTCAGCAGGATTTCTTTCCATAATGATATGCTGCACTGATTAGCTCTGAAAGTATTTATAACCCACCTCATTTTAATCAGACTATTAATACTCCTGATGTTTCAATTAATCTTTTCAGTGTGGACATATTGACACATGATTTGATATGTAGAAAAGGAAAATACAATCAAAGACAACCAAATTTCATCTTTCAGCTGCTCATAGAAGAAAATAATGTCAACATGATTTCAAATTTCAGAGAGGATTAACAACTATGCTGGTGAGACGTACCCAACCAAAACAGCCCGGTCATAAGTTAGCAGTAGATTCTGGCAATAAAACAAGATGCTCTGGTTAAGAGCGTCATATCATCCCAGAATGAAGCATCAATCCTAAGTTTGTGGTATTAAAGGCATAATTCTGAAGATTTCCTTCTCATATCAGTTTGGTTTGCATAGGTCATTGTATATTCTGACAGGGAGTCCCCTTGCCAAGATTTTGTAGGCTATGAGTAAAACAAATGATTGCCCCAGTGCTACAACTGTGATGACAATCTCTGGAATTGGGTTCACATTAATAGCATGACTAGATGACAGAAATGATAGACATTCATTTAATGTTATGAAACAAAAGCACATTGTAAAATGTAATCAGAAAATATAACTTCACCTTTAATTACATATATATAAGAATTTACACATTTCTGTGCAAATCAAAGATACTAATTTTAATACATAGCAAGCCTTATCCATCCAATGAGTGTGTTGCTTCATGATAGCACTTATCGGAGCGCCTGGCTGGCTGCCAGGAGAGCATGCAACCCTTGATCTTGGGGTTGTGAGCTCAAGCCCCATGTTGGGTATAGAGATGACTTAAAAATAAAATCGTAAAAAAGATAATACATTCCAATACTACTGCTCATGTTCAGAACACGTTTGGAATTCATTTAGAATTCTCTTAGAAGCCAGCTGAAAACCACTTGAGAAACTTGTCTTATAATTATTTTGTTTCAGAAAAAAATTTTGTCAATTTTCCACTTAGTGGAGTAATTTCACACTACTTTTTAGTGTTTAGTTAAAACATTCTTATCCACTTGCAAATGATGAGAGCAATACCAAAATGGTGACTGGTGCATGGAGATGCTAAATTAATGTTTTGTGGGTAAATGAATAAGTGAGACACAGGCTCCAGAGATAATTCCAAGAAAGAAGCTTCATGAATTATTTGAGCAGTAGCTTCACCACTGAAAGGAGTTTATGTTCTCCCATGTGTACTACTTAGAAGGGGATGACACTTCTATGGATGGATGAGTTCAAATCTTCACATTATAAAATCAATCACCTTATTGTTAAGTCACACTTGGTGTATTCAGAGTTTAACTTCTAGTCCAAGATTTTTCAGAATTTGAATTTATTCAAATGGATTTTATATTTTGTAAGGCAAATCAGAAGTTATCTACTGCCTTATAAATAATGCATAGGTAATAGAAATACATGTAGTAACATGAAGTTGGTTTATTAGGAGTGAAAAAATATTTAACACCGGTTCTTTTCAAATACAACTGAAAAACATGAGAAACTCTTCATATCCTTTGCCCTCTTTTTATGGAAGTTACCCCATTAGCAGGCTGCCACTATAGCAATGCTCCCATGAGGTTCTTCAACAGGTTTTTCTAATGCAATTAATCAAGGAAAAATTAGCAAGACTCACTAACTAATGGATTGACTTCAGTAAAATGGCCAGGAATTGTTGGTGGTCTATCTAATGTTGGGTAACGAGTTTGTGTGAATTTCTCCAATTTTCGGCCAATCATTTGGGTGCAATACACATTCGGTGAGGGCAAAACAAAACAGAACAAGCGGACAAGGACTGGATTGAAGCCCTGGAATTCTGCCATTCCCAGGAGCACAGTGCAATAAAAAGATGACTATCCTAGGAGTTTCAACTACTAGGATATCCTGAGGCTAACCCATGTATTTTTAAGCCAGTTAGTGCTGCCATGGTTCCTTCTCCAAGGTACCCCAGAATTCCATGTGGACAGTAAATGGGTAAACTGCGTCATCCTTTCTCTTGCTGTAATCAGAGATTACAATATAATCAACTTCCCATTTGTGCTTATAGTAAAGGCTTATCCTTAACATCAAATCTTTGGGATAGAAAGGACACCCTCCCTTTACAGAATCCATGGGATCTGTTGTCCTACTGGTAATTTTGAAAATGATTACTAAGTAGCTAATGAAACTCTTGATAGCATGCTGAATTACTTGCAATTTCTTTATGTCTGATTATTCTTTAATATTCAGACTTGCACTTGCAATCTAAAAAATGCATTTCCTTCTAGTTAGGTCAAAGAGAAACCAGGATTTTTTCTGATATGAACACCATAAAATAGTCACACTTTATACATTAGCTCTGCTCCAAGGCAGTTGCTAATATGGCTAAGATTTATTTGTGTTTTGTCCTGAGAAGAAACAGCCATTATAATTTCCAACAAATTAGGATACATAGAGAGAAAAACATGAGGAAGGGATTTGTCCAAATTTAAGACCTGGAACTGGAACTAGGATGTATTTTGTCCTAACACAGAATTTTCTCTGGATGTTGAGAAGCATTGAATTAAAAATCAGAGGACTTGGGAATTTGTGTTCTGTACATTGTTTGATAAGGTGGAAGCATATCATGGCGAACAGAAGGTAAAATTCCTAAAGATGATAAAGTCTCAAAATTCTCCTGGATAAAGTATTACCCCAGCTACTGCCTTGATTTCAGTAGCACATTTTAAAAAACTGTTAAGAAGGCCTGCTTATTTGTACTTTTATACTCATCATTGAATTCCATCCTCACTGTCACCAAAATCATCTAGGCTGTTATCATTCTTACTTTGAGGATTAATGAGCATTTGAGGATTAAATGAATTAGTATACATAAGGTGCTTAGAACAGTATCTGGAACAGCATGATTCAACCAACTGAGTATCCACCATGTGCCCAGTGGCATTATGGGAAACAAAGACATAAATTAAAAGTGGTTTAAGCCTTTTATGTATCCACAATTGAGTGGGCAAGTCAGAGACATAAGTATCTGCCTTATATGCTACACTATAACAAGTGCTATAATATAGAGGGATGAGAAAAGTTATCTTTGGGGCACCTGGGTGGCTCAGTGGGTTAAAGCCTCTGCCTTCGGCTCAGGTCATGGTCTCAGGGTCCTGGGATCAAGCCCCGCATCGGGCTTTCTGCTCAACGGGGAACCCGCTTCCTCTTCTCTCTGCCTGCCTCTGCCTACTTGTGATCTCTGTCTGTCAAATAAATAGCTAAAATGTAAAAAGAAAGAAAGAAAGAAAGAAAGAAAGATAGAAAAGGAAGTTATCTTTCTTATTATTCATTCATTCATTCGGGGATATAAATTAACTCATACTTTTCTCACAACCTTTTTAAGGTAAACTGGATAGATGCTCCTTTGAGCCCTTCCATAGCACCTTCTTCTGTACAAAGGGCTTGCCTGTGCACTGCCTCATTCATTGTAACCCTCACAACCGCTTTGTAAGCGTGAGATTAGCATTATTTTCAGTGCATAGAAAGGAAACAAGTTTGGAAAGAATGTTTTATATGGTTGGTCGAATGTCAGAGGTGTTGTGATGTCACAGCCAGGGTGAGGAAATGGAGTTAAAGGACGATATAGAGAGGCCCAAGGTCACAGGGCTAGTTAGTAGAAGTTCAATTTGGGAGTATATTTTGTAAAGGCATATTCTGGACAATAGGTCTATATCTCATCAGGAATGAAATGGTCAATGTAATGATTACCCCCACTCTCAGGTCCCTGGGATGTCTGTTAGTATCTATTAAAAAAACAACCCTTTCTATATAGGACTTTTTGGAAGATGCACTAGTATTTGCCTTGAAGTGCTTTCTGGGCCTATCTTCATAGTATGAATCTTCTTTGGTATCCAGTATGACCCTCAGAAATAAGAAAAATGAAGACAGGGCACCTCGGTGGTGCAGTTCGTTAAGCATCCAACTCTTGATTTCTGCTCAGGTTGTGATCTCAGGGTTGTGGGTTTGGGCCCACGTCAGGCTCTCCGCTCATCAAGGAGTCTGCTTGAGAGTCTCTCTCCCTCCCTCTCTCTCTCTCCCTCTACCCCTCCCACTCATGGTCTCTCTCTCTTTAAATAAATAAATCTTTTTAAAAAATGATGACAGCAATTGACATTTTTAAAAAGATTTTATTTATTTATTTGACAGACAGAGATCACAAGCAGGCAGAGAGGCAGACAAAGAGAGAGGAGGAAGAAGGCTCCCCGGTGAGCAGAGAGCCCGAATTGGGGCTCCATCCCAGGACCCTGAGATCATGACCTGAGCCGAAGGCAGAGGCTTCAACCCACTGAGCCACCCAGGCACACTATGACTGACATTTTTAAAACTATTTTCAAGAAGAGATTAGCAAATAAGTCATTAATTTCAATCAGGAGGCTCACCCTTCCACATTTAGTATGTATGTGAAGAGTACATTCTTTCAGAGTGCATTGTTTTAATTTAACACCGAGGGACTATTTCAAGTTGGTCTCTTATGTGGACTCATTATTGCTAGAATGCCAGAAATATATTCACATACAGCATTGCTAATCAGAGTAAATTTGTCTGTTGCTTTTTTTGCTCTAAGTTCTACAGTATATGGGTAGACTGATAGAGGAATGATTAGGTAGATAAGGAATTTTTTTTTCCTCAAAGAGTCAAAAGAATTTGAATGAAAGAAATAGATTGGTGAAAATAATTAGGTATTATCCTGAACTTGCATCCCATTTATGATATTCCTCAGTTCTAATTTAAATCTTGTTTCTCAGTAAACTTGAAAGAGAAAATATACATATTACTGCTAAAATTGTAGGACCTGATCTCTGAATGTGATGTGACTATATAATATTTAGAAATGAAAGCTGGGATATATGGAGATTTTAGTTAAGGATTAAAAAGGCTTTTGTAGAGAGGTAATATATTTATGAACAAAAAGTCAAGACTTTTAGAATACTGCTAATCTTTACCTGTCCATCAAAATTCAGGTCAAATATGCATAATACAAAAGCTATACACAAGCATTTTAACAATGCTTATCTGAACAGTGGTGCGGTAGACACTGCTCACAATTACTCCCTTCAAACCTCTGTTCTGCCTTCCATGCAAGCAGAAGATTCTCATCTGTCCCACTGATTTGGGGCTTAGCCATGAGGCTTTGCAATCTATGGAATAAGAATGAAAGTTACAGTATAACAGTTCCATGTGGAGGCTTTAAGAGTCATTACTTTTGATTACCCTCGTGGCTCATTCTCAAAATACTCCCATTTTTCAAGAGAAGAATGTGGGTCAGTGTGATTAGAGACATATTTGTAATCATAGAGTTTGTGAGTCTTCAAATCTATAGGGTTGGAAGTAACATTCTTCTTTTATATAAATAACTTTAATAACCTCTGTTCATTTCAGTTACTATTTTCTCAGAATTCTTTTTTATCCAAGCCACAATGAGTGTTTTCCTGAAGTCATTTGTTTGTTATGAAGAGAAAACAGGAAGATGCAGGAGTGCATCTTCTGAAGGTGCACTAGTGGGTCATGAGAAGTGGTCTTTTTATGTACGCTTGTGCATAAACAACACTTAAATGACTTAAAATGTCATTTAAGAAAACTCTAAGATAAATGTTAGAAACTAGGCTTTATATGGCTTTGTAGGGCGGTTTAAGACCATAATGTATCATCCTTAACATCTGTTAGGGACAAATGCCTACTCTATACGCATATTAGATTGTTGCATGCTCTGCTGTGATTCCAAGAGCTTCACCCACACCTTTGACATCTGGCTCCTGGCTTCTGAGAATGTGAGTGACACCTACTCCAGAAGATCCAGTGTCTGACATACATCATAAAGTACATTCTATTCTTACGGGTTGAAAATGGGAGATGGCAATTTGATGGTTTTCCTTTGTAAACCAGCTTGTCTTTATATAGGCTTTTCTTTTTTAAAGATTTTTTAAATTTATCTGAAAGAGAGAGAGACAGTAAGAGAGGGAACACAAGCAGGGGGAGTAGGAGACGAGAAGCAGACTCCCCAGTACCCTGGGATCATGACCTGAGCCAAAGGCAGATACTTAACAACTGAGCCACCCAGGCATCCCATGTACATGGGCTTTTCCTTATGTTATAGTACCTTTTGCAATCACCTAAATTTCATTTGCAGGGAATTGCCATCTTTTTTTTTTTTTTTTAACAAATCTTTTTTTTTTTTTAAGATTTATTTATTTATTTGACAGAGAGACAGAGATCACAAGTAGACGGAGAGGCAGGCAGAGAGAGAGAGGAGGAAGCAGGCTCCCTGCTGAGCAGAGAGCCCGATGCGGGACTCGATCCCAGGACCCTGGGATCATGACCTGAGCCGAAGGCAGCGGCTTAACCCACTGAGCCACCCAGACGCCCCGGGAATTGCCATCTTTGAATTGTTTCTCCCGGTATTCCTCATTACTGAGAAATGCAAATATGGTTTTTGCTCGAAACCCCTGCTGATGGAAACAAAATCTGCATTGCTACTCGAATCATTATGACCTACCTAAAACGCTTGGCTAAAGTTGTTGCATAGAAACTATTTCATAAAACATCCTCTCTTCGTAAGGAAAGTGTGACAAGAATACAATGTGATTTCTTCATTTCGGTACAGTCTCTTCCTCATCCAAATGAGAGCTTGTCAGGCTGAAGAGGTAACAAGAAATAGTGAGGATCTGTCCAACTTGACACTCTGGAGCTCAGCTAGTTCTATGTCCATGTCTACAGGTCACTGTAGGAAGTGAGGAAAGGGGCCATTAAGAGTAGGCTTGACTCCATGCTTCAACAGAGCAGTTCCAATTTTGTCTTTATAAACTGTGCTTGGATAATACTTTAAAAAGGGTCCATGGGAAAAGATTATTTTACATCACTGGGCAGTACAATGAGCAGAGGTTTTGAAATCAGTCAGATCAGGTTCAATCCTGGCCAAAACTATGTGACCTTGTGTGAGTAACTGAACTCTCTAAACTGTAGTTTCTTTATCTGTAAAATATGAATGAATGAAGTCATGCATCTATGTACTTAGAATATGGCAGGTATTTAATAAAGGGTAACATTTGTATTTGTTATTATACAGAATAATTTGATATATAATACATGATCTTCATCTTCAAAAATGTGTCAAATGATCATTATATGAAATGCAGAAGACTTGCTTGTTGTCCTTGAAAGCTTTACAGCTTAATTGGTAGGATGATACATAACATAAAAAAAAATCAACAATCAAACAAGGCCAAGAACTAAGTGATTTGGATTCCCTGGCCGAGGAAAGAAAAGGCTTGAATTAAAAAAAAAAAAAAAAACCAAAACATGAGTATGTTCAAACACATGACCTCATCCTCTTGGCATGAGTATGTGTGCCCACATTATGAAGATTGTCCCCAAATTGAGATGGAAACAATTACTAATTTTCTGACTGCAGTACAACATCTCCATTTAACAAGGGGGAAATGAGTGCCAAGGGCAAACAGCCATAAATGGTGCTCCCTAAAGGACAAACAATCCATAGATTTTCTACTATGTCCCCACACTATCATACCATTTGCAACATGCTTGAGACGACCCAAACCAACTATTTCCATTCACTGAATTATACTAGCTGGGGGTAGGCAGTATGGAAGGAAGTGGGATGAATGTGCAATAGCCATTGTTCACAATGACAGTGCTTTTTGGAGAGTCCCCATAAATGTCACCGGCTTGGTTTCTACTTACTAACTCTCCAGAAATCGTGAAAAATGTTAAAATGACTACATGGCAGACAGAACACAGGGAGGAAACATGCACTCAGAATATTATGAGAAATTAGTCCTTGAATCATGGAGGGCTGACTGACCAAAAGCCAGAGCCTCATTGGCAAACATGTAATCAGAAGTGAATGAATGATGCAAACAAGTAATCAGAAGTGGTGCAGCAGGAACTGGTCAAGGCAGTTAAAGGTTACAATGGAAGTCCATTTAGCGGGACATTTAACCCAGTTGTGGGAGTCCAGGCTAGCCTGAGGAGGATATAATAGTCAAGCTGAGATGCAAATGAGGAATAAGAACTCACCAGGTGACAGGTTAGAAGAGCAAGGAACAAAGCTCCAAGGACACAGGTGATGAGTAGCAGAAAATCCAGACACAGAGAAGATGATGCTATTCTGGAAACCCACCTAAGAAGGAAGGAAATGGGACAGGGGAAGCGAGAAGGGGTTAGGTTAGAAAGGGTCTTGAAAGCCATGTTCAGGGCAATGGGGAAACTGTGGAATGATTTTAAGCAGGTGCTAATCATGAGCAGGCTTGTTGTTGAACAATTACTCTAGAAGAAAGAGCCAGAGACCTAGATATCACTTAAGAGATTGCTGCAGTAACAGGGATGATGTTTTCTTGGGCAAAGCTGGGGTCAGTGGTGATGGAGATAAATGAACAGATACAGAAGTATCTAAGAAATAAAATCAACAAGAGTTGGTGATTGATTAGATGTAGGAGATGAACAAAAAGAAGACTTCTTGGTTTGGGGGATGGGTACAACAAAGAAACAGTTATCTACAGAGAGTCCCAACTGTGTACAACTAGAGAGAAGTGTGAAGAAAACCAGGAAAGTATGGTGGCATACAACCTAAAGGAAAAGAGTGTTTCAAGAAGGTTGGTAGTGTATCAACTGATATTAAGTGATGCTAAGAAGGGACTTAAAAATTAGCAGATTTGGCATCAAGTAAATCACTAGTATCCTGGGCATTCTTTCAGAACATTTTTAATGGACACCTCAGTGTAGATGGGTGTTTTGATTTCCAACCACAGAGAAAAAACAAACAAACAGGTAACATGAACAGCCACCTACTATAAAACAAAGAAATGCAAGGCAAACTCAACCAAATACCCTTGAAATACGTAGCTGAAACCACACGCTATTGCATACGGTTGAGATTTTAAAATTACAGAAGACTTATAAATGCAGTAGATATGTCTGGACACCTTTAATCCAAATGTTACCATCTCTTAACATTAGCCCAATGATAAAAATGAAGAGACATTTGTACAATATGACTAAACTATAGACTGTACTCAGATTCTACCGGTTTTTCCACGAAGTTCCTTCTTCTGTTCAAAGATCCAATCCACAATAGCACATTACAGTTGGTGGTCATGTCTCCTTCCTTTCCATGACAGTTCTTCTGCCTTTCCTAATCGTTCAAAATGTCGACAGTTTTGAAGAATACTAGTCAGCGATGTTATAGAATGTCTCTCAGTTAACTTTTATCTGATGCTTTCTTGTGAATAGATTGGAGTTGTGCCTTTTTGTGCAAAAACACCAGAGATGGGCTATTGATAATTTGTCGCCCTTCTCTGTGTCTCCCAACAGCAACAGATTCTCATCAATGCCCTGAGTATAAGTGTGCTGTTTTCCTTTCCTTCCACAGATGGACGCTTTTATTTAATAGGGACAATGGGGGTCAGGGTCTGAGTGTTCTTCCAGCTCTTCTCATGACGGTGATGTTCCCTTTCTCCTGGTCTGCACCATCAAGGGAACTTTCCAAGGACTCTCCAAACTCTTCTGTGAGCACCTACTAAGGTACATGCAGGAAAAGCCTTGAAGATGTTGCAGACTTCCCCAATTTCTGTGGTCTTCGTGGCATTCGCAGGCTGGCCAGCGACTACCACCACCTCAGGTGAATTCTATTCACTATCATCTGCCTGTTGTCTTCTCCAAGTAAGCCACCCTGCCAGCTCTTTTCCATAGGTTTTAGGATACGTGGTTGCTCTTCGATCTCAAATCTCTCATGAGTTCATGAAAAATTATGAATTAGAAGATTGTTCAGGTCTCTTTTTACTTGTGGGAGTGACACTCTTTCTGGCTCTCCACATCCTCAAGCAGAGAGGCAGAAATCATCTATTACTCTATTTTATGTAAACAGCAAATTTTTTTCTTTAAAAATATTAAAAATTCATTATTTTTTAAATTTATGACCTTGTACTCTGTCATGATGTCAATTCATCTTATTAGAATAGTGTTTCTCCAATAAGCATAGGGCTCTAACATTTTTACCTATTTGAAAATCCATTGCTTATATTGAGAGGGGAAAGATCCTCTGACAATACTTCAAGACCTGCAGCTTCATAAACATGCTGAGTAGTACATATTTGTCCTAAGCAGTGCACTGTTTGGGGAATTTTAATGCAAAATACCTGTTTTTGGAATTATAGATACACATTTTTCTGATACTATTTTTTTAAAGATTTCATTTGTTTATTTGAGAAAGAGAGAGAGAGAGAGCGAGAGAGAGAGCGAGAGAGAGAGCACAGGCAGGGGGAGGGGAAAATGGAGAAAGAGAGAGAGAAGGAGATTACCCACTGAGTGGGGAAGCCTGATACGGGGTTCGATCCCAGGACCCCAAGATCATGACCTGAGCTGAAGGCAGACCCCTAGCCAAAGAGCCACCCAGGTGCCCTCTGATACTATTAAAATAGCAATTGAAGTGCATTGAGGCACAGATAAAAGTTATAAGATTGATTCTAGATTTGACTTTATTTCTCAATGTTTAGGTTGTTCTGTTTAATAAAGGTATACTTTGTAAAGCATCCTGTCCAGTGTTTGGATTACTCTAAAGGTAGTTAATAATACCCACAGTGCTAGCTTATATTTTTTCATGTATTCTTATATGTGAAAATCTATTAATATACAATACATAAAAGCACTACTTATTAACTATAGCTATTATTTATTGCTAGAATAACTTGTATTATTCCTTAAAGAAATCCAATTTAATTATTTGGTTACCAAATTAATAATTATTTCTGAAACAACTTGCATTCATAATTCTTCTTTATGATTATATATATAATACAGGTATTATATATTTATATAATATATACATGTTTTATATATATATGTATATATTTTTTTATTGGCTAACTCTAGCTCCGTTTTAACAGCTATGGAGCAAAACTATCTTTGTGACATAAAGGACAGCTCATGAACTTGGAATAAGATGATTCTGTATTCACATTCTGGCTCTTCCGCTTAACCTTGAGCAATTTATTACAGCTTTCTGGGCCTCAACTTACTCATCTGTAAAATGACCTCATATAGTCAGCATTAAGATTTGGAATGATACATGCAAAGCAAACACAATTAACTGATGTAGGGCTGATGTTCAATAGGTAACAGCTCTCATTATCATCATGATGACATCAAATGGAATGTTATTTATGGCAAGAGTCAAGGCAGTGATTTTAACAATGGATAGTATGACCAGTTCTGTATTTCATACTGAAGAAAATTTCAAAAGCTGTTTATTGATAGTTGAGATAAAGCACATTTTGGAACAATTTTTGTTTGATAAAGCATAATTTGGAACAATATTTCTAAAACTATCATTAGCTTTTTATCTGTAAATTTCTTTTTTTCCCCCACTTTGTTGAAATGTAATTGACAAAATTAGAGCATACATGAGGTGGACAATGGGATGATGTGTGTATAAATTCTGAGAGCCTCCTCACAGTCAAGTTAGGTAACATATCGATCACTTTGCATGGTCATCTTTTTTCAGCTGTTAAGTTTCTGGTCTTGTGATTTTTCTGACTACAGATGCCACATATATATGAATATTTTAGACACCCCCACTCTGCCACTCACCTGTATCTCTTCTAAATACTGTCTTTCTCACAGATTGCATATAGGTCAAGCTGTTTTACTTCTCCTCCTCTGAAGGAAGAAGTGACTTGGAGTTTTTTGGCTGTGTCCTTTTTTTTAAAGATAGAAACAGTAACGGAAACTCATTCATCCCCAAATTCATTAAACCAGTCACTCAATGGTTAACATGTATTATATACTATGCTGGAACTTAAGGATCAAAAAACATAGAAAGGTATGTTCTTTTCCTTGAGACATGCATCATTTACCAGGAAAAAAGACATAATACACTATTATAGGTGCAACAAAAGAAAAAAAGTATAAATAGCTGTGTGAACTGGAGGAAGGAAAATGGGACGGAAGATTGGAGGATGTGCTATTTTTGCCCTTACTGGAAGGACGAGCTGAGTCGTGCTAGCCTAGGAAATAACATATGCACTAAATGCAGTTGTAAAACTGTTTAGTCTTCTCAAGGTACAATGAGAGGGGGAGTATGGCTGGAGTATAGGGCCTGGATGGGGTGACAGGAGATGACACTCTTAACAGGAAGCTGAGATGAATTTGTAACAGTTTTCCTATGCCTTGATGAATGGCTAAAATCTCGCAGCTTCTGTGAGTGTTACATACTGAAGGGAATGAAAATTCCTATGCTGTATCCAATGGGATGATTCTAGGAGGTGGGGTCTTTGCGAGGTAATTAGACCATGAAGGTTGATCTTTCATGAATGGGTTTAATGTTCTTATAAAAGAGACCCCAAGAGATCTCTCTAGCTCTTTCTACCATGTGAGGATACAATGAGAAGATAGCAGTTTGCAATGTGGAAGAGGGCCTTGACCAGAAACTGACCATGCTAGCACCCTCCCCTCGAACTGTAAGAAATAAATCTCTGTTGTTTGAAGCACTCAGTCTATGGTACTTTGTCACAGAGTCCAAAATGGACTAAGACAGTGAGCCAAAGAGTTCAAGATATCATGGTATCAGGTTTCTAAAATGTCTCCAATTGAAGCTCCTAACCTCCATTGACATCAAACTCTCAGCAAACACATCTTAAGTTGAGTAAAATGAAGACTATTTGTTGTTTTATGCTAAAAATTATCTGGAAAACAAAGATTTTCAAATCTTTTACTAATGCCATGATCTTGGCTATGTTCCCCTGAAGGCCCTCTTCCTGGTTCACAGCCTCTCACTCTGTCTTCACATAGTAGAAGAACCTACAGATCTTTCTAGATCATCTTTTATAGAGCACTAATCCCATTCAAGAAGGCTCAACTCTCATGACTTAAACATCTCCCAAAGACCCCAACACCTAATACCATCATCTTTGTTGGTTAGTATTACAACATATGAATTTGGGGGGTATATTCAGACCAAAACATCCCCCCAAATTCCCTCAAACTAATTAGCAGACAATATCCATTCACACTCTAGCCACAAGGAAACATGTTTTCTGTTTCTATAGATTTGCATTTTCTAGTATTTCATGAAGACAGAATACTAATATGTGGTCCTTGGGTCTGGTTTCTTTCATGTAGCACTATGTTTTTGAGACTCAACCATGCTCTAGAATGCATCAGTAGTTTGTTCCTTTGAATTGAACCATAAAAATCTATTACATCGATTTATTGCTTTCTTTTATCCACTTGCCAGTTCATGGATATTTCGTTTCCTTCTATTTTTTGGCTATTACGAATTATGCTGCTATGAATGTTTATTTACAAGTCTTTGTATGGATATAGGTTTTTGTACTGAGTGTTAGAAAGCTGATGGCTTAATTTTTACAAACTAGGTGTACAATTTAAATTCCTAACAGTAATCTATGAAAGTTCCAATTTCTCCAAAATGCCATGAACTGTTATTATCCATCTTTTTTATTTTAGCCATTCATGATATAAAGTGCTATCTCATTGTGGTTTTATTTATTGTTTTCAAAAGATTTAATTTATTTATTTGACAGAGAGAGATCACAAGTAGACAGAGAGGCAGGCAGAGAGAGGGGAGAAGCAGGCTCCCCAATGAGCAGAGCCTGATGCAGGGCTCGATCCCAGGACCCTGAGATCATGACCTGCACTAAAGGCAGAGGCTTAACCCATTGAGCTACCCAGCCACCCCTCTCACTGTGGTTTTAATTTAAATTTGTCCAATGACTTTAGCAACTTTGTTAAGCCTATTTTCATGTATCTATTCATAAATCTTCTTTGGTGAATGTTGAATTAAATCTTTCACCCATTTATTATTTGGTTGTCTTTTTCTTGAGTTGTAAGAGTTCTTTCTATATTCTGGATAGGAGTTCTATAGCATATAATGATTTGCAACTATTTACTGCTGGTTTATGGATTTTTTTCATTTTCTTAACAGTGCCTTTTGAAGTGAGGTTTTTAATTTTGATGAAATCCAATTTATATATTTTTTCAAATAGATACCCAATTATCCTTGCACTGTTTGTTGAAAAACCTATCCTTTCTTCCCTCTAATTGCCTTGGTCCTTTTATCAAAATCAATTGACCTTAAGTTTAAGTATTTACTTCTGAACTCTCCATTCTTCATACCTTCAATCAATACTTCACTATCTTAATCACTGTAGCGTTATAGTGTGTTTTGAAAATTGGTAAAGTAAGACTTCAACTTTATTTTCTTTTTTAAAATCACTTTGACTATTCTCAGTCATTTCAATTTCCAAATAAGTTTTAGGAGAAGCCTGTCAACGTCTATAAAAATTTCCCATGGCGGGGGGACACCTGGGTGGCTCAGTCCATTAGGCATCTGCCTTCAGCTCAGGTCATGATCTCAGGGTCCTGGGCTCCCTGCTCAGTGGGGACTCTGCCCTTCTCCCAGCTTGTGTGCACTCTCTCTCTCTTTCTCTGTCAAATAAATAAAAATAAAATCTAAAAAAATATTCCCATGAGTTTTTTTAAAAAAGTGTTTATCTGAGAAATAGAACACAAGCGGGGTGAGGGGCAGAAGGAGAAGCAGGCTCTCTGCTGAGCAGGGTACCTGGTGTGGGGCTTGATCCCAGGAGTCCAGGATCATGACCTGAGCCCAAGGCTGACAATACTGCGACTCCCAGGTGTCCCTCCCCTGAGATTTTGATTGTGATTGCAATTAACCTAGGATTTATTATGGAAGCCTTGCCATCTTTATGATGTTAAATTCTCTAACCCATGAACATGGAATGTCTCTCCTTCTATTTAAATCTCTTTATCTCAGCATATTTTATACTTTCCAGTAAATAAATATTATATATCTTTTGTTAAATTTATTTCTGAAGATATTATTCTTTAGATGTTATTGTGAGTGATTTTTAAAATTTTACTTTTAGCTATTCAATACTAATATATAGAAGAATAGTTGACTTTTGTTTATTACTATGTTTCTTTACATAGATAAAATACTTTATTAATTCTGGAAGGTTTGCTGTGATTTCTTAGGATTTTTGAGATATATTATTTTGTCATCTGTGAACAGAGACAGTTTTATTTCTTTCTTTTTAGATACCTGAACACCTTCTCTTTGCATTAGCAGCCCTACAGCACAATGTTCAAGAGAGGTGGTACAAGATTGAGCATTTTTGCCTGCTTCCTGATTTGGGGGAAACTTTATTCAGTCTTTCCCCATAAACTGTGATGTAGCTGTAGGATTTTCATAGAAACCATTTTTCAAGTAACAGAAATTTCCTTCTGTTTCCAGTTTCACAAAAGCTTTTAATCAATAATGGGCATTAGATATTGTCAAAAGTATTCTGCATTTCTGTAGTTCTGCACCTATTGAAGATAATCATATTTTTTTTGTCCTCTTAACTTTGTAAAAAATGCCAAATTATTATTTTGCATTCCCAGTAGCAGTTAATGAGAGTTGCTATTGTTCTACATTCTTGCAAGCAATGAGTACTGTCAGGCTTTTTTTTTTTTTAATTTTCTGTTTGTATTTTAACTATTCTTTTAAGTATGTAGTAGTATCACATTGTTGCTTTAATTTGTAATTCACAAATAACAATGTGCTTCTTTTAATTGCTTACTTGCCATCACTATAACCTCTTGAGTGAGGTGTGGATTCAGATCTTTTGTGAAGATTTTATTTTATTTTTTTTTTCTCAAAGATTTTGTTATTTATTTGACAGAGAGAGAGATCAAAGGTAGGCAGAGGCAGGCAGAGAGAGAGAGAGAGGGAAGCAGGTTCCCTGCTGAGCAGAGAGCCTGATGCGGGGCTCAATCCCAGGACCCTGGGATCATGGCCTGAGCCTAAGGCAGACGCTTAACCACTGAGCCATCCAGGCACCCCTTGTGAATATTTTAAACTGGATTGTTTAGTTATTGCATATTTTAGGAATTCTTTGCATATTTTCTTTTTTTGTGTATTTTTAAATTCTAATTCCAGTATAGTAACATCCAGTGTTGTATGAGTTGCAGGTGTACAATATAGTGATTCACTCATCACAAGTGCCTCCTTAATCTCCGTCCACTATTTCACCCATCTCCATAGTTTGTTCTCTATAGTTAAGATTTTATTTCTTGGTTCCTCACTCTCTCTTTTTCCCTTTGCTCACTTGTTTTATTTCTTAAATTCTACATGAGTGAAATCATTTGGTATTTGTCTTTCTCTGGCTGACTTATTTCACTTAGCATAATATGCTCTAGATACCTCCATGCATTGCAAATGGCAAGATTTCATTCTTTCTAATGGCTGAATAATATTCCATTATTCCATACACACACACACACACACACACACACACACACCACATCTTTATTCATTCATCTATCACTAGATACCTGGGCTGCTTCCATATCTTGACTATTGTAAATAATGCTGCTATAAACAGAGGGGTGCATGTATTTACTTGAACTAGTGTTTTTGTATTTTTTAAATAAATACCCAGTTCTATGATTCCTGGATCATAAGGTAGTCTATTTTTAATTTTTTGAGGCACTTCCATACTGTTTTCTACAGTGGTTGCACTAGGTTGCATTCCAGCTAACAATACACAAAAGTTCATTTTTCTCCACATCCTAGCCAACACTGGCTATTTAAGACTTCTTTGTATATTTTCAATGAAAGTGCTTTCTTAGATACATGTTGCAAATAGTTCCTCCCAGTCTGTAACATGCACTTTCATTTTCTTTCTTTTTTTTTTTGTACTTTCATTTTCTTAACTGTATCCTTCACAAAGCAGAGGATTATAGTTTTAGAAATATTCAACTTACAATTTTTTTTCTTATTTTATCGATCATGCTTTTGGTATTTAATTTACAAACATCAACCAAACCCTGGGTCAAATAGATTTTCTCCAATGTTTTCTTCTGGAAATTTTACACTTTACATCTAGAAGTTTTAAATTTTACATTAAGATCTATCATAAATTTTGAGTTAGATTTTATGAAAGTTCTGTGTCTAGGTTCATTTATTTGCACATGGAAATCCAATTTTCCCAGTGTCATTTGTCTAAAAGATTATCTTCCTCCATTAAATGGCTTCTAGACCTTGTCATAGATCAATTTACTATATTTGTATAGCTATATTTCTGGGTTCTCTATTTTGTTCCATTGATCTATGTGTCTATTATTTTGCCACTACAGAAGTGTCTTAATTATTAGAGCTTAATATTAAGTCTTATACTGGTTAGTATGACTCCTGCAAGCTTTTTCTTCTAATTCAGTATTGTCTTGACTATTCTGGGTCTCTTGCCTTTCTATGTAGACTTTAGGAATAAAATGTAATATCTATAAAATATCTTGCTGGCATTTTGATACAGAGTGCACTTCATTTATAAATCTAGTTGGGAATAATTGATATCTTCATCGTATTAAAACTTCTAGTCCATCAACACAGAATATTCTCTCCATTTATTTGGAGTTATTTTGTTATTTTGATTTCTTTGATCAAGAGATTTGTAGTTTTCTCCCCTTTAGATCCTGTACATATCATGTTAGATTTATACTTAAGTATTTCTATTTTGTCGCAATTTGTACACCAACAGTACATAGGAAAGCAATTGTTTTTGTACAATAACATTATATGCTGTTATTTTGATGTACTCACTTTTTTAGTTTCAGGAGGTTTTTGTGTTTGTTCTTTGAGATTTTCTACATATACAATCATGTAATCTTCAAATAAAGATAGCTGTATTTCTTTCCTTCTTACAGATGTCATTTGTTTCATTTTCTTCCCTTTTCTAATATTATGTTACATAGGAATGGTGAGGAAAAACATCCTTAGCTCAATATTCAGGAGAAAGCCTACAGTTTCTCAACATTATGCATATAGCATAATGCAAGCTATAGTTATGTAGTTGTTCCTTTTTAATTTTCAGAAGTTTCCTGCTTTTCCTGGATTGTTGATAGTTTTTATTATGAATAGGTGTTGGATTTTGTTAAATGCTTTCTCTCTACTAATTGATAAGACCATATGATTTTTCTTGTTTAGCCAGCTGATGAGTTGGATTACATTTGTTAATTTTGAACACTGAACCAGCCTTATATAGATGGAATATATTTTACTTGGTTATGGTGTAGAAATCTTTTTATACATTGCTGGATTTTATTTTCTAACATTATGTTGAAGACTTTCAGACCTGTGATCATGGAAAAAATTATTATTTTGCTGGTTTTGTGTGAAATTATAATTGTCAATTAGGCCAATTTAGTTGATATTTTAAGTATATAATGTACTTAGTGATTTTTCTGATCACTTATTCTATCAATTATTGAAAAAATTATGTTAAATTATCCAGCTAAAATTGTGATTGTAGATTTGTCTCTTTTCCCTTTCAATTCTGTTTTCTTCATCTGTTTCTATTATTTTTGCAGACATAAATAGAATCACTGTAACTTTTTGATGAATTTCCTTTTTCATTCTTATATAACATCCTTCATTTTTATTAATATGCCCTGTCCTAAAGTGCAGTTTGTTTGATTTTGCAATAGACACTAGATATTGTATATGGTTAGTTTTTGTATAGTATATAATTTCCTATGTGTTATAATAAATCTACATGTATCTTTGTATTTGGGATGAATCTTTTAAGGCAATGTATCATTGGGTCTTGTGTTTTATATTCATTGTAAAATTGTTGATTTTTAAATAAAAATATTTTAACAGTTACTGTTAAAAGTACTTATACTTATTATATTCTATTATATAATTATATAATTAAATATTTAGTCCATTTATATATTTTTAAAGATTTATTTATTTATTTTAGAGAGACAGAGATAGAGAGAGACAGCATGGTGGGGAAAGGGGCAGAGGGAGAGGGAGACAGAGAATCTCAAGAAGCCTCCTGCTGAGTGTGGAGCTCCACGTGGGGCTCAATATCACAACCCTGAGATCATGTCCTGAGCTAAAATAGTCAGACACTTAACTGACTGAGCCACGCAGGCACTCCTTGTCCATTTATATTTAATATAATTATTGGTATGATAGTTTTTAAGTGCAGCATCTTTCTACTTGTTTTCTATCCTTCATTCCCATTTTTCTGCTGATTTTAGGATTAAATATGCATTCTTAGTATTTAATTTCAGCTTCACAATTGACTTATAATTTCCTCCTCTTTATTTTTTTTCAGAAGTTGCTGTAAGATCTTACCATAAGCATTTAAAAATTATTAATTTTAGATGCAAATAATACTACATCTCCTTTCTTATATTGTCAGATGCTTACAAAAGATACTTTTATTCTCCCCATTGTCCTCTTTGCATCTTTTACTACAACATATATTACAAAGCTTTCACAATATGGTTATTAATTTCTACTTTAAATTAATCATCTTTTTAAATTGTCTTACTAAGATATAACTTACACAATTTAAAATTCACTCTTTTTAGAGTACAGTGCTGTGGGTTTTTAATTAATGCATATAATTATAAAACCACCACCACAGTTAAGATAAAAATATAGTCCTATATCTTCCAAATTCCCCTTTCTGGTCAACTATAAAAAAAAACTGTTAGAACAAATGAGCAAATTCAGTAAAGTTGCAGATACAAAATCAATACACAATAATCTGATACATTTCTACTCGCTAATAACATACTTTCAGAAAGTGAAATACAAATAAGAATCCCATTTACAATAGCATCAAAAAAAGTAAGATGCCTAGGAATAAATTTAAACAAGGAGGTAAAAGACCTGTGCACTGAAAACTACAAGACATTAATGAAAGAGATTAAAGATACAAATACATGGAAAGATATTCCACGCTCATGAATTGGAAGAATCAATATTGTCAAAACATCTATACTACCCAAAGCAATCTACAGATTCATTGCAACCCTTATCAAAATTCCAATGGCACTTTTCAAGGAAATAGAACAAATAGTCCTAAAATTTGTATGGAACTACACACATATACACACACACCAAAAACAAAATAGCCAAAGCAATCTTGGGGAAAAAGAACAAAGCTGGAGTTATCACACCCCTTGATTTCAAACTATATTACAAAGCTACAGTAACTAAAGCAGTATAGCATTGGCATAAACACACACACATAAATCAGTGGAACAGAATAGGGAGCCTGAAAATAAACCCACACACATATGGTCAATTCACTTGTGACAAAAGAGCCAAGAATATACAATGGGTAAAGGATAGTCTCTTTAATAACTGGTGCTGGGAAACGTGAAAAAGAATGAAACTCAACCACTATCTTACACCATACACAAAAATGAACTCAAATGGATTAAAGACTTGAATGAGACCTGAAACCGTAAGCCTAGAAGAAAACATAGGTGATAAGCTCCTTGACATAGGTTTCAGTTATGATTCTCTTAGTCTGACAACAAAAGGAAAAGCAACAAAAGCAAAAACAAGTAAGTGGGACTGTTGTACACACACACCAAAAAAGCTTCTACACAGCAAAGGATACCATCAACAAAATGTAAAGGCAATCTCCAGAATGGGAGAAAATATTTGCAAATTACATATCTGATCAGGGGCTAATATTCAAAATATATAGAACTCATACAATTCAATAGCAAAACAAAAACAAAAACAAACAGCCCAATTAAAATACAGGCAGATGATTTGAACAGATATTCCTCTTTAAAAAAAAAAAAAAAAAGACATTCAGGGGTACCTGGCTGATACACTCAGCTAAATATCTGACTTTTGGTTTCAGTTCAGGTCATGATCTCAGGGTCATGAGATCAACTCCTTGTCGGGCTTCACACTCCGCATGGAGTTTGCTGGAGTTTCTCTCTCCCTCTCCCTCTGCCAGTTCCCCCTCAACAAAACAAACACATCTTTATAAAAAAGACATTCAGATGGCCAACAGGTACATGAAAAGATGCTCAACATCACTCATCATGAGGGAAATGCAAATCAAAACCACAATGAGATATCACCTCATACCTGCTAGAATGGCCGTCATCAAAAAGACAAGAGATAACAGGTGTTAGTGAGGACAGACAGAAAAGGGAAACTTAGTACACTGTTGGTAGGAATGTAGACGGGTACAGCTACACTGGCAAACAGTATGGATGTTCATCAAACAATTAAAAATAGAAATTAGCAATAGAAAAAATAGAAAATAGCAATTCCACTTTGGAGTATTCACTCAAAGAAAATGAAAACAGTAATTCTAAAAGATGCATGCACCTCCACACTCATTGTACTGTTACTTACAATAGCCAAGGTATGGAAACATCTTAAGTGTCCACCAAAGGATGAATGGATAAAGAAATTGTAGTGTGTGTGTGTGTGTGTGTATTTGTGTATGATGAACTGTTATCCAGCCATTAAAAAGGATGAAATCTTGCCATTTGGGGCAACATGAATGTACCTCAAGGATATTACATTAAGTGAAATAAATCAAAGAAAGACAAATCTGTATACCATCTCTCTTACATATGAAATTTCAAAAACCAAAACCAAAACCAACAAAACAAAACAAACCCTCATAGATGCAGAGAACAGGATAGTGATTGCGAGAGTTGGGGGTGGCAAAAATAGGTAACATGAGTCAAAGGGTAAAAAGAAAAAAAATAACTGCTGTGAAACAGATGTAGAAATTTGGAATATTAAGTGCCAAACTGTTTTCCAGGATAGCTGTGCCATTCTATGTGTGAATGTGTGAATGATCCAGATTCTCTGCATCCTTGCTCACTTTTTGTGTTATCACTGTTTTTTTTTTTTTTTAAAGATTTTATTTATTTATTTGACAGAGAGAGACACAGCGAGAGGAAACACAAACAGGGGGAATGGGAGAGGGTGAAGCAGGCTTCTTGCCAAGAAGGGAGCCCGATGCGGGGCTCGATCTCGGGACCTTGGGATCATCACCTGAGCTGTAAAGGCAGACGGTCAATGACTGAGCCACCCAGGAGACCCTATTTACCATTCTTCGAACTTCTTTGGCCAGGTTTTTGTTCAAGTCTTTCAAGGCTCCTGACCACTTTCTAATAGAAGTGTCTGCTTTTATTGCTGAGTTCAAGAAGTTCTTTATAAGTTTTTATCCTTACCTCTTAGTTTCTATACAATTATATTTATTGGGAATTATGCTCATGAAAAATTATTTCATGTGTAGACATTCAGATAAGATTAATTCAGTCTGAATTTGAGAAATATCAGTTTTCTTATGGCTTTACCCAGAAATATGTGATTTTTAATGGTTTTCTATATATTTGGTTTTCCACAAATTTACCAGTATTTAAGTTTAGAAGTAGCTCTATGTGTAAATCATAGATTTGTATGCATCTATGTAAAATCTTTTATTTGTTTTCTTCTTTCCATACTACTGGATCTTTGAAAAATAGTTTTAACAAAGGGAATGCAGGGAAGTCAACTATTAACTTACAGAGTGTGTTTTGTAGTAAGACAGCCCATCAAAAACCTGTCAGTATCAGTACTGATGTGCAGCTGAATCCATGCATCTTACATTGTTTAGTTATGAACCATACATAATAGGAAAGATAATTATTATGTATTAAATGATTGCATGTAGTACTTTAGGAAAAAGTTTAATCAGAAAACCATAGAATGCACGGATGTTATTGCCGTAATTGCCCGCTGGAGCAGACATTCATCAATACTGTATGGACACGTGATGTTGAAAGGTTTGGGGAGGAGATTACGGAAAGAATCAATATCATTCTGAGTATTGATCTACATAGAAGAGCAAATTATGCATCTTTAAGTGTATAATTAAAAATAGACCGAAGTCTGCAAAAATAAATATTGGTATTTGAATTTTATATTACAAACTGGAAGTCAATCTTCCATTTTAGTCACGCTAGGTCTTCAAAACTGAATAGCCTTTCAATGACAGATGAATTTGGGCGTGGAAAAAAGGCAAACATTTTCATCATTTCCCCTGGTCCATCTTGACTGGGGACAAAACCTGAACATTCCATTCAGTAGTGCAAATAATATGAACTTGGAATTCACATAGTTCTGGGTCAGAATTTAAATGTTGGCTTCAGGGAAACTGAACACCTTTATATTTTAGTTTCTTTATCTGTACATTGAAGAATATATCTAACTTTGTAAGAGTATTCTAAATGTTGGATAATGTTTATAAATGTTTCCATCCATGCTTTTTAAAAAATATTTTATTTATTTATTTGACAGACATGGATCACAAGTAGGCAGAGAGGCATGCAGAGAGAGAGAGAGGGAAGCAGTCTCCCTGCTGAGTAGAGAGCCCCATTCAGGACTCGATCCCAGGACCCTGGGACCATGACCTGAACCGAAGGCAGAGGCTTTAACCCACTGAGCCACCCAGACACCCCCCCATCCATGCTGTTACATGCAGCTCTTATTAGTTCTATTTAACTGTTGTACATGATCCTCCATTTTGAATAAACTCAATGCCTTTATTCGTGTTTGATGAACACTTAAGTGAAACTACAGGATCACAGGGTTTATATATACAGGCCCACTTTGTAAGATATTTGCAAAATCTCCCCCAGAAGTGGTGTGATCATTTCCACTCTTGTCAGAATTTCCCGAGTTCTCTTTGATCCACATCAATGCCAATACTTGGTCTTACCAGATTTTAAAATGTATGTAATTCTGACACACTTGAAATGATACTTCAGTTTTGTTTCTACAGCATTTTCCTGATGGTAATGTTGAACATCTTCTCATGTGTATATTGGCCATTTTGTCTCCCTTTACTATAAGTGTATTATTCTCATCTCTCACTTGCCTTTTATTACTTTAATTCTTGATTTGTAGTAGCTACTACCTCTGTTGTTGATAGTATTGAAATATGTTCATGCCTGGGACTTGTCTTTCAGTGTTAGTTATAGCTACTCTTATTAGACAGAATTTTTGATATTGATGTGTTGTATTTATACCATTTCCTTTCCGATCTGTGGCCTTGTGACATTCCTCTACGACATCTTCTATCACAGTTGATGGTAAATCGATCCACGTAGTTTCTCCTTCATCTTTCATTCCTCTCATTCTCTAACAACTCGTCTCCCATCAGCCATAAAATCCTCATGAATTTAGCTTCAAAAATTACCCAGAATCCAACTAAATAGTTCTCACATTATCCATTACCACACTGGTCCGGATCACCATCATCTCTAGCATGGATTACTGAGATAACCTCCTCTCCAGTCCCCTGCTTTCTCTCTCTTAGTCCTTTCATTCCTTCCTCTTTACAGTAGCTAGACTGATTCTGCACACATAGATGACAGGTCATATGACGACAATTCTTCTAACAGGTCCCACTAGATTCAGAATAAAAGCCAATGTTTAGACAATATTCTGTAAGTCTCTACCCAACTCCCTTTTCCTAACACCCTCTGATCTACTCTTCCCTCTTTAGCTCTCTGACCCCATCTCCAAAAACTCTCCCCTACTGGCCCACTTTCTGTTTCGGAAGTATGGTAAGCACATTCTAGTTTTGTGACCTTCACAATTGTTCTTTGCTCTTCCAGAAAATCTCTTCCACAGAGTTCATTCTTTCAAATACTGCTTTGATGTCACTTTCTCAGTCAGACATTTGCTAACAACTAGATTTAAAAATAACTTCCTCCTTGGTGGAGGTGGTGCCGTGGTGGCTCCATCACTTAAGCATCTGCCTTGAGCTCAGGTCATGATCTCGGAGCATAATGTAGAAGCAGAGAGTAGAATGGTGGTTACCTTTGGCTGAGGAGTAGGGGAAATAGGGAGATGCTGGTCAAAGAGTACAAGCTTCCAGTTAGAAGATGAATACGTTCTGGGGATCTAAGGTACAGCATAATATATTAGAGTTAACAATGCTGAATTATGTACTTGAAAGTTGCTAAGAGCATAGACCTTAAATGGTCTCCTCACAAAAAAGAAATGGAATTATGTGATGAGTGGAATGTGTTAGCTATAATGCTACGGTGGTAATCATACTGCAACACATCAGTGTTCAAATCAACATATTGTACACCTTAAACTGTTTCCATGTTATATGTCAACTATAGCTCAATGAAGCTGAGGGAAAAGTTTGTAAAAACAAAACAAAACAAAACAAAACAAAAAAGTCTGCGCCTTCCAGCTTGAGCACTGTCACCCTCCGTCTCTTAGATCTCTTATTCTGATGGAATCACCTGCCTCATGAGGCAGCCCTGTGAGGACCACCCCCCCTTGTAGTCAGGAACTGAAAATCTCCAAACAGTCAAATAAGTAACTTTAGAAACCAAGAGCTCCTTTCCTCATCAGGAAGCCTCCTGAGACCTCAAGCCAGCGGCACGTAGAGAATTTTAAGGATAAAATAATATACTTGTACCAACTACTTTTAGCCACAGTAATGCTGCAGAACAACCCATCATAAAACCCCGTGGCATATGATAATCATTTCTGTAACTCACAAGAATATAAGGTACAGCTAAACTAGGCTGGGCTAAGTTAAACTTAGCTACACTTGTTCATAACTGGGAGTCAGAAGGCTCTGGCTGACCTAGAATTTTTTCATCAGAGCAGACTGGGATGACCCAGCTGTGCTCCATGTAACTAGCCTGCCTGGTCATGTTCTCGCAGCAGAAATCCAGAGTAAGCAAGCCCAAAAGCACTTTGCAAGCCTCTGCTTGTGTCATATTTGCAAATATGTGATTAGCTAAAACAATTCAGAGCTACAACCCCAGAGTAAAAGTGGGAGGGCACGAAAAGAAATGGTTTATTGTTGTCTCCCTTGATTGAAGGCTCCTGATAAATTAACTGGGGAAAAAATTAATTCAGTGGGCACTTAAGAAACCTTGAGTCATCTGCCATAGACTCATTGTATGACCTTGAAAATGGCTTTTGTGCTTTGGGTCTCATTTCCCTCCAGCAACAGTTTTATTTATTACACAGAGAGAATTTCTTAATGTTTTGTACGTGTCTATGTGATGTGATTATAACATCATGAGGTCAGCAAAGGAGAATGAACATGAAGTTTGTTTACACTAGGAAAGTATTTTAAGAGATCAAATGTAGGATCTGATCTTTTAACTAGGCAGCAATTGGTGACCAAAGGTGACCAAAGGTGACCAAAGGAATAATAGCTTTAGTACTTTTGAACTAATACTACTGAAGCTTATGTCATTTAGAAAGAAAAGCAATTGAGTAAATAAGTATACCAGGTAAGTTTCACGTCCAGTAGGAAGGAGTGCTCTTTTAACAAACAAATCCTCCCAGAAATAATACTGATAAGCCCTGGATGAGTTGTTTTTAAAACAACTAATGCTATAATTATTTTTAAAATAAGTGGTGCTCTGGAGATTTAACAGGGGCAGGCAGAATTTTGGAGGGGAGTCAACACTTGGAGCAAGCGATCGGCACGGAGCGAAGTTGTTAGGTGTGTGTATGTATATATGTGTGTGCACACACAGACACACACTGTATCCTGAGGGCAGGTACACTGCATAAAACTCCAAAATAAAACATTTCTGTAAGGGAGAAGCATGGGAAGGAGTCTGAGAACATCAAGTTTCTGGATGGTAGAGATCCAGGGAAGGTTTTCTGAAACCTCAAATAAACATGGTATGAACCAGCTCTCCCAGTCCTGGGTATTCACTTGAGAGAATGAAAGCTTAGATACATACAAAGAGCAGTATATAAATGTGGGTAACAGATTTATCTGAAAAGCTTTATTCATAATAACCAAAAAGTGAAAGCAACTCAAATGTTCATCATTTCATTAACGGATAACTAAAATGTGGGATATCCATATAGCGGACTACTGATACACGGATATAGTGGTTACTCCCTTGGCACAGGGCAACACAGATCTGGTGCCATTCCCCCCTGAGAGCTCCGACTGGGATACAGCTGAAGCTGGTCTTCAGCTAAATTCACAACTCAGCTACACTTCATTCCTACCCTAACCTTCTTCCCTCACTTATGTCCCAGTATCTCCCCAAAGCACTCAACCATTAAATCGCTTGCACAAGAATATCCTTCTCATGCTCTCTTCTGAGAAATACATACTAAGACAATTGGTAACATAAGTGTGCCTAGGAAGCAGATTCTAAGAATGGGGAGACGGAATTTGGTTACTCCCCGCTAGCTGGCAAATCACTACTTGCA
The DNA here is from genome assembly GCF_030435805.1 of Mustela lutreola. Taxonomy (NCBI): domain Eukaryota; kingdom Metazoa; phylum Chordata; class Mammalia; order Carnivora; family Mustelidae; genus Mustela; species Mustela lutreola. The sequence continues at coordinate 124,722,657 of NC_081308.1, read as the reverse complement.
GATTGGGTGTTGGTATTCCCCAGAAAGTTTCGACAATACAGTTGTTATTCACTGTGGTGAACTGAGATGAGATACAGGTAAAAGGGAGCAAACTGACCTGTGCAGTATCTCTAGCATTTAAACAAAGACAGGGAAACAATAATAATAATAATAATAATAATAATAATTGTGAAACTGGTTGGTCATTGCTGGGTGCCAGTGATGCTTTGAAGAGAAAAAAAACAAGATTCAGTTCAATTAATCATCAATTCAAAGACAAGTTTAAGTTAGAGGGCTCCTTAGCAGTGTTCAAAGAAACTCATATCTTTTATTACCACAGGTTTGGCTAAGCTAAAGATCAGACAGACTCAAGGCTTAACTGTTCGGGTAGCACAATCTCAGAAAGTGTTGAATGGATTCTCATACTCAGCAAGCATCCTGGGCCAAAGTCAGAGCCTTAAAATGGTTGAAAGTTGGAATATGAGATAGTAATTTTTGCATAAATGCATTTGAGAATCTTGAAGCTCTAGATTTTCTTAAATCCTCTGAGCCTACAGAGAGGGCTCGCTGCTGCTTGACAGAAGAACTTTCTCACTTGCCTTTCTTACCATGCTGAGGAACGTTATACCACATAAAAGACTATAGTAATATGGGCCCTCTTTCTATCTGTGCCCACCAGACTAATATCTATATTCAGATCTTAGTATTACCCCTAGAATTAACAAGTATAACAAGGTAACAGGTTATAAGGCCAACATGTAAAAGTCAATGAAATTGCTATCTACTGCAAATGTACAGTTGTGAAGTGAAATCTTTTAAAATACCACTTATGATAATACCTCAGTGTTTCCATTTTTTGAGTTAATCTAAGAAAACATGTACTAGAACTGTATGTTGAATACTAAAATAATGATGAAAGAAAAAAAAACTTCATTAAACAAAGAGACAGTGTTTTAATGGATTGGAAGACTCAAAATAGTAGAATTGATCTATAGATTGAACATGATTCTAACCAAAATCCCAACAAGAGGGGCGCCTGGTGCTCTCAGTCAGTAAAGCCTGCAGCTCTTAGTCTCCGAGTGTGAGTTTGAGCCCCATGTTGTGTGCAGACCTTACTTAAAAACAAAAAGACAAAAATCATAAAGACAAAAAACAAGACAAACAAAAAACCAAAATAACAAAACAAAACAAAAAAACACAACCCAACAGGATTTTTATGGATTTAGTGAAACTGATTCTAAACTTTATATGAAAAGGTAAAGGAATCTAGAGTCAATAAAATAATTTCAGAAAAAGAAAAAAGTGGGAAGAACTGTATTAGCCTGTTTTAAGAGATAGGATTTGCGCTATAGTAAGCAAAACATCATAATATTAGCGAAGAAATAGACACATGGATGAATGTAACAAAGCAAAGGACTTGGAAACCAAAGACGACTGTGACATTCTGACGAAGGTGTAAAATTCACAACCCCAAGATCAAGAGCTAAATGCTCCACCAACTTGAGCCAGCCAGGTTCCCTTTTGCCCATTTTTATTTGAGTTATTTTTATTGCTGATTTGTAAAAATTCATTGTATATTCTGGATGGCAGACCCTTTTCAGCTATGAAAGATCTGCAAGTATTTCCTCTCATTATGTGGGTTGTCTTTTCATTTTCTTAATCGTGCTTTGATGCACAAAATTTCTCAGTTTTGATGAAGTCAAATGTTCTCTTGGTTGCTTGTAATTTGTAAGCATGTAATTTGTAAGCATGGCCATATCCAAAGTCATGAAGGTTTATAGTTAGGTTTTCTTTTAAGGGTTTAATAGTTTTAGCTTTATATTTAGGTCTGTGGCTCATTTTGACTTAATTTTCATATATGATGTAAGATAGGGGTCCAAACTCATTCTTTTGCATGTGACTTGACAACAAATGGCAGTAAAATAACTGAAAAGATGGTTGTTTTCACATCAATTGTCTGGTTAAACTTCTTGAAAAAGAGAAATTAACTGACCATAGATGTAGATGTTTATGCTTATACTTTAAATTCTTTTCATTTGATTTCTATGTCTAGATTATGCCAATACTCTACTGGCTTGATTACTGTAGCTTTGTAGCTGAAATTGGAAAGTGTAAGTCCTACTTCATTCTTTTTCAAGATTTTTTTTAGCCTATCTAGGCCTCTTAAGTTTTTTAAAAAATATTTATTTATTTATTTATCCAGACAGAGATCACAAGTAGGCAGAGAGGCAGGGAGAGAGAGGAGGAAGCAGGCTCCCTGCTGAGCAGAGAGCCCGATGCGGGGTTCGATCTCGGGACACCGGGATCATGACCCGAGCTGAAGGCAGAGGCTTTAACCCACTGAGCCACCCAGGCACCCCTAGGCCCCTTAAATTTACACAAGCATTTTAGGACCAGCTTGCCAATTTCCACAAAAATGCTAGCTAGGATTTAGATAATCAGATTGAATCTGTAGATCATTTAGAAGAGTATTGCCATCTTAACAAAATTTAGTTTTCCAATCCATGAAGACAGGGTGTCTTTATTTGGGTCTTTTTTAATTTCTTTCAATAATATTTTGTAAATGTACATGTATAAGTCTTGTACTTATTTTTTAAAGTACTCCTAAAGATTTTGGGTTTTTTGATGCTACTGCAAATGGAAATTACATAGGTTTATTATTATTATTCCTTGTTAGTTTATGGAAATACAATTGGGAGCACCTGGGTGGCTCAGTTGGTCAAGCACCCAACTCTTGATTTCGGCTCTGGTCGTGATCTCCACGTCATGAGATCAAGCCTTGTCTCAGACTCCATGCTCAGCAAGGAGGCTGCTTCACTCTGCCCCTCCCCCTACATGCACACACATACTCTCTCTCTAAAATAAATAAATATTTTTTAAAAAGAAATACAATTGATATATGTATTTGATCTTCTATCTTGCAACCTGACTTATTTGCTCTAAGTTTGTGTGTGTGTGTGTGTGTGTGTGTGTGTATTCCATAGGACTTATTTTATACAATCCCATCTCATCTGTGAATAAGAATAGTTTCATTTCTTCCTTTCCAATCTGGATGGCTTGTTTTTCATAGTCTCACCTAATTGCCCAGGCTAGAACCTTCAGTACAACACTGACTATTAAGGGATAAGGGCAGACATCCTTACTCTTTCTCACCTTAGGGGAAAAGCTTTAAGTCTGGCAATAATCTCTCTGACATAGCTGTAGCAACATATTTCTAGATAGGTCTCCTGAGACAAGGGAAATAAAAGCACAAATAAACTATTGGGGCTACATCAAAATAAAAAGCTTCTGCACAGTGAAGAAAACAATAAAACTAAAAGGCAACCTATTGAATGGGAGAAGATATTTGCAAATGACATATCCAATAAAGCTATAGTATCCAAAATACATAAAAAATTTAAACAACTCAATACCCAAAAAACAAATGATCCAATTAAAAAATGGGCAGAATACATGAAAAGATATTTCTCCAAAGAAGACATCCAGATGGCCATAAAACAGTCAGGCACTTCAGAAGGTATGGAATGAATAGCACATTTGACCTAAAGAAGTAGAAGCCAGGAAATAATGAAGATAAATGCAGAAGACAATGAAATTGAAAACAGCAGAGCCAATTAACACAAGTGATTTTTGGGAATACCTATAAGGCAGATTTTTTTTAAAGGTTTTATTTATTTATTTGACTGAGAGATAGAGAGCACAAGCAGAGGGAGCAGCAGGCAGATGGAGAAGGAGAAGCAGGCTCCCTGCTGAGCAAGGACGCCCCCTGACCCCCATGCAAGGCTGGACCCCAGAACCACGGGATCATGACTTGAGCCTAAGGCAGATGCTTTATGACTGAGCCACCCAGGTGCCCCATAAGGTAGACACTCTTGCAATAATGATCAATTACTAAAGAGAAAAGCAGAAACAAACAAGTTAAATAAATCTGTCAAAATTTAGATGAGGAGAGTTTATTATAAGGGAACAGAAGTTCCCCCAGGATAACCAATCTTTGGAACACTGAAAAGAAATAAAATAAAATAAAATATTTTATTTATTTGTTTGTTAGAGAGAGAGAGAGAGAGAGAACACAAGCAGAAGGAGAAACAGCCTCCCTGCTGAGCAAGGAACCTGATGTGGGACTCAGTCCCAGGACCCTAGGATCATGAGCTGAGCTGAAGGCAGACTCTTAACCAATTGAACTACCCAGGTGTCCCATCAGATAAGACTATTCTACCAAATGATCAGGGAAAATTGCCAGCTTTTGTAAACTTTTCCAAAGCAAATTAGAAAGGAGGGGGATATTATTCAACTCATTTTTCCCCAGTCAGCAGCTCTTGATTAAAAAAATCAAGTGAGGGGGGGCGCCTGGGTGGCTCAGTGGGTTAAAGCCTCTGCCTTCGGCTCAGGTCATGATCCCGGGATACTGGGATGGAGCCCTGTTCTCTGCTCGGCAGGGAGCCTGCTTCCTCCTCTCTCTCTCTCTGCCTGCCTCTCTGCCTACTTGTGATCTCTATCTGTCAAATAAAATAAATAAAATCTTTAAAAAAAAATCAAGTGAGGACCTTGCCCCCCAATCCTACTAACAGAACACTTGAGCCAAGGTCATTCATATGGCAATAAATTTCTTAAATAAAATATAACAGTCAAGAGAGCGTGAATTAAGTGAGCAAACAGGCTGTGTCCAAGGAATGAAAATATGACTTCACACTGAAGACTTTCAACTGTTAATTCCCTACATTAACAAATTAGAGGGGAACAAGTGTTATTGCCAGTGAGCATAGAAAAAGCCTTTGAAAGAAATTCAACATGTGTTCATGGTACAAACTCCGGCAAACTAAGAATAGAATGGAGCTCCCTTTTCCTAAATTCTACTGCATAGTTAGAGGGGAAATACTAGGAGCATTCTCCTTAAAGTCAGAAACAAGGCAGATCTATACTCTCATTGTTAGTGTTTAAAACTGCACTGGAACACAAAGCCAGAGATGTGGATGTCAAAATAGAGATATGAATATTGAAGAGAGATACCATTTGTTAACAAGATGACCATTTGCCTAGAAAATTAAAAGGAAGAGGTGTGTGGAGTACACTCGGATAAGGGACTTCAGAAAGGCGGTATATCGCAAAATCCAGAGCCTTACCACGCAAAAGCAGTAATTACTTAAAGTATGTAATACATAATATTCCATTCACAATAGGAACAAAATCCAAAAGTTTCCTAAGAAGAACTTCAAATCACAAAAAAGTATGAGATCTTTATAAAGACAAATACAAAATTTAACTGATGGATTCAGACAAAAGGAGTCCCCAATAGAGATATATACCATATTATCTAATGTGAAAAACACAATAAAGATGTTAATTCTCCCTAAATTATTTACAGATGTAGTGCCTTAACTATAGTTAGTGATAATCAAGTTTGTGCTGTTGTCTTCCATTCCCAAAAATCAACCCTGGAAAACTACAGAAGCGAGAATGGGAACCACGATGTATGAGCTTCCCAGATCTGTTGTATCAAACTGCCACGAACTGGGAGGCTTAAACAGCAGAAATAAACTCTCTTACAGTTCCCGGAGCCAAAAGCCCAAAATCACTTTCACTGACCTGAAATCAAGACTCTGGCAGGGCCACACTCCTTTTGAGGCCCTGGGGCAGAATCCTGTCCTTGCTTCTTGCAGCTTCTGGTAGCTACTGGCTCTCCTGTCTTTGTGGCAACGTAACGGCCATCTTCAAGGTCAACATCTTCAAATCTCCCCCTGCTTTCTCTTCACCTTGTCTTCTCTGACGATCCTTCTGCTTCCCTCTTCTGAAGATACAAGTGATTGCATTTAGGGTGCACCTGGGTAATCATGAAGGATCGAAAGATTCTTAAGTTAACCACAACTGCAAAGACCCTTTTCCCAAAGAAAGCAGCATTTACAGGTTCTAGGGACTGGGAGATGGTTTGTTTGGGGGAACATTTTTCAGCCTATCAACAACAAAATCAAAGCAGACCATGAGAAGTCCCTGTGTTGAACTGGTAGCTGTGTTTGGGGCCTGGGAGGGGGAAGCAGCGGTGAAGCTCAGGAGGGCCCACGGTCTTCAATAGATGGCAGATGACGGGATAGGGGGAGAAACTTGTTTAAACTTCTGCGCTGTTTCACTGAAGGAATCTAAGACATCATCCCAGAGCACGGAGGCCAATAACCCCGGGGGAGTATCAGGTATCAGGAAAAATTAGGTTGATTGATGCTGTATGGCTTCAGACTCCATTAATAATCACCTGAAATCACTTTAGCCAGTGAAGCCCGGCCTTCAAAAAAATATTGTAATAGAATTGAAAGAATGTTCTGAAGAGGGAATAGCAGGTATTAGGGCAACGATGCAATATTGGATAACCTCCAAAGAGCAGGGACTCCCCCAAATCACGCTGCTCAGCCACAGTGGTGTAGGAGATAAACTTTAAGAACAGGACACTGAGCAAGGCTCTGAGGACAAGTAAAGCGCCCCCCTCACTGGCAGTTCTGGGAACTGGGACGTGCAGCCTTGATTTCAGGGTGTGCGGAGGAAGAGGGCTCGGGCAGTTCCAGGCAGCAAAGCGATGATCCTGAGGAAGGCTCAGCTGACCTCGCACCGCACAGCCCAATGGACCCCAGCCCCAGTGGGCCTGCTTCGACCCAGGGAGGCCCTAGGTGGGGTCCTTGGATTTAGTGTTTCCTGACTTTGACCTCTGGAGTCTGAAGAAGAGGCTTCAGCCGGGGTGACTGGACTCGGGTCAGCAAAGGGAGGGATCCCAGGTCCCAGGCCCTGTCAGGTGGAAATAGGATCCCTGCCAGGATCTCCAGGACTGACAACATGGGTCAGGGCAGATTTCTGTGGGGACCCCTCTAGTTCTGAGTTGGGGTATCTCAGTCATTCTCTAGGTATCAAAGTGAGGGCTCTGAGGAAAAGCAGGGAAACTCCCACTACAGACAGAGGAGGCCCTGGGAGACTGGGGCCATGGCCTGAGGGAAGAATTATTGGGTCGAAGGAATATGGGTGGCCGAAGTCCTGTCAGCTGTAGTTGTGACTACACCGAAGAGGACTGAGAATACCTCCCCACCCCACCCGCCCTCTCCTGCTGCCAGGCCTGGGAGACCTGAGGCAAAAGTAGCTGGATGTGGCATCTTTTCATGTCTCAGTCGTCTCAGGGAGGTCTGAGAAAAAGACATGGCGGGCGTGGGATACACATATAAAGCTGAGTACTCCAAGAGTGGACTGCAGGTACCCCTGTCCCAGAACAGAAGAGCCCAGCCCCTGCTGTCATACCTGGAAGACTCTGATTAGAGGTGGCCAGCGGTCCTGAGCTATCCCTTTCCCCAAGGGGCTGCAGCTGGTAGTTCCTCTCAGAGAGGGAAGCCTTCAATCTGAGGGTGCAAAGTCGGGTCAGCTGAGGTAGAGGATGGAGCAGGCCCTATCGGGAGGAAATATTAATAACATAATGGGCCCTCTCACCACAGATAAAGGAGGCCCCTGCTATAAGCCCTGGGAGACCCTGGGCAATTATACCCGATGTGGTGCCCCTCACTTCTTCCTCAGGAGAAAGTCAGAGGAGTTCAGCAGAGTGGTGGGGCCCAGACCCTGGCAGAAGAAAGATTAGGACTCTGAGCACCAAGAGAACCATCTACCCCTGAACAGTGGGGAACTCAGAGTCTGGCTCCGGCCCTCCTGTCAGCTCTGGGGACCCAGGACTGAGCCTGTAGTCACACCCTGAGCTGCCCCTTCAATTCTCCTTCTAGGAGCTCTAGAAACTGGAAAGTGAAAGCCTTGGTCTGAGTCCCATGTTGTCAGGTCAGCTCATCATTGAAGGCCTACACAGTGCCAGGAGTCAAGGTGAGGGGCATGCCCTGAATGTCTACCAAGGGCCCCAGAAGATGGGACCCACAGTGCCTGACCGTCCATGGCCTACTCTCAGCCCTAGAAGCCTTAGGCTTCTAGCTTGACCTCAGGCTGTGCCAGCTGCTCCCTGAGGAGCTATCTCAATCCCTCCTTCAGTTCTTCGGAAATGAGCCAGCCAGGAGAACAGGAACCCTGTGAGGCCCATGAGCACCACTAAAAAGGAGACCTGGGAGCTGCCTTTACCTGAGTTGTCATGGATGAATTTCTCAGCTGAGGCCACTGATGCTTTCCCTCTCTCTCGCCAACGTCTGGGGATCCCCACTGCCCACCCTCCTGCAAGCTACCCCCAGTATAAGTCATCATGCCTCTGGGCCGGAAGAGGGAGGGCTGCAAACCTGAGGAGGACCTTCAGGCCCCAAGACAGCCCTGGAATCTGTGTGCAGGGTCTCATGTCTCAGGAGGTAGAAGCCACAACCTCCTCCTCTCTCTCCTTTGATCCCGGGCCCCCCAGATGTGGTGCCTGCTGCTGGAAAACCAAGTATTCCCAATGGTTCTCAGAGAGCCAGCTTCCTTCCCACTGCCATCACAGCCACTCCATTGATGGAGTGGCTCTCAATCTGATGAGAGTTCTAGAAGCCAAGAAAAGGGGCTCCACCAGCACCTAAATCTTTGCTCAGGGATGCACTTTACAAAAAGGTGGCCAAACAAGGGTGGTTCCTGAGTGTCAAGTAGATAACAAAGGAGCCTACCACAGAGGCAGAAATGCTGAAGAGTGTCACCAAAGAGCACAAGGGCCACTTCCCTGTGATCTTCAAGAAAGCCTATGAGTACACGGAGGTTGTCTTTGGCATCGAGGTGAAGGAAGTAGACCCCATGCGATGCAATGCTTAGCGGTGAGCAGGGCCCACCCAAGACCGGCCTCCTGGTGGTGCTCCTGGCGGTGATCCTCCTGGAGGGTGACCGTGCCCCCGAGGAGGTGGTGTGGGAAGCGCTGGGGGTCATGGGGGTATATGCCGGTGAGGAGCACATCATCTACGGGGAGCCCCGGGAGCTCCTGACCAACGTCTGGGTGCAGGAAGGGTACCTGGAGTACCGGCAGGTGCCCGGCAGTGACCCTGCCCGCTACGAGTTCCTGTGGGGTCCCAGGGCCCACATGGAAACCAGCAAGATGGAAGTCTGACAGTTTTCGGCCAAGGTCATTGGCACTGATCCCACTTCCTTCCCATGCTAGTATGAGGAAGTTCTGCAAGATGAGAAAGAGAACCCAGGCCAGAGTTGCTGTCACTGACGGCACTACTGCCATGGCCAGCGAAAGTTCCAGTGTTCCATCCTGCAGCTTCTCCTGCCCTAAGCGAAGTCTGGAGAAGATTCTTCTCTCTTCGTTTGAAGACAATAGCCAAATGTCCAAGTAGCATAGAGCTGGGCCCTACTGAGCAGGGAGCCCAACATGGGACTTGATCCAAGGACCCTGAGATCATGACCTGAGCTGAAGGTAGATGCTTAACCTACTGAGCCACCCAAGCACCCTCTCTTTTTTTAAAAAAATAAATTTTCATTTTTATGTAATCTCTACAACCAGTGTGGGACTTAAACTCACAGCCCTGAGATTAAGAGTCACATTTCTACTGACTAAGCAGGCCAGGTGCCCCTCATACAATCTCTTGTAATAGAAAGTTTAATTAGCTTCAGAATCTAACTGTATGAATGACAGTGGTCACACATTCATAGTTGTTCATCAGGTTTAGGAATATGTAGTTGAACGCCATGAATGAACCAGATGTTCCACAAGGATTTCTAGAAAAATAGGGTGATATTCCTTGAAGTGACGCCAAGAAGCCACTAGGAAGGCATCTTTTCCCTGGTCTGTTTTTTTTTTTTTTTTTTAAAGATTTTATTTATTTATTTGACACAGAGAGAGAAAGCAAGAGCAGGAACACAATCAGGGGAGTGGGAGAGAGAGAAGCAGGCTCCCCACTGAGCTGGGAGCCTGATGTGGGGCTCGATCCCAGGACCCTGAGATCATGACCTGTGCCAAAGGCAGACGCTTAATGACTGAGCCACCCAGGTGCCCTTTCCCTGGTCTATTCAAGCTAGACCTGCTCCATTAAAATGCCATTAGGCCCAGGTTACTGTAAGTGGATGTTAGCTCTCTCTAAGCAAGGACTGGTTTTTTGGAGGAAGGGGTGGAATGAACGGAAATAGTGTTTTGGATGGAGGAGCAGCTGGCGGGGACGGAAGGAGCTGGTCTTTGACTTGAGTGAATTCAGGGAGACTTGATAACCAACCAAATGCCCAGAGGAGAGGATGGAAGGCCGTGGGGCGAAGTCACAGTAGGAGCAACGGTCATTTTCAGGAGCTGGGGGGACCAAGAGCTAAGCTGCCAGGTGTCAGAGCTGCTGACTGAAGCCACAAGCCAGACACAGCAGAGCTAAGCCCGATCGCTTCCGGTGCTACTTTAAGCAAGAGCAAGAACAGGGGAAAGCACATTCCTTCTAGGTCGTTTTCTCCCAGTCACAGTGTCCCAGCCAAGAGTCAGGTGGGCGAGCGCGGGCATGGGGGTCACCTCACTGTCAAAAGAGCCAAAACAAATGCTCAGGGCAGTCGTATGCACCCTGAAGTCAGAGGAAGGCAAGGGGGAGTGGCTAAGGCAGGTGGGAAAAGTGTCTTCAAGGATTCCTCCACCCTCCCCCCTTACGGAGGGCTAAGTAGAGGCCCAGAAGATCTCTGCCCAAGGCCTCAGATAAAGACACTTGAGAATGAAAGCAGGGGGCCAGGAATGTACCTATGAGAAGGGCCGAGTCTGATGTGGATGTGGAGAGGGTCGCTTCTCCCCATGAGGCCTGCCAGGTTATGCCTTTGAAATGGCCTGGGTCAGGCCTGAAAAATCCTACGTTAGGGTTTCTACCCAGGAGGCAGCCTCCTCAGCATTTTATCGGGGTGTGATATATGCTTGTATGACTCACGTCACACACATTCCTGCAGTCCTACAAGAAGGGGCTCGCCCAATTTATCTCGGAGATGACGAGCCGAAGGTTCATAGCACTTGATGATTTCCCCAGGTCCATGAGACAGAGCTGGGACTAGACCCGTAGTCTGAATTCATCTGGTGGCCGTGCGGTTCCCACTCCCAGCCCGAGGCATCTTGCATCTCTTAGTTCATTCATTTCTCTTCTCAGTTCTCTAGAATGTCTCTCGGGCCAGAAAAAGAAGGTCTCTGTCCCAAGATACTGAAGGCAGACCTAAGAAGGAAGGTGACAATGCAAATCAAGCAGGACGTCAACGTAGACTCCTCTTCTCCAAATCCCAGGGTCCCCCTCGAGAGCTGACTCTATTTCTGTCTGGTTCCAGCACGTTCCCACATGGCGGTACTGTCCCTTGGTTTTCCCCACTGTGCCCTCCTGTCCAACTCTGGAACCTGATCAGGTCACTAGCTCCCTGCTAAATCATCCTCTGAAGGCTATGCTTGTCTCCCAGTGGAACAGCCTAGAATCGCCTGTTCTTCCCCTGACATAACGCATTGCTGTTCCTTGCAGAACCCCCCATGCCCCCTGTCCCTCACCCTGGCACCTCTGTGATAGCAACAGCCCCTTGGAACTAGATGTTCACTTTGGACATGGTGTTTCGATGCCTAGTCATTCCCCACTGGCCTCCTAAACACACACTCAAAGTGTTTTCCAAGTGGGCTGGTGAATAGAGTCTGACTTGACACATAACCTCCTGGTTTGGAGGCTCTAACCCTGAAATTAGAGTTTCCTTTAAAACCACTCTGATAGTTGCAGTAGAATTTTAAATGGATGTCTTTTTGAAACTGGACAGGGAACAGATACCCAGATAAGTCCGCTTACCTAGATTAAAAACATCTACTGAAGGTGAATCCCTAAAACCAGGAACCCTCCTAGAAGTAAAAATTGGTTCCCTGGTAGACATGCTAACTCTCTCAAAAGAAAAAAAAAATAATATATCCTCCTATTGCCTGTGTGTCTGTGGACCTTCCACACAGGAAAATCCTGGTTTTCAGTCTGGCTAAGGGCACCTGTGGAGAAGAGAGACTCACAAGTTAAGATTCTGACCATGCATCAAAAGGAAGGGGGAGTCACTTATGGTTTGTCTCCCTCCCAATCCCATCTTGTTGACTCTTAATCTCACAAAACAAACTGAGGGTTGCCGGGGGGAGGGGGTTGGGGAGAAGGGGGTGGGATTATGGACATTGGGGAGGGTATGTGATTTGGTGAGTGCTGTGAAGTGTGTAAACCTGGTGATTCACAGACCTGGGGATAAAAATATATGTATATAAAAAATATATGTTTATAAAAAATAAAAAATAAAAAAAAAAATAAAATAAAAATAAATAAATAAATAAATAAATAAAATGAAAAAAAAAAAAAAAAAAAAAAAAAAAAAAAAAAAAAAAAAAGGAAGGGGGAAATTCTCAGCCTACCGACATTACAGCAGGTATTGTGAAGGGCAGGGCTCAAAAGAGCTTGTGAGTGAAGAAGGATAAATGCTCCCTTCTGACCTTTACAGGAGCCTCTGGAAACCACAAGATCCTGTGTTGGAAAGGAAGCTGTTCTCACAACAAATTTTAATGGTGGGTTTTTAATGAGTACCTACCAATGTGTTGGCCTACGGGAGAGACTAAAGTGTTATCCACATCTTCTCTTTCTCTCCTTCCTGGACACAGGGTGAAACTACATCGCCAGTCCATATGTCGTTAGGCAGAAGCCAGAGGGCTCCTTCCATGCTCTCTCTCCCACTCAGCAGCAAACATGGTGACCCTGTGTTTCAGGGATGAAGCCAAAAGAGGGAAGGAGCCTGGATCCCTGCGTCACCTGAAAGCAATGGCCCCACCATCCGCCATCAGAATTTATGTGAACAAAAGAAATTTTATTACTAGCATCAGCTAGCAGTTACATTAACTAGTAACATAGAGCTAGTATTTCTGTGGTGAGGAGTATTTAAATATTTTAATTAAAAAAGTAGTAGTCTTTTGTTTCTTTTTTTTTTTTTTCAGCTTGATGGAGGCATAATTGACATGTAAAATTGTAAGATATTTCAAGTGTACATATATCATGGTGATTTGATATACCTACACCCTGTCAAAGGATTCTCTCCATCTAGTTAATTAACACGTCCATCGCCTCACATACTAATTTTGTTTTGTTCTCTTGGTGAGACCATTTAAGTGTACCGTCTCAGCAAATTTCAATTATATAATAGTGTTTCTTATCAACCACAGTCACCATGTTTTCCATTAGATCCTTAGACTTTATTCATCTCTTATCTGAAAGTTTATACCCTTTTACCTGCCTTCCCTATTTCCACCCCCAGCCCAACCACCAGCAACCACTTTTCTACTCTTGTTTCTGTCAGCTTGACTTCTTTTGGCTTTTTGTTTGTTTGTTTGTTTGTTTTATAAAGATTCCACATATGGTCTCCTGGTGGCTCAGTTGGTTAAAGCCTCTGCCTTCAGCTCAGGTCATGATCCCAGGGTCCTGGGATGGAGCTCCGCATCGGGCTCCTTATTCAGTGGAGAGCCTGCTTCTCCCTCTGCCCTGCTTGTGATATCTCTCTCTCCATCTCTCTCAGGTAAATAAATAAAATCTTTTAAAAAATAAAGATTCCACATATGAGTGATACCACACAGTATTTATCTTTCTCTGTCTGGCTTCCTTCACTCAGCCTAACACCTCCAAGGTCCATCCATGTTGTCACAAACGGCAGAATTTCATTCTGTCTCATGGCTGAGGAAAACTCCATTACACACACGTGCCACAACTTTTTATGTATTCACTCTCTGGACTATTGTGAATAATACTGCAAAGAACATGACAGTGTCGCTAGCTTTTCCAGCTGTTTTCATTCCCTTTGCATATATACCCAGAAATGGGATCGCTGGGTCCTCTGGTAGTTCTATTTTCACTCTTCGAGAAAACTCCTTAGGGAGTCCATAGTGGCTGCGCCAATTCCAGCAGTGAACTAGGATTCCTTTTCCTCCACGTCCTCATCAGGGCTTATTATCTCTTTTCTTTTTGATCAGAGCAAAACAGCAGGTGTGAGGTGATATCTCATTCTGGTTTGGATTTGCATTTCCCTGATGTCGAGCACTTTCTAATGTACCTGTTGGCTATTTGGATGTCTTCTTTGGAAAAAGTGTCTATTCAGTTCCTCTGCCCATTCTAAAATCAGATTGTGTTTTGTTAGTGAGTTGTGTAAGCTTTTCATATATTTTGGATACTAAGCCCTTATGAAATATATGATTTGAGAATATTTTTGCTCATTCTGTAAATTGTCTTCATTTTGTTGATAGTTTCCTTTGCAGTGCAGAAGCTTTCTAATGTAATGTAGTCACACTTGTTTATTTTTGTTATTGTCTTTACTTCTGGTTTTGAATAGAAAAAAAAAAATCCCAAAATCCACCCAACCACAAATGGGAAGCTCACTGTTGAGACCACAACTTTCCTATGAGCTATTAATTTATTTGCTAATGGCAGATTTAAACAGTCATAGAGCCCTATGCCTGTCATAGCTCTTGTGAAAATACATACAAAATGAAAAACTATGATTACTTACAAATGTCTACAGCACAAGATCATTACAGACCGTTAGCCCTTCTCGCTTCTGCGCATGGTGAGAGTGGAGAGAAAACAGGTTTTGGAGTCAGACACAGCTGGATTTGTAACCTGTCTTTCCAAATTACTGACCTTGGCTGGGGAAAATTATTTATACTTCCCAATGTAGCAGAGTAGACTGGTTAAGAAAAAAATTTCCAGATGTTTCTACTCAATAGCTAGATAACCCGGGGCATAGTGTACGACTCTCTGTATCTCGGATGCCTTTAAAAAAGAATGGGGATATAAATAGTGCTAATCTCCTGGGACTGCTGACAGGATTAATGCATCTATGTAAAGGTTTAGAATAATACTTCACAAATGATAAGCACCATATAAGAATTTGCTGTAATTGATGAAAAAATGTTCATCATCATTGGCCATCAGTGAAATCCAAATCAAAACCACAATGAGAGACCACCATACACCAGCTAGAATGGCCAAAATCAACAACATGGTAAACAACAAGTGTTGGAGAGGATGTGGAGAAACGGGAACCCTCTTACACTGTTGGTGGGAATGCAAGTTGGTGCAGCCACTTTGGAGAACAGTGTGAAGATTCCTTAAGAAATTAAAAATAGAGCTACCCTACGACCCAGCAATTGCACTACTGGGTATTTACACCAAGGATACAGATGTCGTGAAAAGAAGGGCCATCTGTACCCCAATGTTGATAGCAGCAATGGCCATAGTCGCCAAACTTTGGAAAAGACCAAGATACCATTGAACAGATGAATGGATAAAGAAGATAAAGTCCATATATATAATGGAATATTACGCCTCCATCAGAAAGGATGAATACCTACCATTTGCATCGGCATGGATGGGACTGGTGGGGATTCTGCTGAGTGAAGTAATTCAATCAGAGGAAGACAATGATTATATAGTTTCACTCATATGAGGAACATAAGGAATAGTGTGCAGGACCACAGGGGAAGGGAGGGAAAACTGAATGGGAAGAAATCAGAGAGCGAGACAAACCATGAGAGACTCTGGACTCTGGGAAACAAACTGAGGGTTATAGAAGGGAGGGGGTGGGAGATGGAGTAACTGGGTGATGGGCATTACGGAGGGCATGCATTGTGATGAGTACTGGGTGTCATATGCAACTAATGAATCATTGAACACTACATCAAAAACTAATGATGTATTGCATGTTGACTATTTGAACATAAAAAAGAACTTGTTATTATTATAAAATAGAGAAAATAATAATACCAATTACATCATTGGGTTATGGGAAGCCTTAAATGATATGATGTACATAAAGTATATCAAGCAATCACCGAAAACCTCATAGAATAAATATTTGGTTTTCTTCACTTTCCTGAACTTAGCCCAACACACTGTCTCACAAATACAAAAATGAGTCTATCAACACACAGTACAGATCATTCTCAATCCACAATATTTCGAAAGACATCAACCTCATTAATCAACATCTTTTCTGAGCTGGCTATTTTATTTCTTACATGTCTTCATTTGAGGCTCCTTGAAAGCAGAGCAGTCATGAGAATTACAAGTTCAATTTCTTTACTAGTTATAAGGCTATTCAGGCTATCTACTTTATATTGAATAGATTGTGGTAATTTGCATTTTTGGAGGAATTGGTTTATTTCATCTAAGTGGTGAAATTTATGTGTGTAGAATTGTTCATACTCAACAGAATATTCGTTAAAGTTAATATGAAAGAATATTTATGAGAAACACCAAGAAATTGTTTAAAAAATAATAGCAAGGGAATTAACCTTTACAGGAATTAAAATGCACCATAAAGCAATTTTAATCAAGATTGTGACATTGCAGGAATTAACAGATAACTTAGTGAAACCGAGTTGCAAGCTCAGGAGGAATTTTGAATATACATAGGAAATATATTATGAAAGTGCTTTAGTTTAAACCTCAACTCTTCTACTTCTTAAGGCTATAACCGTGAAAAAAAATGTTAAGTTTTATCCCCTTGAATCATTTGCCACATTATCACCATGTAATGCCTCTCTTTATCCGTGATGGTGTTTCTCGTCCTAATTTCTACTTTGATATCAACAGAACTACTCCAAGTTTCATTTCGTTAGTATATGCACTATATAACTTTCTTCATCTTTTTTTACTTGTAGGTAATCTACATCTTTATACATAAAGTGGGGTTCGCAAAGACAGCATCTAGTTCTATCTTACTTTTTTATTCAATTGAACAATCTCTGAATTCCTAGTGATGTGTTTAGACTACTCACATTTAAAATTGCTACCGATTTGGGTGGGTTAAAATCTGTATCTCACTGTTTTCTACTGTTTTCTCCACCTGTCTACCTTCACCTGGATTATTAGTTGAGCATTTTAATTCGATTTTACCTTTTCTATTTGCTCACCGTGTATACCTTTTAAAGAAACTTGTTCGCTGTTGCCCTAAGGTTTATAGTTATACACTTTAAAGATATAGTTATTTATTTGAGAGAGGGAGACAGAGATTGAGAGCACAAGCGGAGGGGCAGAGGGAGAGGGAGAAAGAATCTGAAGTGGATACAGAGCAGAGTGTGGAGCCTGACCTGGGGCTCAATCTCACCACCCTGAGATCAGGACCTGAACCAAAACCAAGACTCCGAGGCTCAACCGACTGAGCTGTCCAGGTGCCCCTACAGTATATGTTTTAATAAATATTGGTCTGCCTTCAAATAAAAGTGTACTACCTTCATCCCATGTTCCCTGGAAATTGAGGATTTCTGGAATGATTCTGCTTTTTCATCCTTTATTTTTCCTCCTAGAGTGAGAACATAATGCCTGGAGATAGAATGGGCATCTTATGGTCACAAGTAACAAAAGCTCTAAATGAAACTGTTATGAATGGGAAGATATCTAAGAATAATTTTTGATGACCTCTTTGAGCATTTATACCAATATTCTTTTGCCTACCCCTGTCTTTTGATTGTTTGAGTGAAAAAAAAAATCCTACTTATTAAGCAAGTATTTTTCAGGTTCTCTCTCACTTATAGCAGAATGCAAACAACTGTCATACACAGGTACTATTTTTATTACCCCTTTAAAAATGAGGAACTGATCACAAAAAGCTTGTGAAGAATTCTCAAGTGTACATAGAATGTTTACCAAATGAGACCATATTCTGAATCACAAAATAAACCTTAATGTGTTTAAAAGTAGAAAACATATGAATTATGTTCTTGGCCCACAAAGGAATTAAACTAGAAATTAGTAACAAAAACATACCTAGAAAATCTTCAAATACATTAAAATTAAATACCATACACTGAAATCTTAAAGTAAAAGAAATTATTGAAATGAATTAAAATTATAATATGAAAAATCAAAATTTATGGAATGCATCAAGCAAACTTTTTTTAAAAAAGATTTTATTTATTTATTTGACAGAGAGAGAGAGAGATCACAAATAGGCAGAGAGGCAGGCAGAGAGAGAGGGAGAATCAGGCTCCCCGCTAAGCAGAGAGCCCGATGCGGGGCTCGATCTCAGGACCCTGAGATCATGACCTGAGCCGAAGGCAGAGGCTTAACCCACTGAGCCACCCAGGCACTCCTCATCTAAGCAAAACTTATAAAGAATTTTATAATAGTAAATGTGGGGCACCAGGGTGGTTCAATTAGTTAAACATCTGCCTTTGGCTCAGTTCATGAGCCTGCTTCTCCTTATCCCTCTGCCTCTCCCTCTACTTTGTGTTCTCCCGCTCTTGCTCTCTCTTAAATAAATAAGTAAATAAGTAAATAAATAAATAAATAACATCTTTATATAATACTAAATGTTTAGGTTTAATGGCATCTATTATATTTAATTAGATATCATATTAAAAGAAGTAATTTTATTTTATTAAGATTTTTTTTTTTTTACTTATTCATCTGACAGAGAGAGAGAGAGAGAGAGACAGAGAGAGCCCAGGGAGGGGGAGAGGCAGAGGGAGAGGGAGAAGCAGACTCTCCGCTGAGCAGGGAACCCAATGCAGGGCTCGATCCCAGGACCTAGAGACCATGACCTGAGCTGAAGGCGGTTGCCCAACCATCTGAGCCATTTAGGCACCCCTAAAGGAAGAAAATTTTAAAGCCATAAACTAATTTTTAACTTTAAGAAATTATGGGGAAAGAGCAAATTAAATACAAAACAAGTGGAGGGAGGAAATAACACAGATTTGAGCAGGAAAACTAAATTGATAAAAGAAAACAATAGAGGGGCGCCTGGGTGGCTCAGTCATTAGGTATCTGCCTTTGTCTCAGGTCATGATCCCAGGGTCCTGGGACCCAGCCCTGCATGGGGCTCCCTGCTCAGCGGAGAGTCTGCTTCTCCCTCTCCCTCTGCCTCACTTCTTTTCCCTCTCTTGCTGTCTCTGTCAAATAAATAAATGAAATCTTTAAAAAAAGATAATAATAAAAAAATCAAATCAAAAGTTGGTTCTTCAAGAAGATCAACAAAACTGGTAAACTTCTAGCCATTCTGACCAAGGTGGGGAAAAAACACACACACAAATTGCCACTATCAACAATGGAAGAGAAGGTATCACTGCTGCCCAGAGAGAAATTAAATAAATAAGGGAATGTTATAAATAACTGTCTGAAAATGTGATAATTTATGTAAAATGTATGATGAATACCTTTACAGCTACTAATTACCAAAACTCACTCTAAATTAAATAGGTTAATCTAAACAATCCTACATCTTTACTAAAGAAATAGAGTTTGTAGTTGAAAAACTTGCCAAAACAGAAATTTCCAAACCTAGATGGCTTCACTGGCAAATTCCACCAAACATTTAAAGAAATACCAATTGTACGTGGCATCAACCAGAAAGTAGAAAACACCTCTTTTCCCATTATGATTCCAGCATTATCCCAACAGTAAAAACAGATAATGACATTACTGACCAATATTTGTATAGACCAATAACTCTCATGAACATACATGCAAAACCCTCAACAGAATATTCACAAGCTACTTATATAAATCCAATCTACCTATACATAATAAAGATAAAACATCAGAAACAAGTTGTGTTTCATTCCAAAAATGAAAGACTGGTTTGACATTTGAAAATCTAGCAATATATTTTAACATGGGGACAGACTCTATAGAGGTAAAAAATCATATGATCACATCAATAGGTTCAGAAAAAACATTCAACAAACTTCAAAAGCAAATTCTAATAAAATGTCTGAAGAAAAATGGAGTTGAAGAGAACGTGCACAGCCGAATAAAGGTCATATGTAAAAATCCTCCAGCTCACAACATTCTTAATGGTGAGAGTATGAATGCTCTTCCCCTAAGTTCAAGAACAAGGTAAAGATGTCTTCCCTTGAACATCAGGCTTTAAATTTTAAGCTATTTTATTTTTTTTTATTTTTTTTTAAAGATGTTTTATTTATTTGACAGAGAGAAATCACAAGTAGGCAGAGAGGCAGGCAGAGAGAGAGAGAGGAGGAAGCAGGCTCCCCGCTGAGCAGAGAGCCCGATGCGGGACTCGATCCCAGGACCCTGAGATCATGACCTGAGCCGAAGGCAGCGGCTCAACCACTGAGCCACCCAGGCGCCCTAAGCTATTTTATAAGTCAAAAAATATCTGGAGTAGAATTCAGACTCTCTTTGGGCACCTAGGTGGCTCAGTCAAACGTCTGCCTTCAGTTCAGGTAA
Organism: Mustela lutreola; assembly: GCF_030435805.1. NCBI lineage: Eukaryota > Metazoa > Chordata > Mammalia > Carnivora > Mustelidae > Mustela > Mustela lutreola. Next base: position 124,702,588 of record NC_081308.1, on the reverse strand, counting down.
TGATCTTGGGATCCTGGAATCTAGCCCCGCATTGCATCAGGTTCCCTGATCAATGCGGAGTCTGCTTCTCCCTCTCCCTCAGCACCCCTTCCCCCAGCCTGTGCTCTCTCTCTTTCTCTCTGTCAAGTGAATAAATACAATCTTAAAAAAAAAAAGCAATTCAAACTGTTTCTATAGCAGAAAACATTATTGCCTATACAGAACACAAGGTCAAATATAAAATAAAGCATGTTCTTTTAACAGCAATGAACAACCAGAGTTTGAAACTAAAAATACAATACCACTGACACCAGCACAAAGATAAAAATCATTAGATAGGAATTTTACAAAATATGTGCCAGATCATTGTGCTGCATGCTACAAGACAGAGTGATGAAATGAAAGTAAGACTTAGGTAAGCGGGGAGATTAGAATGACGTACAAATAAAGGCACAGAAACTGGAATATCCAAGACAATTCTGAAAAAGCACAATGTTCAAATACTCCAACTATTCAATCACAAGACATTATAAAGCTACAGTGAGAACCATAGTGTTGGCCCTGGGAGCGACAGTTTTATTGCTTGTCTAATGTAACAACAGACTCAAAAAGAGAGACACACAAACACAGATCAGTGATTTTTAATAGCGGTGGAAAAGCAATTCAGATGGTGGTGGAACAATAGAGCTTTGCCAAATCCTGCACAACTTATACTAAACATAACGAAAAATTTGTGTGACAGGTGTGCCAAAGAGCTTTTAGACAAAACACAAAACAGCATAGCCCTTCAAATAATAAACTGATAAATTGGACTTAATGATAATTTAAAACTTTTGCTCTGCAAAAGACAGTGCTAATGGAATGAAAAGACAAACTGCAGACTAGGAAACATTTTTCAATTTATTTATGTGATTATATATTCTCTATACAATACAATTGAGTTAAAACTCAGTAACAACACAAATAATAAATGGGCCAGAGTTCTGAACAGACATTTCAGCAAAGAATATATAGAGATTGCAAATGAGCATTGGAAAAGCTAGTCAACATCATTATTCATTCGAGAAATGAAAGTTAAAATCACAGTAAGATATCACTACACATTTATTAAAAGACAAAACAAGGAAAAAGGTACTGGTGAGGATGTGGAGTATTTATAACTTAACACACAGTTGGAGGGAGTGCAAAATTTGGCCCTTTCTTACGAGGTGAAATTTGCCATACAACCCAGCAATCGCATTACTAGGCATTTACCCAAGTGAGTCGATAACTTAGGTTCACACAAAAACCTGTATATGAATGTTTATAGTTTTATTCTTACTCGCCAAAATCTGAAAACAAACCAGTTGTCTCTCCCTAAGTTAATATAACCCAAACTAGGGTACCTGGGTGGCTCAGTGGGCTAAGCCGCTGCCTTCAGCTCAGGTCATGATCTCGGGTCCTGAGATCGAGTCCCGCATCGGGCACTCTGCTCAGCAGGGAGCCTGCTTCCTCCTCTCTCTCTCTCTCTCTGCCTGCCTCTATGCCTGCTTGTGATCTCTCTCTCTCTGTCAAATAAATAAATAAAATCTTTAAAAATATATATATATATAACCCAAACTACAGTACATTCCCAACAAACAATACTCAGAACTCAAAGAGAAGGAGCCATTGATTAATCTATACAATAACATGGATGGTCTTCAAATGTATCTCTCTAACTGAAAGAAGCCTGCCAGAAAAGCTTCATATTGTGTTTCTCCATTTATATGACATTCTGGGAAAGGCAAATGTATGGCAACGGAGGACAGGACTGATGGCTTTCAGGCATTGGCGAAAGGAAGTAGGTCACAATGGGTCAGCGCAAGCTAACTTTCATGGTGTTGGACTCCTGTGTGGCTCTGTGGAAGTTGATACATGACTCTGCATTTGTCAAAACCCTTAGAAGTATACACTACAAAGATTTAATATTAGTAAAAAAAAATTTTAAAGATCAAACAGGATGTCACAGAAGAGATGAAATGCAGACTTGACAAATGAATCTAATGGTAAAACGTAGGTCATAAGCATACTGAAGAGGTGTGGAAGAAGGAAGCTGACGTAAGCAACTTTTGAAAATGTTGTTTTGGGTGCTGAATGGGTCAGTTGGTTAGCGTCTGCCTTTGGCTCAGGTCATGATCCCAGAGTCCTGGGACTGAGCCCCGCACTGGGCTTCCTGCTCAGAAGGAAGTCTGCTTCTCCCTCTCCCTCAGCCCCTCCTTCAGCTTGTGCTTGCACAAAATAAATAAATAAAATCTTTAAAAAAAATAAAATGATGCATTTTTTATTATGTTTAGTTAGCCAGCATATAAGTTTTTGAAAATGATGTTCTGTTTAGATATTATAAGGTTAAAGACAAGAAGACTTGTACCCCAGTCTTGCATTCTAATTGTTAAGTTTGATTTTCATAAGACTAAGGGTTAGCAATTCTGAAATCACTATACATGTATTCTAGGTTGTGAAAAATAAGTAAAATACATTGTAGTAACGAGAGCCAAGTTTTTCATTGTCAAAGAAAGAAGTTACAATTAAGCAAAAGGGAATGTTCTAATGAACCTTATGGTAGTGGATTATAGTTGGAAATATCTTAAGAACTCATGTTTATTTTAGTATGTTTATACTCATATAAGTAAACAAGTATAAAGATAATTATACTTATATAAGTATATATTCTGTATACTTAGCTCACATACATTTAATTCATAGCTCTGTCTAGAGGGCCTAGAACCAGTAACAATCCAGTAAGAGCACACACATAACTCCCGGATTTCCATCTTTAAATACTATTTGCTAATAAAAGGAGCCAGGGTGCCTTGGGTGTTGGTTATTTCTAGGCCTCAGTGGTGCACCGAGAACATCTTGTGATGCCAGAAGGCACACAAGTGCAAAAGCGCAGAGAGGAGTGGATAGAAGGAATGCCAAAAGGACATAGGCACCAACCCAAAAGAGATCCAAGTGGTCACAGATAGAGCAATATGAAAAGTAAAAGAAATAATGGTAGTTTCGGATTAAAACCCGAAGAATACAATTAATACCTGTGAGCCCAAACCAATGTAAATAAATGAAGGGAATCCTAAACGAATGGTAGTGGGAATGTGAGAAATAGATATCCGCCATTAGAACATCAGTGATGGGGCACCTGGGTGGCTCAGTTGGTTAAGCGACTGACTCTTGCTTTCGGCTCAAGTCATAATCTCAGGGTTGTGGGATCGAGCCCCACGTTGGGCTCCCTGCTCAGCACAGAGTCAGCTTGTCCCTCTCCCTCTACTCCTCCCCCTATTTGTGCTCTATCTCTCAAATAAATAAATAAATAAATAAATAAATAAAATCTTAAAAAATAAAAGAACATCAGGGATAACTGTGGCAGGCAAGAGACACTGTGAAAAGTAATAATTGTTGGCAAAATTTTAAGAGAAACAGGATACTTGCATAGACTCAAAGTCTCTCCCCCAAAGTTACTGACTTCGGTGGTTTTAACATATATTCCCCAAACTTTCATCATGCCTTGGGAAGTGTAGCTTAATTTTTCTTTTCCTTTTAAAAAAAAAAATATATATTTTATTTATTTATTTCAGAGAAAGGGGTGGGGTGGAGAGGGAGAAGCAGACTCCATGCTGAGTGTGGAGCCCAGTGTATGGCTGATCTCAGGACCCTGAGATCACAACCTGAGCTGAAATCAAGAGTCCAATGTTTAACTGACTGAGCCTCCCCGGTGCCCTGTAGCTTAATTTTTCACACACTTAAGCAGGAACTGGACTTAGTGATAAGCTTCTTAGGTGTAGTACATGGAAAGGAAAAAAAAAATAACTTTTAGAGTGCAGAAATGTTGGCAGACACCAACTTCACCTAAGCAACTGAAGTTTACATCTGCATAATGGGAGTTATTCATATCGTGAATGTCCTTCCACGCTGCAAGGTTAGGGGCCCAGAATTTATGTGGTATTCATTCCCAAGTCAAATCAAGGAGAAAATATAATAGGAAAAAACAAATCAGGGGCATTCAACAAACCCCTGACCAGAATTTCAAGGTGACAGAAAGTAAGGAAAGACTGGGGAAGTTTCCGACTGGGGACTAGATAGGAGACTGGGGTCATGGCAACTGAATGAAATGTGGGACCCTGGACTGGATTCTGAAATCAAAAATAGAGATTAGTAGAAAATCTGGTAAAATCTGAATAAAGTCAACAGTTTAGTAAATAGTATTGTATCAACATGAATTTCTTAGTTTTGATAGTTTTATAATGCTTATTATGTAAGACATTAACACCAGGGGAAGATCACTAAGTGGTATCCAGGAACTCTGCACAAAAAGCTTTGGAATTCTTTTAAGTATAAAATTGTTTGACATTGGGGTGCCTGGGTGGCTTAGTGGGTTAAAGCCTCTGCCTTTGGCTTGGGTCATGATCTTAATGCCTCTGCCTTCAGCTTGGGTCATGATCTCAGGGTCCTGGTTTCGAGCCCCACATTGGGCTCTCTGCTCAGCAGGGAGACTGCTTCCCTTCCTCTCTCTCTGCCTGCCTCTCTGCCTGCTTGTGATCTCTCTCTCTCCGTGACTCTCTTTCTCTGTGACACAGTCAACTCTGTGACTTAAGAAAATGAAATTTATGATTTGCATACATTTAATTCATAGCTCTGGTTTAAGAAAATGAAATTTATGAAGTTATAAACAAATACTTGCTCACAATGTTAATAGATACTATGAGCATGCTTTAAAACACACACACAAAGGTTTTGATTTTCTTTACAACATTCTACAGATGTAAGATTTAGACACATTTCAGTTGCTCAACCGAACTGTACTTAAGGCCATTATTTTGTTTTATTCTAAGTCTGTTTACAATATTTTAATGGTCCTTTAGCATAACTACTGATACAAGTAATCAAATGGAAATGCATAACTATAGCTTTCACTCTGTAAATATCTTAACATAGTTTGGTATATCAGATTTATCTCTTAAAATGAATCTTTATCCCTTTTGATTAAAGATATGACAAATCTCATTTATATTAAATATATGCATAAATTCAGCTATTTGGAAGGTAGTAGAAGTCACTGGGCACTGTCTTTGGAACATATATATTAAATACTCTTATAAAAGTTCTGATGATATTGAATTAAAGAAGGTGTGTCAGAACTCTGAGAGTGTCAGCCTTACAACTTGAGAGTGGTATTCCAAGGCCAAGTATATAGAATTATGTTTATTCATAATATACAATTATATAACATATAATTATATATATGCACACATAGATATAATTATATTTATGTATCTCTATATAAATTTATAATTGAAGTATAGAAATGCTAGTGTTGAGAAAACAAATTCTAAGATAATGGTTACTAGTAACAGTGAATTAATTTCAGATTTTCTCCTTAAATGGCTACTTGTGCTTTGCTTTGGTCTTTGTTAATATTTATTAATGTAAATACTTAATTTGGTTGAGTCAATGATATTTGAAGATGCAAAAATTTTATATACTATCATTTTTTGTAATGATCCTATCTGTATACATGCTTTTACTACCAAGGAAATATAGCAGGGGAAAGTGGTTTCATGATAAATGGCTTGTCTTTGGGACTAAGATATAAGTATTAATTCTAGATGCTGATGGAACATTTGACTTTAAGTGGCAGTTTGTCAAACAATGTAAGATGCATAAGTTCTAAGGCATTAGAAAAACATAAAACAAAGAATTTCATCAATTCAACAAGAGTCTGTTTTTAGGAAGCAAAAACATGAAAGCATGGAAAATTGCTTGAAATATATAAAATAAGATAGAAGAGTTAAAATAAAACATTCCAGAAATTGTAACAAATGTTAATACATTAAATTCCCCTATTAAAATTCAGAGAAATTGAAATAGAAGAAAACAAAGCAAAACATACAAAAATAACACAACCATAATCTGTTCACAAGGGTTACTCTTAAAGTGTAATGATACAAAGAACTTAATAATAGAAGATGGGAACAGATTTATTAATGAAGTGCTAAAAGAATCAAAGCAGAGGGGTTATCAGACATATCAGGCAAAATAGGATTCAAGGTTAAAAAAACACTGGAAAGGATAAGCAATGGTATCTTTTTTTTTTTTTTAAGTTATCTTTATACCCAATACGGGGTTTGAAATCATGACCCCAAGATCAAAAGTCAGATACTCTACTGACTGAGCCAGCCAGGCACCCTAGTATTGATATCTTTTTTGATAAAGAGTATATTGAGATGCAGTCATAGTCATCAACTACGTACCTCACTACACAATTTTTAAAAATTAATTTATATTTTTGTTGTGGTAAAATCCCGTAACATGTACCTTCTTAGATTTTTTTAATTTGATTTTTTTCTTATGCTAATTTTTTAAACTTTTTAATCTTTCCCTTTTACCATTTTTTTCTTATTTTTTTCCAATTTATTTATTTTCAGAAAAACAGTATTTGTTATTTTTTCACCACACCCAGTGCTCCATGCAATCCATGCCCTCTATAATACCCACCACCTGGTACCCCAACCTCCCACACCCCCGCCACTTCAAAACAGACACATAGACCAGTGGAATAGAGTAGAGAGCCCAGATATGGACCCTCAACTCTATGGTCAATTAATCTTCGACAAAACAGGAAAAAAATATACAGTGGAAAAAAGTCTCTTCAATAAATGGTGCTGGGAAAACTGGGCAGCTATATGTAGAAGAATGAAACTCGACCATTCTCTTACACCGTACACAAAGATAAACTCAAAATGGATAAAAGACCTCAACGTGAGACAGGAATCCATCAGAATCCTAGAGGAGAACATAGGCAGTAATCTCTTCGATATCAGCCACAGCAACTTCTTTAAAGATATGTCTCCAAAGACAAAGGAAACAAAAGCGAAAATAAACTTTTGGGACTTCATCAAAATCAAAAGCTTCTGCACAGCAAAGGAAACAGTCAAAAAAATAAAGAGGCAACCCACGGAATGGCAGAAGATATTTGCAAACGACAGTACAGACAAAAGGTTGATATCCAGGATCTATAATGAACTCCTCAAACTCAACACACACGAAACAGGCAAACATATCAAAAAATGGGAAGAAGATATGAACAGACACTTCTCCCATCAAGACATACAAATGGCTATCAGACACATGAAAAAAATGTTCATCATCATTAGCCCTCAGGGAGATTCAAATTAAAACCACATTGATATCACCTTACACCAGTTAGAATGGCCAAAATTAACAAAACAGGAAACAACATGTGTTGGAGATGATGTGGAGAAAGGGGAACCCTCTTACACTGTTGGTGGGAATGCAAGTTGGTGCAGCCTCTTTGGAGAACAGTGTGGAGATTCCTGAAGAAATTAAAAATAGAACAAAAAATAAAAAAATTTAAAAAAAAATAGAACTTCCCTATGACCCTACAATTGCACTCCTGGGTATTTACCCCAAAGATACAGATGTCGTGAAAAGAAGGGCCATCTGTACCCCAATATTTATAGCAGCAATGGCCACAGTTGCCAAATTATGGAAAGAACCAAGATGCCCTTCAACAGACGAATGGATAGGGAAGATGTGGTCCTTATACACTATGGAGTATTATACCTCCATCAGAAAGGACGAATACCCAACTTTTGTAGCAACGTGGACGGGACTGGAAGAGATTATGCTGAGTGAAATAAGTCAAAAAGGGAGAGTCAATTATCATATGGTTTCACTTATTTGTGGAGCATAACAAATAGCATGGAGGACAAGGGGTGTTAGAGAGGAGAAGGGAGTTGGGGGAAATTGGAAGGGGAGGTGAATCATGAGAGACTATGGACTCTGAAAAACAACCTTCTTAGATTTTTAAGTGTAAAATACAGTATTGTTATCTATAGGTACAATGTTGTACATCAGATATCTAGAACTTACTCATTTTGCATACATGAAATTGTATACATGCTGATTAGCAATTTCCCATCCCTCACCTCTCCTAGTCCCTGGCAACCAGAATTCTATTCTTCGCATCTGTGAGTTTGACTATTTTCAATATTTCATATAAGTGAACTCACGTGGAATTTGTCCTTCTGCAACTGGCTCCTTTCACTTAGCATAATGTCGTCAAGGTTCATACAGGCTATCTCATATTGGAGGGCTTCCTGCCTGTTACAAGGCTGGATAATATTCCGCTGTTTGTATATACCACATTTTCATTATCCATTCACCCCCTGATGGATGTTTAGGTTGTATCCACGTCTTGGCTATTGTGAATAGCACTGCAATGAAAATGGGAGTGCTAATACCTCTTCGAGATCCTAATTTCAATCCCTTTGGATAAGTACGGATAGTTCCGTTTTTAATTTTCTGAGGAACCTCCATATTGTGTTCCATAATTGCTGCACCACTTTACATTCCCATCAACAATGCACGAGGATTCCCCTTTCTCCACATCCTCTCCAGCACTTATCTCAAATGTTTTGGATTATAGCCATTCCAACAGACGTGAGATGATGCCTCATCGTAGTGTCACACTATTTTTTTTTTTTTAGTAGGCTGTAGGCCCTATGTGGGGCTTGAACTCAAACTCCCAGATCAAGAGTCACATGCTCCACCCACTGAGCCAACCAGGCATCCCAGTTACCACTTTGCTTTATTTGAGCCATTCCAATTGGTTTATAGTGATATTTCATTGTGCTCTTAACTTGCATTTCCCTAATGGTAAGTGATACTGATATCTTTGCAAAGGTGCTTATTTGTCATTTGTATATCTTCTTTGTTAACAGGTCTTTTCAAACCTTTTGCCCATATTTTAATTAGGTTGGTTGTTTTTCCCGCTGTAGCGCTTGTACTCAGCTTTATATATTCTGAGTACAAGTCCTTTGTCAAATATGCAATTTACAAATTTTCTCCCAGTCTCTATCTTCTCTTTTCATTCTCTTAACAGTGCCTTTCACAGAACAACTTTGTAAATGTTGATTAAGTGCGTACCTAAGTTTTCATTTTCTTTGGAGTGATTGTAAATGGCATTGTATCTTTAATTCTGGTTTCCAAATGTTCATTGCTAACATACAGAAACAATTGATTTCTGTGTGTTAGTTAGCCTTGTATACTATGACACTACTAAACATACTTATTAGTTCTAAGAGACTTGTAGATTCCTTGAGATTTTTTTTACATAAACAATTATGTCCTCTGAAAATAGAAACGATATTATTCCTTTCTTTCCAATCTGTATACTTTTTATTCTTCTTTACTTTTTCTTTTCTTTTTGCCTAGTGCACTGGCTAGAAGTTCTAGTACTATGTTGTGTATCACATTTTGAAATTCCAAGTTATATTTTATCTGTCACTTCACAGGTCAAATTTTTCAACATTATACTCTTGATATTTAGTTACTTCCTTAATCAAATAAAGTAGAATTCAGCACATAAATTTAATATAACAGAATGAGTCATATTTTTCTCATAAACAACATAATTTATATTATGTCCATCAAATAACTGTGCTTTTATTCAAATGGCAGGATTAGTAGTAATAAGGACACAAGATGGAATTACTAAAATGGAGTCTCTTATGTGATTTACATGACTAGTTTCACTTATGAGGGCAAAGGATATGTTGAAAGTCATTTTCCCATGGTTACAGATGTTTAACTTTCCATAGCAATTGTCCTTAGTGTTCTGGTATTCAGTGGTCATTTTTGTGGCAACGATTCACATCATAAAAGCTCTTTGAAATACACTGATATTATTTTTCTCTATTAAAGGTAGAGAACTTAGGCAAAGACAGAGTTGATGAATGTTTTCACAGCAGCAGTACCAGAGCAGGTGAAGAATCATGCCTTTGCTTCATGAATAGTTAAGCCAAATAACAGCCACATTTAATGAGAAAAATACCTTCTTGGGCTTCAGGAACTACCATGATCTTATGATAATTATTCCTTCTATACTCTCCCCGAAAATTTCTTGCATCACTCTTAGCATTACTTGACTCTGCTCTATGTTTTCTAGCTGTTTGTCTCATTGATTTTATTGCAAACTCAAAAAAAAAAAAGAGAGAGAGAAACTGTTTCTGATTTGTCTTTGTTGCACACCAAGAACCCTCAACTCAGTGGCTAGTATATTATACTCAGAAAAAAATGACTGAACCAATGATTTATTGTTAGTCTCAACACCAAAGAACTAGAACCGTGTTAGCTCAGTACATGCTATCACCTATCTACTGCTTCTGGTTTGTAAATAACCAACAGGTATAACTTAATTACTAAACAAACAGGTCACATTTTCTTCCCCAAGTAGATTCTGCAGTGAGAAAATTGGCTGAGTGTAAAGCTCAGAGATGGGGTGGAGTCTGGGAATCCTATCACTTATTTCAGACCTAGGATCCATTGGTACAATAAAGTCACATTTCCCCCCAAAATGGCTTAACTAAGGGTGTTTATAATGTCTGGATTTATTAGTTAATTGGAAAACCTCCTCTACGTTCTTATTTTAAGGTAGTGTTTGCATTTATCAGATTGTTCAGCTAAAAGGGAAAACGATTAATCATCAATCGTTCCTAGGGTTAAAGCAGGCAGGCCGGCAGGCCAGAAGAAGGGAAGGAGAAAGGGAAGGAAGTAAGAAAACATCAACAACAACAAAGAAACAGAGAAAATAAAACCTAATAAAAACATGCTCTCTACCATGCATTTGAAATTAGGCCACCAATTGATTGTTAGTGGGATGTATTTCGCGATGTGTTCCTATAGTTCATATGAGTTGGTTGTTTGCACCATTAATACCGTAATGGCCCGTTAGTGATGTGGTTGGGTATACACTCCTTCACAAAGAAATTGTTTAGACATTCGGGTTTAACCTGTGGCCACGAAAGATCTCCTTGCCACTTACAAAGTGGTATGAACCATGCATTTTTGGTCTCATAATGACAATATATAATACACCAAGCTAAAATACCAGCGACAGTATCCACCATGATTTCTGAATATCAGAAATTTATTACTTTATCATTCCTTTTTGTTGGTTTGTGATCTGAAAACCTGTGTCTCAATCAATTTGGAGAGGGATTATACCATATTTATTATATTTAAGAAGCTACACCAGAAAGTAAGCTTTCAAAGGAGACAAAAGAACACTGTCACTGCCTTTAAGAGTGTATACTATTGTGGTTAATGGAACTTTAGAATCAGATACTTGCCTAAATCTATTAATTATTGTCATTTTTAACACTCTGAGATACAACTGATACATAATAAAATGCACATCACTAAACCATATAATTTGGTAAGATTCAAAATATGTATACACTTATGAAACCATCACCATCATAAAGCTAATGGACATAACCATTATCCTCAAAAGTTCCCTCAAACTCTTTGTAACCCTCCTTCATGCATAACCTAGCTTAACCCCACATATCCAAACACTGAACTTCTCTATGACCCTATAGATTAATTTATGTGTCTAGAAGTTTACACTGATGGACTCACACAGTATGACTCTTCAGTATCACTTTTTTTCACTCTGTATACTTAATTTGAGATTCATTATCATTGCATGTGTCAAATGGTTCATCTTTGTGGCTGGTTATTCACATGGATAGAAATTTGGGTTGTTTTGCATTTGGGGCTGTTATAAATAAAGCTGCTATCATTATTACTAACTGTAATAAGTCAGACGGAGAAAAACACATACTATATGATTTCATTTATATGTGGAATCTAAAAAAATGCAAAATATATCAAAACAAATAAAAGGCTCACAGGTACAGAGAGGAGACTGGTGGCGGCCTGAGGTCAGGGATAAGGTATGGGTGAAATAGATCAAAATAGGTCAAAAGGTGCAAACGTCCAGTTATAAAACAAGTAAATCCTGGGGATGTCATATACGACACGGTGACTACAGTTAATGATACTGTACTGTGTATTTAAAAGTTGCTAAGAGAGTAAATCTTAAAACTTCTCATTACAAGGAAAAAACTATAACTATGTATGGTGATGAATGGTAATTAGACTTATCGCGGTGATGATTTCGGTGTATTCAAATATCCAATCATTATGTTGCACACATGAAATTAATGTGTTATATGTCAATTATACCTCAATAAAAAATGAAAACAAAGCTTGTGTGTGTGTCTGTGTGTGTGCGTGTGTGCACGCACTTTCATTTAAGTTGAGTAAAGACCTGGGAACAGAATGGCTGTGTGAAATCGTAAGTGCACGTTCAGCTTTTTAATAAACTGATAGCTTTTTTCCCCAGTGTGACTGTACCATTTTGCCTTCCTTTAGGAACGTGTAAGAGTTACTCTATATGCTACAACCAGTTGGGTACAACAATCTTCTAAATTTCTGCCATTTTAATGGGTGTGTAGCAGTACCTCAGAGTTCGATTTGCATTTCCATGATAACTAATGATATTAAACATCTTTTCCTGTGTTTGTTTTTGGAGATGCTTTGTCTGAAAATGTTTCCTTCTGTGTATGGCTTCTCATTTCCTTCTCTAGTAGTCTTTTGAAGAACAGGAATTAATTTTAATGAAGCCCAATTCATTAAATTTTTCTGTCCTGGATGTTGATTCTGGTATGCTTTTGTTTCAGAAATAATCTTTCCTTTAATTAAGGTCACACAAGCTTTCTCCTGAAAGTTTTAAAGTTTTAGATTTTACATTTACATCTGTGATGCATTTTGAGTTAATTTTTATATGGGGCTGTGGTTCACTTTTAATGCATCTGGACAGACAATTGTTATGGCACAATTTGCTGAAAGGAATAATTTTATTCATTATATTGCCTTGAAACACTTGTAGAAAATCCATTAACCATGTGCATAAGTTTTCTTCTGGGTTTTCTATTCTGTTCTACTGATCTATGTGTCTATTTTTATATAATCAATACCACAGTGTATCTTTATTTTTTTTTAAGACCTGTCTATTTATTTTGAGGGGGAGCAGAGGGAGAGAAAGAAAATCTCAAGCAGACTCCCTGCTGAGTGTGGGGCCGGATTTAGAGCTTGATCTCAAGACCCTGAGATCATGACCTGAGCCGAAACCAAGCTGGATGCTTAACTGACTGAGCCCCTCAAGCACCCCTGCCGTATTGTATCTTTACAATGAATCTTAAAACCAGGTGGAGTGAATATTCTGACTTCATTTTACTTTCACAAAGTTGTTCTGGATATTCTAGGTCCTTCAATTTCCATATGAACTTTAGAACAAGCTTGTCAATTTCTGGCCTAAAAAATACACAGCAACCCCCTTCCCCCACCCCCACCCCCACCAACAAGCCTATCTTTTTTTTTAGTTTGTTTTTTATTTATTTTCAGCATAACAGTATTCATTATTTTTGCACCACACCCAGTGCTCCATGCAGTCCGTGCCCTCTCTAATACCCACCACCTGGTACCCCAACCTCCCACCCGCCCCCCCCCCGCCACTTCAAACCCCTCAGATTGTTTTTCAGAGTCCATAGTCTGTCATGGTTCACCTCCCCTTCCAATTTCCCCCAACTCCCTTCTCCTCTCTAACTCCCCATGTCCTTTGAGTTAGCTTTATTTTTTTTCCCCCTCCGCATTTTGGGTTGTAATTTTGGACTGGATGCCAAATAATGTGGTTTTTACTGTGAAGATTACTGTACATCCATAAATTACAATTTCCTACCAGATTCCCAGATAATGTTTTTACATTAGATTCATTTTTCCAAATTGCTACTTTATAAAGAAAATTTGATACAAGCACGATGAAGCGTTCTTCAATTTTGTTTTGTTTTTCCCAAGTCATCCTTGAACAATCTGGATGTGTCCCACAAACCATCAAATGCAGTAAGTTAAGTGATTTATCTAAAGTCATACAGGTAGCAAAGGGCAGAACACAGTGTAAATCCAGTCAGTCTGACACCGGTAGCTGTGCTTGTAATATTTTTACTTTATGGTCTTTCTAGGGGAAATGGAATCAAAGCTGTGCTTTCGAAAGGACAGGATGACTTGACAGGAATCTTTGAGAAACGAGGAGTAAAGCTTGAGCAAAGTCACAGAAGCTAGAATGTTGCAATTGATTTGGGAGCAAAACCCATATACCGGGAAGGTATCACAAAAGCAGAAGCTGGGAGGGCAGGTTTGTGCAAAATTGCAAAGAACTTTGAATGCCAGGTGGGGGAGGTTTATCTTAAAGATTTCTGGGCAGTGGAATGTTATCCTCTACCTGGTTTTAAAGAATGTGTCCCTGGTGTTGTAGGAAAGACAGATGCTTGAGGAGGAAGGTGGTGACTGAAGTCAGAGGTCATTTAGGAGATTTTACGAACAGTCCCGTTGCAAGTTCCAATATTTTGAAATAGGCCAGTGAGGGGGGAAATGGAAAGGAGAAAAGAACAGGTCGGGGTATGGAGTAAGACAGAAGGACGCAGTGATGTGGGAAGAAATATAATGTAAAGTTAATTTTAGGGAAAGAAATTTGGATATTCAAATGAACACAATGCTGCTTGAGTGAAAATGGCCTTCCGTGTTTTTCTGTGAATCTACTATTTTATTGGCTCCTATAAATTTCATTCAGATTCCACTGGAGCCCACAGCCTTTCCACAGTACTGAATTAGTTTTCTAAGGGAAAATTAACACAACAATGAAAGGGTAATCATAGAGATTTTAGAGTATCATCCTCCCCAAAAGTTAGAAGTAATAAAATAATATAAACTACATACTGGAACTATAACTGTTTCTTTTTTAATGGAACAACAAAAATGCATAGAAATGAGATGATAATCAGTATAGAGAATGTGGTACTAGTGCTGGCTACTTGAATATGCTAAAAATTTGCCAGATATCTGGTTTTCATTTAAAGTCATTTAAATTGGGGCACCTGGGTGGCTCAGTGGGTTAAACGTCTGCCTTCAGTTCAGGTCATGATCTCACGGTCCTGGGATCGAGCCCTGCGTCGGGCTCTCTGCTCAATGGGGAACCTGCTTCCCCCGCCTCTCTGCCTGCCTCTCTGCCTACTTGTGATCTCTGTCTTTTAAATAAATAAATAAAATCTTTTAAAAAATGAAAAAGTCATTTAAATTGTGTGTAATAAACTTAAACCCACTTAAAAATTACGTCAATGACAAATTTTCAATTCTGTTCGGTGAAACCCATAAAAGCATAGCAAATATAATGTACTACCATAGTTCAAGGAATTTCAAAACCAAATGATAATTTTATTATAGATGCAACTAAAATAAAATACTTGGAATATGTAATTCATATCAAACCATAAAATTTAATGATTTCTAGGGATGTAGAAGTGGCCAAGGTGTCCTTCAAGCTTAAGGTGATTAAATCAATGAGAGAAAATGCTTGTTTCTTTTTTCGCTATAAAGTGTTATTGGACACAGAAAATATGAATAATTTAAATGTGACAAGTAAAATGTGAGTTTGCAGAAAGTGATGAGCACAGGTTAAGGACTATCTTGTAGTACTAATGCCTTCCAATCTGCAGAGAAATGCAAGCATATTAGACATATATTTCTTTAACTTCTTATCCAAATACCTATGAATTTCCCCAACTTCAGAGGATGAGGTTCCCATCCCCTTGTTTTGAGAAAATTCACCGATCAGTATTGTTCTGTCTCTTCCAGGAGTCTTTGTGACTTCCATCATGTATTTTCAAATTCTCCTTTCAGTTACCTTTTCCCTATAAAAGCTAAACATGCTCTAAGAACCGCCTATTGTGAAAAAACAAAACATAAAACAAGACTTGTAGGACTACATGGCCCTGGAAATTGTTGCTCTCCTCTCTTCTTTTGTTTCATAGCCAATGTCCTCAAAAGAATATATCTTTTGGGGTGCCTGGGTGGCTCAGTCAGTTAAGTGTCTGTCTTGGATTGGGGTCATGATCCTAGTGTCCTGGGATCAAGCTCTGCGATGGGCTCCCTGTACGGGAGGAACGTGCTTCTCCCTCTGCCCCTCCCTACTGCTCTCTCTCTCTCTCCCAAAAATAAATAAACAAAATCTTTTTTAAAAAGAATAGATATTTTGGAGGGAGTCTGCATGGTGCAATGAGTTAAGTGTCCGGCTCAGGTCATGATCTTAGGGTCATGAGATCGAGTCCTGCATTGGGCTCCCATGGTCAGTGTGAGTTTATCTGTCCATCTCCTCCCTCTTCCCCTGTCACGCCCCAGCTCTCTCTCTCTTTCTCTCTCTCTCTCTCAAATAGATAAATCTTTTTAAAAAAGAATATATACTTTTAAGTAAGCTCTACACCCAAGGTGGGGCCTGAACTCACAACCCTGAAACTGAGTCATGCTCTACAGACTGAGCCAAAAAAATACTTTAAAAATGATATATCAGGGGCACCTGGGTGGCTCAGTGGGTTAAGCCGCTGCCTTCGGCTCAGGTCATGATCTCAGGGTCCTGGGATCGAGTCCCGCATCGGGCTCTCTGCTCAGCAAGGAGCCTGCTTCCTTCTCTCTCTCTCTGCCTGCCTCTCAGTGTACTTGTAATTTCTCTCTGTCAAATAAATAAATAAAATCTTTAAAAAAAAAAATGATATATCAACTTCCTCAGCACAATTTGGTTTTAAAACATTATTATGAAATATTTTATTTGCAAAAAAAGGAATATTTTATTTTCAAAAAAGCCTACGAAAATAATAAAATATACACTACAAAAAAATAATAAAATACACATGCCTATACCCATCAACGAGACTAAGAAATAAACTCTCAGCCAGTTGAAGTGTGCTATGGGTAGCAGCCTAATCACATGGCTTCCCCCCCACCCCCCGCAGGGCCAACCTCTATGCTAATTAAGGTGTTGATGATTGCCAAAAACAAAGTCTTCACCTTGTACAAAAGAAGTAAAATACATAGTACAAAGTCTGGAAAGGTAGTAGGAGACAGACATTACCTGTTTCTTTCAGAAAGAAAATACTCTTTTTGAATATTTTATTGCAATTGCCAGTGAGGCCACCAAAGTCTATTTGTGGGTTCTCGTGTGGTAGTTAAGAATAGATTTTAACTAAGGAGTCAGTTTCTTTAATGGTTTCTTTGTTCAGGGCTTCTGACACTTCACTTTCTCACTTTACGAAATCTTGGATCTCTCCCTTGGACAACACTTAACTCATACATGTTTTTCCCATAGCCCTACTATTAGGCCTAAAGATGTTTCTAGATTATTCTTCCACCCACTTCCCTAAAACACCCAATTTTGAATCAGATATTTTTAGGATATGCCACCCACTCTTCCTTCCCATGGCAATAATCTACATCTCCCTGGGCAGCCACTCACTGACATGCACTCTAACACTATCCTTGTCATGAATAGCGATTATTTCATCAACATCATCTTATCCCACTCCTTCAAGAGTCATTCTCATCTTAATTAATGACAAATCTATACATATAGTGCTCAAGTACAAACATTTTGGTATCATCCTTTGTTCCTTTTTCCTTCTCGTTCTCTACGTCCCTCATGTCCAAACACCTTGTTGGCTTTATCTTGTATTTATATCCCATCATTTCTAACTTCCACAATGCTCTCACCCAGGTCCAATACACCACCACCTCTTGCCTGGATTTCTTCTGTAGCCTGTATTTCTATAATAACCTCTTTTTAAAATTCTCCCTGCTTTTTTCCTTGCCAAACAATGGTATAGGCCCAAGCAGCTTGAAAGAGAACAGAGAAAAAGAAAGCTAAATTATGAATGGCAGAACCAGGAAACCCCTCAAGTAGAATATGACATCTCAGCTCCATATCTCAGCTACTCAGTCTCCTTATTGTGACTTTGTGCAAGTTACTTAATCACTCAATGCTTGCCTCCTCATCTATAAAATATGGATAATAGTAAGATCTACTTTGCAAGGTGAACCATGAGAGACTATGGACTCTGAAAAACAATCTGAGGGTTTTGAAGGGGCGGGGGGTGGGAGGTTGGGGTACCAGGTGGTGGGTATTATGGACGGCACGGATTGCATGGAGCACTGGGTGCGGTGCAAAAATAATGAATACTGTTATGCTGAAAAAAAAATCTACTTTGCAGGGTCATTCTGAGTATTGCATAAATTAATGTATGTAAAGTGAGTAGAAGAGTTACTGACACATAGCAATTATCATGTACTTGTTAGTATTATGGGATGAGCAATGAAATACCAGTAGATTATATATAGGTTTTATATATTTATATATATATATATAATCTGTTTATAGATAATATATAATATAGATTATAAATAGATAGATAATATATAGATTATATATAATCTATAAACAGATTATATATAGGGATGGTTTTCTTTATGTAATAAGGATCTTTTGAAAAATTTAAATGATTATACAACAAACCTTGCTATATTTCATCTCTATGTTTTACAATCAGTGAGAATTTTGATTGAAGCTGTATTTACATTTATCTTTTGTGATAAATGAAAAGTGTTTCTTACAATATAAATTACGTACTCTACAGTTTGTATAGAAGTTATTCTGTTCAATTCATTCAGTATACTGAATAGTTAATTATATTTCTGTTACCCTAATGATAATTACATACTCTAAGTATTAATGCATAAGCATTATAGAAAGAAGACAGACTTTCTTGACTGTTAATTTTATTAAAGTTTGGGAATAGCATAAAACTGTTTAAATAGAAAACAGCTGCTATGGCATTTTACTATGTATGTTAAGAACAGCTTGAGTAGAAGTAGGTTTGTGACATCTTGTTTCTTCCTTTCTTATTATATTCATTACCATCTAAAGCAATTTTCAATACATTAATTTACTGAATAACCTATTTTCAGGTCCCCTCTCCCAAGAGAATGTAATGTCCCTCAACTCTCTTGTTCTCCAATTTATGCTCAGCACCTACAACAGCACCTGGAATTTATAGGAACTCAATAAATACCTATTGGAAGACACTTTGAATGGATGCATAGGTACATGCAGGAACTAATAATCCTGAAATTCAGGTGAATCAGGAGGAAGACTGAGGGCCTTGGTAACAATGAACTTAATGCAACTCATTGAAAGCAATGGGTCCAATGATTCTAAGTCCAATATTAATATAAAGTCAGGACTGTTTTTATCTTAGGATGTGGGACTCATCCAGACTCCTGTCTCACCTGAAACATGTCATCATGGATCAAGGAAGTACTTTTCAACATTACACCTATCCTTTCCAAAAGACCTTACATCTCAAAAACACCTTTTAAAAATATTTTATTTATTTATTTGAGAGAGCAAGAGCGAGAGAGAGAGAGAGAGCACAAACAGGGTGAGGGTCAGAGGGAGACTCCCCCTGAGGAATCTCCCAGCTGAGCAGGGAGCATGATGTGGTACTTGATCCCAAGACTCTGGGATCACAACCTGAGCTGAAGGCAGATGCTTAATGACTGAGCCACCCAGACACCCTCTAAAACTTTTTTAAAAATTTATGCCTCGGGCAGGATTATTTCCACAAAACAGCAAACCACTGAACCATTTCCATGCTTAAAAGTAACATTTCAGGGGCACCTGGGTGGCTCAGTGGGTTAAAGCCTCTGCCTTTGGTCAGGTCATGGTACTGGGGTCCTGGGTCCTGGGATCGAGCCCCACATCGGGCTCTCTGTGCAGCAGGGAGCCTGCTTCCCCCTCTCTCTCTGCCTGCCTTTATGCCTACTTGTGATCTCTGTCTGTCAAATAAATAAATAAAATCTTTTTAAAAAAGTAACATTTCAGAAGAATAGTGCCTATTGATTGTTAGAAAATTTGGTATGTTGGGACACCTGGGTGGCTCATTCTGTTAAGTGACCAACTGTTGGTTTCAGCTCAAGTTGTGGGGTCAAATTCTGCATCAGGCTCCCTACTTGGCCGGGAGTCTGCTTGAGATTTTCTCTCTTCCTCTGCCCTTCCTCCTCCACAGTGGCACTTGCTCTCTCTCTCTAAAAATAAATAAATAAATCTTTAAATAAAGAAAATTTGATTTAAGAAATGCTAAAACATTTCTTAGCATAGATGGATGGCTTCTGAAGTAATATTTTTGAAATGCCCGTTTTTTCTTTTTTAGAAACAAGTCTTTTTTCTTAAAGATTTATTTACTTGCTTTAGAAAGGGGGGGGCACCTGGGTGGCTCAGTGGGTTAAGCCGCTGCCTTCGGCTCAGGTCATGATCTCAGAGTCCTGGAATCGAGTCCTGCATCGGGCTCTCTGCTCAGCAGAGAGCCTGCTTCCCTCTCTCTCTCTCTGCCTGCCTCTCTGTCTACTTGTGATCCCTGTCTGTCAAATGGATGAATAAAATCTTTAAAAAAAAAAAAGAAAAGAAAGAGGGGGGGAGGGTACATGAATATGGGGAGTGGCAGTCTTTAAGCAGACTCCCTGCTGAACATGGCGGGGGGGGGGGGGGCGGGGGGAGGCTCATGGGGGCCTTGATCTTACAACCCACGAAATCATGAGCTGAGCCAAAACCAAGAATCAGTCACTCAAATGACTGAGCCACCCAGGCGCAATATAAAGTCACCCCAAAACAAATCTTGATATTAAGCAATTTTACTCAGTGATGCCTTATATATACAAATACACATATACGATCCCAGAAAATGGTAATAAAAAAGGATTTATTTGTAGATGAGCTTATACATCAAGATATACTGAGCTATTATCCAGTTATTTAAGATTGATTAGGTATTAGAAAAACACAATGAAAAATGGTGAGGAAGTAAATAAGAAAAGAAAAAATGAAAGATACAACGCTTCATTCAATTTCAGAATACATTAACGATGTTATTTAAAAGAAGAAGAATAAGAAAGAAGTGATATTATTTAGAGGGGGATTTTTGAAAGAGATATTTAGCTCCATGTAGGAGTATGTCCTATAGTATACATCAGAAGAATTCTGTTTAATGCCATTACCATTTTCTCAAATATTGACCCACTTATCACTGCCACAAATTTATTTCTGCTTTTACCATTGGTGAAAAGTTTGAATAAGAGGAAACTGCAGTATAAATCGGTTTTTAGTGAAGGGGGTCAGACAAATAGGAAACATAGTGTGAAACAATAAACATTAATTGACAAAGGCCTTTAATTGACTGAATTCATCAAGAGATAACAAGAAGACATTTTTTCCTTTTTCAAATTAATGAGTATATTCTATTCTTATTTGTTATTATATATAAATAATGAATGTTTCTAGCAAAAATTATCAAAGTGCTATATTTAAATGCCTAGCATCTTTATGAATATTGAATATCTTATTATATATCATTGTTATTCATTGTTGATCAAAGTGCCATAAATTTACATACATCATGTTCTCAACTTTACAAAATTAAATACAGAACAAGAAAAATTCATTCTCTAAAATCTACTCCAGAATAAACTAACTCTATTTTCTGTTAATACATTTAAAAATATCAGCATAGGAGGCTAAAAAGAAGTATGTGGTCAAATCATTTTTGTTTAATGTGTAAATAAGAAAAAGAAAACTTACTTTTTATTCTTCCAGTAAATTAAAAGGACTTTGATTGAATCCATTGGCAATGGTGCCATATAGAGAAGGATCAACCTAAAATTAAGAGAATAAGAAAAAATTCAAAGCACTGTAGATTAAAATAAAATTTGCTTTGACAGGGCATATAAAGTAATCAAAAGCATGAGCATTGTACTAATGAAAACTCATCAGGATTATACACTTTGATCTTCTACCACGCTAACAAGATGGAGCCAAAAAGGGAGCACACTGATACATATGGAAAAAGTAGATATAAATGACCAAAACATGTACTTTAAAGCATTTAGCAAATGCAAACCCTGTGAAATTATCTGCCAGATTCTGTATCAAATTTACAAGTCAATATTAATTTAATTTATAGTTAAAGATAAGTGACTTTGTCTTAAAAATATTTAATCTCCAGGGGCACCTGGCTGGCTGAGTCAGTCAAGTATGTGACTCTTGACCTTGGGGTCATAAGCTAGAGCCCCACATTGGGCATAGAGTTTACTTTAAAAAGTGTTTTTAAAAATCTAATCTTTAACGTGTATGGGTCCAAAAAACTTTGGCCATTTCCTTGAAATAGTAAACATACACCTACTATAGGTTTCAGCAATTTCACTTCTGACTGTATGCCTAAGAGAACTGCAACATATATTCACACAGAAACTCACACATGAATGTTCACAGCAGCATAATTTAACATGACTCCAGAGTGGAAACAACTCAAATGCCCATCAAAAGATAAGTGGATACAATAGCCAAACTATGGAAAGAACCTAGATGTCCATCAACAAATGAATGGATAAAGAAGATGTGGTATAGGGGTGCCTGGGTGGCTCAGTGGGTTAAAGCTTCTGCCTTTGGCTCAGGTCATGATCCCAGGGTCCTGAGATCGAGCTGCACATCCCGCTCTCTGCTCGGCAGGGGGCTTGCTTCCCCCTCTCTCTCTGCCTGTCTCTCTGCCTACTTGTGATCTCTGTCAAATGAATAAATAAAATCTTAAAAAAAAAAAAAAGAAAATGTGGTATACACACACACACACACACACACAGGAATACTATGCAGCCATCAAAAGAAATGAAATCTTGCCATTTGCGATGATGTGGATGGAACTAGAAGGTATCATGCTTAGCAAAATAAGTCAAAGAAAGACAACCATCATATGATCTCCCTGATATGAGAAAGTGGAGATGCAACGTGAGGGGTTTGGGGGGTAGGAAAAGAATAAATGAAACAAGATGGGATCGGGAGGGAGACAAACCATAAGAGACTCTTAGTCTCACAAAACAAACTGAGGGTTGCTGGGGGGAGGGGTGCAGGGAGAGGGTGGTTGGGTTATTGACATTGGGGAGAGTACGTGCTATGGTGACTATTATGGATTGTGTAAGATTGATGAATCACAGACCTGTACCCCTGAGCTAAATAATACATTATATGTTAATAAAAAATTTAAAAAATTTTTAAAAATGATAAGTGGATAGATAAAATGTGGTATATCCATACAGCAGAGCAGTACTCTGCAGTAAGAATGGAATTACATACTGATGCACGCTACAATATGGATCAATCTTGAAAATACTTATTAGTGAAATAAGTGAGTCCAAAAGACCCACATCCTAAAACAAAACAAAACAAAACAAAACAAAGCAAAAAAACCCACATTTTCTGTGATTCCATTAACACAGTAGCAGTTAGTCTACAGCTGGATGAATGGCGAGATGGGATAATTGCTAAGAGGTATGGGCTTTCTTTTGGTGATGATGAAAATATTCTGGAATTAAATTTGGTAATGGTTGCACAACTCTGTAAAATACATTAAAAACCTCTGAGTTATATACTTTAAAATGGTGAGTTTATCCTCAGTAACAATAATTTAGCAGCCATTCATTGACAAAAGTGCCTTTATGGGAACCTGGGGATCCGTAGGAAGTTGTGAATCCCTGTTGAAGTTCAAGACCAAGGAAAGCCATTTGAGAAGGCAGGCCCACCCCCAGGTGGCTGATGTGCTGATGTGGTCCTGGCTACAGATCCAGAACCAGCTCTATACCTGTTGTGGGTTCAGCCCCATTTGTCCTTGGTTCTGCCAACAGCACCATACACCAAGGAACCTATGAGGAGTCACATCCATTGGTTTCTCAGGTGAAAGGCCCACAGACCTGGTCCTGGCCGTGGACATTTAAGTGGTCTATGACTGAACTCCAGCCTGGGAGCCCTTGGAGGCAAGCCAGCCAAACCTGGTCTAACTGTAGGTGATGAAACAGCTCCGTAACTAGGCTCTGGCTCATCCCGGCAGCAGGCCATAAGGTGACCCAGGGTCCTGCAGGAGACAATCCTATCTGTGCCACCGGAGATCCTAACAGTGCCGTATACCCACCTTCAGCTCCTTCTAGAAGCAGTCTACAGACATCCAGTGGTAGTGTCCCTGCAGATCCTATTTTTAATGGCCCTATAACTAGGCCACGGCCTTTCCAGCCATAGTCTGCAAAAAAATACTCCCTGCCCAGGAACTCACCCAGCGACCCAGGAAAAGCACACCCAGGGACCTTGCAGGAGCCTCTCCCATCTATACAACTGGTAACGGGCTCACTGTCTGAGGACCCAACTGTGAACACTGAAGCTGACCATTGTCCTAGTACCACCCTACTGAACAAGATCCTATCCGCCATTCCATCTACCCAAAGAACAGATGGGTCTTTGCCTGCCAGAACCACTAACAATAAGCCAACCACGGAGTCCACTGTGGGCCCAACAACAGCCTTATGATCTGGCTCCAGCCCAGGAAAACTGTGATTCCAGAGGTAATACCATCTACTTGGGGGTGCAAGAGTAGAAGGCATATACCTGCTATATACCTATACTATATATAGAGTAATCAAGATAATGTGGCATTGGGGTGCGTGGCTGTCTCAGACAGCTCAGTGTCTGCCTTTGGTTCAGGTCATGATCTCAGGGTCCTAGGATCAAGCCCCATGTTGGGCTCCTTGCTCAGTGGGGAGCCTCCTTGCTCCTCTGCCCCTCACCTGCTTAAGCTTTCACTCTCTCTCAAATAAATAAATTTTTTGAATCTTTTAAAAAAAGACAATGTGGCACTGGCAAAAGAATAGACAAATAGATCAATGGAATCAAATAGAGTCCAGAAATAGGCCCATATCAGTATAGTCTACTAACCCTTGACAAAGGAGAAAAAGCAACACAATGGAGCAAATATAGTCTTTTCAACAAATAGTGCAGAAATAACTGGACTTCCATGTGCAAAACATGAATCTAGACATAGAACTTATTCCCTTCATAAAACTTAACTCAGAATCGGTCACAGACTTAAATGTAGAACACAAAATTATAAAACTTCTACAGGATAACATAGAAGAAAACCTAAATGACTTTGGGCATGACAATGATTTTCAGATACAACATCAAAGGCACAATCCATGAAATAAGGAATTGATAAGCTAGACCTCACTAAAATTATAATTTTCTGCTGAGAAGAGGACACTGTCAACAAAAAATGAGAAGCTGGGGCACCTGGGTAGCTCAGTGGGTTAAGCCTCTGCCTTTGGCTCAGGTCATGATCTCAGGGTCCTGGGATGGAGCCCCGCATCGGGCTCTCTGCTCAGTAGGGAGCTTGCTTCCCCCTCTCTCTCTGCCTGCCTCTCTGCCTACTTGTGATCTCTCTGTCAAATAAATAAATAAAAATCTTTTAAAAAAGAAGATGACAAGCTAGAGACTGAGGAGAAAATATTTTCATAAGACATATCTGATAAAGAATATTATCTAAAATATACCAAGAACTCTTAAAACTCAATAAGAAAGCACACAACCCAACTTAAAAAGGGACCAATGCCCGTAACAGGTGCCTCACTGAAAAAGATACACAAATGGCAAATAAGTACATGAAAACCTGTATCACATCATATATCATCATATGTCACCAGGGAAATGCAAATTTAAACCATGAGATACCACCATCTATATCCTTATTAAATGACTAAAACCTGGGACACTGACTACAGCAAATACTGACAAGGATGTGGAACCACAAGAATTCTCTTTCATTGTTGGTGGGAATGCAAAATGGCCCAGCCACTTTGGAAGACAGTTTGGCAGTTTCTTACAAAACTAGACATACATTTACCATTTGATCCAGCAATTCTGCTCCTTGGTGTTTACCCAAAGGAGCTGAAAATTTATGTCTGAATAAAAACCTACACACAGATATTTAAGTAGCTTTATTCATAACTGCCAAAACTTGGAAGCAACCAAGATGTCCTTCAGTAGGTGAATGGATAAACAATCTGTGGTCCATCCAGACAATGCATTATTATTAAGCAGTAAAAAGAAATAAGCTTATCAAGCCATGAAAAGGCAAGGTATCTTAAGTGCATATTACTATGTGAAAAAGCTACACACTGTGGGATTCCAAATATATGACATTCTGGAAAAGGTAAAACCGAGACCATAAAAAGATTAGAAGTTGCAATAGGTTGCAACCTTCAGTCTTTGAAGATTGTCAGGGTAGGATAGTCAATCTACTCTGAGTGATATTCTAATGGTAGATGTCATGTCATTATCAATCTGTCCTAACCCACAGAATGTGCAATGCCACAAGCGAAATCTAATGTCAGTTTCTTCTATGTTATCCTGACATAAAACTCTGGGGGATAACGATATGCCATTGTAGACCATTCAATTGTAATAAACGTACCACTCCAGTGAGGATGTTGATAATGGGAGAGGCAATGCATGTGTGGGGACAGAGGGTATATAGGAAATGTCCATACCTTCTGCTTCACTTTGTGGTGAACCTAAAACTCTTCTAAAAAATAAAATCTCAGCAGTGTCTGGGTGGCTCAGTGGGTTAAGCATCTGCCTTTGGCTCAGATCATGATCTCAGGGTCCTGGAATCGAGCCCTGTGTTGGGCTCCCTGCTCAGTGGGGCTCTGCTTCACCGCCTCCCTCTGTGTGTGCTCTCTGTCACTATCTTTGTCTCTCTCTTTCAAATAAATAACATCTTTAAGAAAGATAAAAAGTAAAGTCCCTTATCAAAACTAAGGGAAAACATAGCCATGGCAAATGGTATACATCCTGACCATTCAAAATGTAACTGGGTGAGTACCAACACAACTGTTACTATATCCTTAAGGGTGCTGTGTTCTTGGCCTCATGAGAAAAAGACTCAAAAACAAGAATAAGAGGGAATTTCCTCATCATCAGCCTTAGTTTGCTAAGGCTGCCTTAACAAAATACTGTAAACTGAGTAGCTTAAACCACAGAAACTTGGTGTCTCCAGTTCTGGAGGCCAGAAGTCCAAGATCAAGGTGTTACAGAATTGGTTTTCTCTCTCTCTCTCTCTCATTTTTGTTGTTTAGAAACCTTTTTATCATTAGAGCATTATACCTTTTTCAGAACAAGTATAATTTATAGAAATCGCACAAGGCAACTTTTTGTCACATATCAATAATTTGCAATGTTTTGTTCAATTGAAATGTTATTTCATTTGTATAAACCACCTCTGATTACAAAAAAGAATCAAAAACCTACACATACAATATATTAGTACATTTAAATAAGTGATGTGTAAGTAATTCAAAAATAAACGAATGCAAACTATAAGAAGTCAGAGTGATAAGTGCTCTGAAGAAAACCAAAGCAGAATAATGAGGATAGGAGCATCTATAGGGACCACTATTTTTCATGAGGTGGATAAAGACTCTCTGGTAAGATAATATTTGATAAGAGACCTCAATACACTGATAGTTTAATCTTTGCAAATATTCCGAGGAAAAGCATTCCGGATAAAAATAAATGTAATGCAAAATCTTTGGGAAAGGAAATCGGTAGGCAAGTTTGAGGAATAGGAAGGAAGCCACAGCAGCGGGAGTGAAATGAACAAGAGGGACAGTGGTAAGAGACCAGGTCAGAGAGGTCATCGGGGACCAGATACCATGACACCAGGAGAATGTACCATGAGATACTCTGAGAACACGGTCAGAACATCAGGGTTTGTTCTGAATGAGACAGGAAGCTGTTGGAGAATTGAAAGTAAAGATGTGGCGTGAGCTGTTTTATATTTTAAAAGGATTACTTTCTCTGTTCTGTGGGATGAGAATAGGAGAAAATGCTATTAGGTAGTTACCACATATCATACAGATAAGTGGTTATCTAAACAAGGATGTCACTGGTGTAGTTGGTGAGAAGTGGTCAGAATCCAGATTTATTCTGAATGTATAGGTGGTAAATACGTCTGATTTATTATGAGGTGTGAGAGAATGAGAGAAACCAAGAATGACACCAATATTTTTCTGCCTAAGCACCTGAAAACATGGAGTTGGTATTTAATGAGTTAGAGAGGGCTGACAGAAGCAATTGGAAGCTTAGTTTTGGATACATGTTTGAGATCCCAATTAGACATCTATGTTGAGATGTGGACTAGACCTTGGTACATAAACATCTGGATTCGGGAGAGAACTCAGGTGACGGATGCACACATTGTGGAGACCTAAGTTTATAGATATAATTTCAAACATGGGAGTAAAACAACTTCAAGAAGGTGGGAAAAAGCAAATTGCATAAAACAGACCTAGCAAACCAGGTCTAGAGGTTATTTCTCCCAGTATACACAACTACCCTATGGCGAAAAACAAATGCATTCTTTCATTGATAACTCCAAAGCTATCATGTAGTAAATTCCAGTAGGTGCATTATGCCTACTGTCATGATTCTGACCAAACAGAAACGGTACGAAAAATGGGATCAACCTGTTTCATTTGGAATCATCTTTTATAGGTTCCCTTTCCGTAGGGCTGACCTGTAGGCTTCATGGTGAACTATCAACCAGAGGAGCAAACTGTCACCAGTCAGCCAATAGACCTTTGCTTTGCTAGATGACCTGGTTATAATAATATTTAGATAGGACTTACTATCTTTCACACACTATTTTAATCACTTCATGCCAAGTAACTCAATCCCTCTATAGCCTAACTTTAGAATAGGTGCTACTTGGCTCAAATATATGAAGTTGCTAAACATAATATTTTAGAGATTTAAGAAGACCTAAACACGGAAAGGCTAAGTTAAATACCTAGTACACACAAAACAGCCGTTATACCAACACCTAGCTCCAGAGTTCATACACTTTTCCATTGTTCTTTTCATTGTTTGAACCTTGAAGTTCACTGTCCTGTGACCATCCTAACCTCCACATTCATTACAAACCTTTTCTCCTACCTTCAAGTTTCCTGAATAGACGTAAATGTCACATTTTCAGGTCATGTTACTCAAGGGGAGCAAAATTTGGCACTACAGGGGACACCTGGGTGGCTCACTGGGTTAAGCTTCTGCTTTCGGCTCAGGTCATGATCTCAGGGTCCTGGGATCAAGCCCCGCTTTGGGCTCTCTGCTCAGTGGGAAGCTTGTTTTCCCCTCTCTGTCTGCCTGTCTCTCTGCCGACTTGTGATCTCTCTCTGTCAAATAAATAGATAAAATCTTTAAAAAATTTACCACTACAAAACATTCCTCTTTGGCATAAAGATTATTTTAGGCTGGCTAATATTTTTTTTTTTTGAAGTAGGCTCCACTCCCAGTATAGAGTCCAACATGAGATCAAGACCTGAGCTGAGAACAAGAGTTGGATGCTCAACTGACTGAGCCACTCAGGTGCCCAAGAGTGTTTTTTTTTTTTTTTTAAGATTTATTTATTTACTTGACAGAGAGAAAGAGAGGGAAAGAGAGAAAGAACAGGGGGAGGAGTAGAGGGTGGAGACAAGCAGATGCCCTGCTGAGAACAGAGCCTGATGTAGGGCGCATTCCCAGGACCCTGAGATCATGACCTGAGCCAAAATCAAGAGTCAGACACTTAATCAACTGAGCCACTCAGGTACTCCCAGGCTGGTTATTTTTAAAAAGCAGACACAGGGGACACTCAGAAAACCAAGTAGAAATTAACCTTTTGTAGAAGACGCGTGCATGTATAAGGGAAATCTCCATTTGCAAGGCTGTCTCCCTCTCTGCACTAGGAGGAAGAGGTTGACTGTAAATCTCTGGAAACTGTCATCAATGGAGAAGACAACAACTTAAATCTATTTGACAACTGTACCCTTGTTTATTGGGCTTTTTCTGATATCTTCTCATAACTGCTCCCTTTCATTTGTCTTTGGTTGGAGATGGTATTTAAGTGATGGCTTGAGCAAATTCAAGGATTTAGTCAGTTTTCCTGGGTCTCTCCCATGTATACAGGATATACACATGTTATTAAACTTTACTTTGTTTTTCCTGCATTAATCTGCCTTTTATTATCATGGGGGAGGGGTTCATTCAAGAACCTAGAAGGGTAGAAGGAAAATTATTTTTCTGCCTACACTACCAAGACAAATGCCAAGTATTTAGAAACACCTAAAATTTTGGAAAACTTCAGAGAAAAATCCTACATCTAAATCACTGCGAGAATTCTCCAGGGAAAATCTGGTTCCCTAAATTATGTGTCTCCTTGGTCATGGATGCATTATTACTGTTTACTATATCAATTTTCAGACTGGAAATGTTTCTATTGGATTCATTTTCTACTCATAATTATGTTTGACTATTTTGTTTCTTGTAACATTTCAATTTCTTTTTTCTGTTGGCATTGAGCGAGATAACTCCAGCATTTAGAACAAAAACTATGTGTTCATTTTATTTTCCTAGATTGATTCGGCAAATGTCTATTTATAGCTAGGTCATGTTTCAATCGCTTTAAAGCCATGCTTGTGTTTCAGGCTGTCTATCTCATCGAATCTTTTTTTAAAAGGCTTTCTATTTATTGCTCCTTTTGCCATTATTCCATAGAAAACAATGAACTTAAGGGAGCTGGCTGACAAGTCTAATCCACTCATTAAGTTCCATTACCTAGACAGACAGTGTAACTGATTATGGGAGATAACAATTTTAATGCTTCTTAACAACCTGGCAGCTTTCAAATACAGAAGCCAAGGGAGAAAGTTAACTGAAAAGTTAACTATATGTCAGAGGGAAAATAAAGAAAACAATAACTCACATTAATTCACTTTAGGAAACACTTGAGCTCATATGACTATTACTGAAAGTGTCTCATTTTTAATAAAGCTACCATTTATTAATCATTTATTGGGTGACAGGTACTTTATTAATGTCTTCTCATTTAATCTTAAAAATAACTCTGCTAGGTAGCTATTATCCTCCAGTTACAATGAAAATGAAAACAGTAATTTGAAAGGATATATACACCCCTACGTTTATTGCAACATTATTTACAATAGCTAAGATACGGAAGCAACTTCAGAGTCCATCAATAGAGGAATGGGTAAAGACGATGTGGTACACTTATACAATGGAATAGTATACAACCATAAAAAGTATGAGATCATGCCATTTTTGACAACGTGGTAGACCTCGAAGATACTAAGCTAAGTGAAATAAGTCAGACTAAGAATGTCAAATACCACAGGATTTCACTCACATATGAATCTTTTAAAAAATGAATAAACAAACAAAAGCAGAATCAGACTTGTAAACACAGAGAACAAACTAATGGTTGCCAGAGGGGAGGTAGGTAGGAGATGGGCAAAATGGGTGAAAGACAGTGGGAGATAAAGGCTTCCTGTTATGGAATGAATAAGTCATGGGAATGAAAGGCACAGCATAAGGAGTATCATCAATGGTATTGTCATAGAGACATACAGAGACAGATGGAAGCTACGCTTGTGGTGAAATAGTATAATGTTTAAACTTGTGGAATCACTATGCTGTACGCCTGAAACTAATGTAACACTGTGTGTCAACTACACTTAAGTAAAAAATTAATTTAAAAAATGAGAAAAGTGAGGCTCAGAGAAGTTAACACTCTCAAGAGTACACAGCTAGGGGCACCTGGCTGGCCCAGTCGGTTATCTGACTCTTGATTTCAGCTCAGGTCATGATCTCAAGGCCAGGGGATCAAGCCCTATAACTGTATCTGCTCAACCATCTCCCTCTGCTCCTCTCCTGGCTCTCTCTCTCTCTCTTGCTCTCTATCTCTCAGATAAATAAATAAATCTGAAAAAAAGAAAACCCAGCAAGAATACATAGCTAATTTTGGCTATTTTAACTGGTGTAAGGTGATATCTCAATGTGGTTTTAATTTGAATCTCCCTGATGGCTAGTGATGATGAACATTTTTTCATGTGTCTGATAGCCATTTGTATGTCTTCATTGGAGAAGTGTCTGTTCATATCTTCTTCCCATTTTTTGATATGATTGTCTGTTTTGTGTATGTTGAATTTGAGGAGTTCTTTATAGATCCTGGATATCAAACTATTGTCTGTACTGTCATTTGCAAATATCTTCTCCCATTCTGTGGGTTGCCTCTTTGTTTTCTTGACTGTTTCCTTTGCTGTGCAGAAGCTTTTGATTTTGATGAAGTCCCAAAAGTTCATCTTCGCTTTGGTTTCCTTTGCCTTTGGAGACATATCTTTAAAGAAGTTGCTGTGGCTGATATCGAAGAGGTTACTGCCTATGTTCTCCTCTAGGATTCTGATGGATTCCTGTCTCAAATTGAGGTCTTTTATCCATTTTGAATTTATCTTTGTGTACAGTGTAAGAGAATGGTCAAGTTTCATTCTTCTACATATAGCTGCCCAGTTTTCCCAGCACCATTTATTGAAGAGACTTTTTTCCACTGTATATTTTTTCCTGTTTTGTTGAAGATTATTTGCCCATTGAGTTGAAGGTCCATATCTGGGCTCTCCACTGGTCTATGTGTCTGTTTTTATGCCAGTACCATGCTGTCTTGGTGATCACAGCTTTGTAGTAAAGCTTGAAATCAGGTAGCATGATGCCCTCAGTTTTATTTTTGTTTTTCAACATTTCCTTACCGATTCGGGGTCTCTTCTGATTCCATACAAATTTTTGGATTAACAACATGTGTTGGAGGGGATGTGGAGAAAGGGGAACCCTCTTACATTGTTGGTGGAAATGTAAGTTGGTGCAGCCTCTTTGGAGAACAGTGTGGAGACTCCTCAAGAAATTAAAAATAGAACTTCCCTATGACCCTGCAATTGCACTCCTGGGTATTTACCCCAAAGATACAAATGTAGTGAAAAGAAGGGCCATCTGTACCCCAATGTTTATAGCAGCAATGGCCATGGTCACCAAACTGTGGAAAGAACCAAGATGCCCTTCAATGGATGAATGGATAAGGAAAATGTGGTCCATATACACTATGGAGTATTATGCCTCCATCAGAAAGGATGAATACCCAACTTTTGTAGCAACATGAACAGGACTGGAAGAGATTATGCTGAGTGAAATAAGTCAAGCAGAGAGAGTCAATTATCATACGGTTTCACTTATTTGTGGAGTATAACAAATAGCATGGAGGACATGGGGAGTTAGAGAGGAGAAGGGAGTTGGGGGAAAATGGAAGGGGAGGTGAACCATGAGAGACTATGGACTCTGAAAAACAATCTGAGAGGTTTGAAGTGGAAGGGGGGTGGGAGGTTGCGATACCAGGTGGTGGGTATTATAGAGGGCATGGATTGCATGGAGCACTGGGTGTGGTGCAAAAATAATGAATATTGTTATGCTGCAAATAAGTAAAAAATAAATTTATAAATACATAAATAATCTCTTAGAAAATAAAAGAATACACAGCTAAAAAAGAGGTGACAAGTTATCCTCACCTTTTTATGACTAATCAGATAATACCTCCTCGGTGAGGCCTTCACTACCACTCTATTTAAATTTGTGACCACTACCCCTCAGCACACCTTTTCCCTTCCACTGATTTATTTTTATCCATAGAACTTATTAGCATCAAAATTGCTATAATTTATTCATTTATTCCATTTGTTATCTGTCTCCCTTCTCTATAAGGTCAGGTCCAGAAGGTCAGAGATTTCTGTCAATTTTGTGAACTATCTAGCCCCAGCGTCAAGTACAGCACCTGACTCACAGAAGGCTCTAAAATATTCATGAACCAGGAAGGAAATGAGGGGCAGTAAAAGTCAGTCTGTATATTTAATGACCATCTTCTTAGGCATATTGGATTTTAAACGTGGGGGGTGTGGTAGTTATTGCCCCGCACATTAGTATCTAAACATAAGGAATTATTTTCATTTTTCCATCCTCTGGACACTTCCTTTGCCTATTGAATCAGCTACCCTAACATGGTAAAAACAGTACTACTTCGTAACCCTGGAGCAGAGAGCCTTCTTTCACAAACATGTTTTAGAGAATAAAGAGGGAAGAAAAATAGTGTCTGTTCCTTGACAATTACCAAAAAGTCTGAGAGAATGGGGACGCTCTGTCTTTCCTGGGATACATTTACAGGAATTATTTGATTTTGAGGCAAACGTAATCGAGGATCCCAGACAGAAACGTCCTACACATTGGTCTAACTGCAAGGTCGAAGTACACGCTTCCACAAAGCATAGGCTATTGGGTTAACATATTAGGAAAGACAAATAACATTTTCTCAATGACACACTTTTTATAAAGAGAATGAAATCCAGCAACTGAAATCAGGAGCCAAGCGAAGACGGAGTTCCTTTCTTGACCACCATGCTGCCCTCCTGCCATTACAAGGCTTTGCCCAAAGAACACTAAATGTTTGCATTGCACGTGGATCCAGGAGTGTGATACCGTGAACCAGACTTGGCTAACTTTCCTGACCGATAGCGGCCCATGAAAGAGCCTTCACCAATAAGTTCGCCAGAAATACATTTTGTCAGAAATAAATCAAAAGGGCAAAATACAATAATAAAAGGTCATAGTTAACACAACAGAAGATTTAGACTCAGAAGTCTTCCCTCTAAGGTGAGATAGTCAGGAAAAGACAAATCAAATACAAGCATGGGGTCATCCTTAGAACAGAAAATGAACTCATTTTTCTGACGTAGAACGGAGAGGGTTAGGGGGCATTTCGGGGTGGGAAATAAGGAATCTGACAGTCCACATCCCTATGATTCAATCCCCTTTGGAAGTGGCTGAGGACATCATTTGGTGAAAAGCTAAGGAAGAACAGGTTTCTGGCTATTCCCTTCGCCTCTTTCCTCATGTGTAATAAGCAGTTGATGACTTTGCCACGCCTCAGTCCCAGGCTTTTTATGAGGCTCGAAGACCGCACTGCCTAAAGAATTTTGTTAACAGGTTAATTTGTATTTCACATGAAGGTAATGGATAGTCTATTCTCCAGGAGCAGCAGAGGAAATATTGAATGTCTCAAAAGAGTAATTCCTCATTCAACGACTGTAGACTCCAAATGCGGAGGCAGGCAGGTCCCAGGACCCTGCGTGACAGACACGCATGTCCAAGACAGGATCTGAGCCCTGCCCAGGCACCTTCATCACCCCATCTCTAGAAATTTGGGGGAGGATGAATACCCAATGAAGGGCTGGTGGCCACCACCTGCAGAGCAACTGTCCTGTCCCTGTGGGGACGGTTGGTTGTGCTACAGATGGGGGAGGGTATGCCTCAGCAGGCATGGCTAAGAGGCATGGAGTCCTTGCCCGCCACTCACCCAGAACTCGTCTCTCGGGTGTCATGAAAGCCGAATGGGGCTTAACAAACACGAAGAAGGTCTGGTAGGTGTGAAGTGCAAATAAAATAGCCACTAGCTATTTTTAGACTGAAGTTATATTTGAGAAAACACCAATCCCTCTTTTGTTTTTGCAAACAACCTGCTTCATCCGGCCAAGGTTGAAACCTGTGCTTAAGTCACGTAAGAACAACTAAAAAGGAAAGAGATGCTTTTGTGCACCATTTCGAGTTCCTGAGGAAGGAAGGTGCAGTGTAGTGAGAAACTATTTTAGAGAAAGCAATCATAGGTTAAAATAGGTTCCCAAGTCTACTTTTTACTTTCTTTCTCCCGATGTTTTTAGAGAAGACTATTGAGGGCATCTGGAAGATTCACTACACACTTTGCAGCACAGTTGTTGGGGTCTAATGTGTTAGTCCATTTCATAAATTCTCCAGACTCTGCTCTAAGATGCATCTCAGCATTATTCTCAGGACTTTTTACTTGTGTTTTCCTTTGGACTTATAGTTTCTTGAGGTCAAGGCTCATATAGACTAAGTGCTTGATGAATCAAATAAAACTGAGAGACAAGCCATTAGATTAACCAGAAGTAAAGGAAAACCAGAAAGTAGTGTCAAGCCTGGATCAGTTCATGACCAAGGGAAGGAGTGAAATGGATTCATATAAAGGGATCCTACATGGAAACAAACAAACAAACAAATAAACAAAAAAAAGAGAAGTCATTGTTTAGCGGTACTTAGTACAAAAGCAGGCACAATTCCTCCTCTTATTGGGTAACCAGTACAGAGTATAAGACAGGCATTTACACGGCCCCTTAAAATAATGATTCTTCTATTAAAGACTAAGAAGAAATTTGTGGGGCTGTATGAATTTTAAGAAGAAGGACTTGGCCCAGTCACAAGAATGAGGGATGTCTTCGCAGAGAAATTTTTTTCAGCAGAAAATTGGCAGAGTTGAGTTGTAGCCGACCAGTTGATGAGACCCATAAGACAGGGGATGAGGAACCAAGGAACGTTTCCCCAAAACTTAAAATCATGGTGTGGGAAAGCACGAGAGGGCTGCAAACAAAACTCTGAAGATACCCCTGAGAAGCAGACTGATCGACAAGGAAGTCATGGTGCGAGCTTGAAGGGCACACAGTCCCTGGCAAGCTGTTCCCCTGCTCTTATCGGCACAACGAAGGGGCAGCCTGTTGGCCCAGCGTGTGGATTCCAGACTCACCATGAGCCGTGAGACCTTGCAGAAGTCACTTAACCCTTCCTCCTCCGTTGCTGTGCACATGACATACGTTACTACCTCACGAGCACGTAGAACAGTGCCTGGAACATTCTAAATGCTGAGGAAAGGTTAGCTGTTGCTATTTTTGCTACCATTGTTATCTTCTATGTTAAAAGCCAAAGTTTACATTAGGATTAAGTTAGTGATAGCGTTAAAAAGCACTTACAAATTTGTCCACAGCAAACTGTCTGGCGTGTTGCTTGTATGTACGAGGAGGGAGCTTCAGTGTGCAGAGATCCTAGTGCCATGAGATGCAAAAGAAAACTCCCTGGTAGAGACAGAGAGCTGAGTGGTGATTTCCAGGGACTTGGGGACAGGGAAATGTCCGAAGTGCCAAGTACTACGGTAAGAAGTACTTCCCTAGCAACAGATAAAGTGAGAGCAAATGGGGTCGCCTGGGGGCTCAGTGGGTTAAGCCGCTGCCTTCGGCTCAGGTCGTGATCCCAGGGTCCTGGGATGGAGCCCCACATTGGGCTCTCTGCTCAACAGGGAGCCTGCTTCCTCCTCTCTCTCTGCCTGCCTCTCTGCCTACCTGTGATCAGTCTGTCAAATAAATAAATAAAATCTTAAAAAAAAAAGTGAGAGCAAATGAAAGAAAACATAGGCTGAGTAGCTTGGGGGTTCTCTGGAGATGTGGGAAAATGTTTGAGAGGGGGGTATGCGTGGTTCAGTCATTAAGCGTCTGCCTTTGGCTCAGGTCATGATCCCAGGGTCCTGGAATTGAGCCCCGCATCGAGCTCCCTGCTTGGCGGAAAGCCTGCTTCTCCCTCTCCCACACCCCTGCTTGTGTCCCTTTTCCTGCTGTGTCTCTCTGTCAAATCAATAAAAAAATCTTAAAAAAAAAAAAGAAAGAAAGAAAGGCGTTTGAGAATCTATGTGCATCTTTGGAAGTAGGATGAAAGGACAGATCTCCCGAGAAGGGAGTCAATGACATCCTAGAGTCAAGTTTCAGGAGACCTGACAGTGCTCACCCTTCTTCTCCAACCAAGAAATCCACATGTCCCTAGCAGGTTGCAGGACACAATCAACCAGTTTTTCGCACTTTTAAAGAAAACTGAATGTACGAGACATGGGAGGTTAGTTGATTTAAAGGCCCAGTGAAGGACTGAGTCACTGAACCTGGTGACCCAAACCCCACATCCTGTCCAGGCAGAGGGCGTTGGAATGTTTTGGGATGTGCTTTACCTATAAGAAAGATCCAGAAAAGGGAAGTTGAAGATAACACACATTGCCCAAGGTGCTAGGAGTGAAATAACGGAGCAGATGCTTTACCTTGTCAAGTGGACCACACGAATAAGAAGCCTCATGGAGGGTGTTCTTCCGAGTTTCCCTGAAGCACCCATAAGGCAAAGTTTTAAATTAATGCCGGACACAGAAAGCACATGTAGCTGATCACCAGGACAATGGCAAATAAGAATTTTCCTCCTTCCTTTATTTCTTCTTGCTTCTTGTACTCCAGCCACAGAAAAGTCAGAAATATGGTTGGCAAGACGGAAGAAAAAGAATAGAAGCTGGAGATGGAAAAAGCCCCCAAAAAGCTACCGCTCCTGCTTGCCCCAACTTCAGGCTTCCTTTTGCGGCATGGCAGAATTTGGGGGAGGGTAAAAGTCTGACTGAAAAGATAACTCAAGGGGTGCCTGGGTGGCTCAGTGGGTTAAGCCTCTGCCTTCGGCTCAGGTCATGATCCCAGGGTCCTGGGATCGAGCCCCACATCGGGCTCTCTGCTCAGCAGGGAGCCTGCTTCCCTTCCTCTCTCTCTGTCTGCCTCTCTGCCTACTTGTGATCTCTGTCTGTCAAATAAATAAATAAATAATCTTTAAAATAAATAAATAAATAAAAATAAAAGATGATTCAAGAAATAGCAATTATATCTGGCAGGCCATTGTCATTTATTTATTTTAGAGAGAGGGAGAGAGTGTGCAAGCGAGCATAAGCGGGAAGGGGAGAGAGAATCTCAAGCAGACTCCAGGCTGAGCGTGGAGCCCAAACTGGGGCTCGACCTCATGACCCTGAGATCATAACCTGAGCTGAAACCAAGAGTCAGATGCTACCCAGGTGCCGCAGGGCAGGACATTGTAATTCTTAAACTGAGAGTGGTTCTGCTCATTTGGTTTGGTTTTAGTTGAAGTGATCAAGGGACTGTATTATGTAGGAATGACCAGAAAAAGTCTGCCTGAATTGTAATCCGTGGCAAGGGAAGCACCAAGACCAGATAAAAAACTTAGAAGAACAGTGGGAAGAACAAAATAGTTCCTTTCTAAGCACGTCCTATGAGTTTTGTTTTCTTATTATAATAGCTACACATACATTCTATATACTAGTTTGGGGAGGATGGTTACTAAAATATTAAGAAATACAGGTAATCATAAAAGCTAACCAGATGGTCTACTGGCAGAAAATTCAACCTAATTTTTAGAAATGAGTACAAATATGTGAAGGTCTGGTAATGAAAACATTTTTAAACAACATTGAAGTTGCCCTCACTGCAATGAACAACTTAGGGGAGACATTTCTATGAAGTGACTATGTCAAGGTATTCCAGAATTATCTGAATATTTTCCTTATATTCTTTAACCTGTTTTTCATAATGTACATTTTCTCCGAAGACTCATTATCCCAAACCTCAATTCTGTAACCAGCTGAGGAAAGAGAAAATGAGAGTAGCAAAATTATACTCCTCTGTGTACAACCAAACACCAGCTTCCTTGAACAGAGCTAAATGTTCGAGCACTTGTAGACTCAGCATTCTTTTTTTTTTTTTTTTAATCATTTCAGGTACTTTATTTTTTATTTTTTTAATTAAATTGATTTATTTATTTTTAGAAAAGCAGTATTCATTATTTTTTCACCACACCCAGTGCTCCATGCAATCCGTGCCCTCTATAATACCCACCACCTGGTTCCCCCAACCTCCCACCCCCCCACCACTTAAAACCCCTCAGATTGTTTTTCAGAGTCCATAGTCTCTCATGGTTCACCTCCCCTTCCAATTTCCCCCAAACTCCCTTCTCTTCTCTAACTCCCCATGTCCTCCATGCTATTTGTTATGCTCCGCATTCTTAACTCCTTTTGGAAAACTGGAATTTGGTGCAAACAAATGCAAAGTTTATAATGGGGCAAAAGCAACATAGTTTAGGGGAAGCTCCCTGTGAACAGGAAACGTTGGAATGAGTCCTGCTTTTGGGATATAGAGAAGAAATTAGGCCTAGATCAAAGCATTGAAAGAGGATATACACGGAAGTCTTCCAAAGTTTTTAATACAGCAGTTAAACTATCATTTATAATATAAGGGGCATTACCTAAAGCCCCTTAGACAAAGATTCCTGTGACAAATTTCTCTCAGAAATGAAAACTAAAAGTAAGCCCATTCAGGAAAAAAAAAAAGAAAATTAACATTATTTCTCCTAGTAACAATTACAGAGTTCTGGAACCTATTTTATTTCCAAATTGGCCCTGGTCTCTAAAAAGCATGATTTCCTCATTCAGGGCCTTGTTTTTATCCTCTCCTCTCACTACTTTTTGGTTTCTGTCTCTCTCCTTGTATTGTGTATTTCTGATTGTACTCTGTATTATCATGCTATCTGATATCATCTATCATCTGAAGTCCCAATTTGGAAATAGGCAAGACATGCATACATCAACCAACAAAGGAGGAAATAGTCACTTTAGGTGTGATCTGGGGAACACAGAATAATCGATTTAGTGTGTAAAAATATATTACGAAGACTTCCGTAGAATTCTCACTGGCTCCGAACATCTCATTGGCCTGCTGTCATCCATTTTCTAATTCCTCTTTAAAGAACTATTCCTTTGGAATATCAGATTAGCCAACAGTGCTCTGTTGTTCATTTACAAAGCATTACTTTTGTTAAACATATATAAAAACCGAGGCCTCAAAAGATGAGGAATGTGTCTGGCGACCATAGCATCAGCCCACAGGAGCCTCCCGCACCCAGCCCAGCACTGCATCCCAGCCAAAGCAACACTGGATATTCACATACAGAAGAATGAAAAGTGGACCCTGGCTTGCATCACTCACAAAAATTCATAGTAAATTAGTACATATACTAAAGACTGAAATGTGACCTGAAAGTATAAAACTAGAAGAAAAGAACAGAAAAGCTCTTTGACATTGGTCTTGGCAAAGATTTTTTGGACACACCAAAACAATCAACAAAATGAAAATCTACAGAATAGGATAAAATATTTTCAACTCATGTATCTGATAATGGGTTAATATCAAGATTTACATGGAATTCATATTGCTCAATACTAAAAGACAAGTAATCTGATTTAAAACTAGGCAGAGGAACTGAATAGACATTTTTCCAAACAAGGCATACAAACGGCTAATAAAAACATGAAAAGGTGCTCAACATCATTAATCATCAGGGAAACATAAATCCAAAACACAGTGAGAGATGACCTCAACTTGTTAAAAGGGCTATCATCAAAAAACAAAAGATAACCAGTGTTGGCCAAGATGTACAGAAAAGAAACCCCTGTGCAGTTGGTGGGAATGCAGATTGATAAAGCCACAGTGGAAATGAATATGAGGATTCCTAAAAAAATAAAAATAGAACCATCATATCATCCATTAATCTCCCTTTTGAGTATATATACATAGGAAATGAAAT
This sequence comes from Mustela lutreola, assembly GCF_030435805.1. Lineage (NCBI taxonomy): Eukaryota > Metazoa > Chordata > Mammalia > Carnivora > Mustelidae > Mustela > Mustela lutreola. The sequence goes on along the minus strand of NC_081308.1, from coordinate 124,661,772 downwards.
AAGTATCTCTACACTTATTTTTTTTTCTTATGAATATAGTATTTGTCTTCCCTCTGTCAAACCCCAAGCCAGCCACTTTCCCTAGGCTGCCTGAGGAGGTATAGGAAAAGGAACATACAGGGCACAAGAAACACAGGAGAAAGATGTATGGGAGGTGGAGACGGCTCCCTCCCATGGCAAAGAGGATGTACAAGGCCACCAGTAGCCATAAGAGCCCCATGGCCTCGGAGGAGGCAAAGCCCAGAATGGCATAGAAGAAGAGCTGTTGCTTCAGAGAGGAGTTCCTGGTATAATCAAAAATGAGGCTCCCAAACACGGTCCCAATTCCAGCCTCAGAGCCAGCCACCCGTGATTGAGCCTCAGCCTCAAGGAACATGGCTGCTACTTCAATGGCCCATGAAACGGCGCTGATCAGAACCTGTGGTAGGAATAAGTGACGTCAGGGGATGTGGGGCTGCCAAACTGTTGAGGCTCACACCTGTCAGTGTCTTGAGTGGTTTTAGCAGACTGCAGTGATTGGCTTAACAGCTGACAGGTGCTCCTAGCCAAAAAGGGGGTGGAGACAAATGTTGCACAGGTGTACAGTTTCAGGGGACGAGGGGCTGTGGAGACCTGCCCCCAGGACAAAGAGACAGAGAGTGAGATATCTGCACTTCCATGTTCATCGCAGCATTGTTCACAATAGCCAAGACTGGAAAACAACCTAAGTGTCTGTTGACAGATGAATGGATAAAGGTGCAATATATAGAGGAGGGAAATCCCACCATTTGCAACACCATTTGAGTGCCCTATGCTGAGTGAAGTAAGTCTGGCAGAGAAAGACAAACACTGTATGATCTCACTCATATGTGGAATCCTAAAAAGTTGAACTCAGAGTAAATTGGTGGTTGCTAGGAATTGGTGGGTGAGGGAAATGGGGAAATGTTAATGAACGTCTGGGTGGCTCAGTTGGTTAAGCGCCCGTCTCTTGATTTCAGCTCAAGGATCTCCGGGTCTTGAGATCGAGCCCCACATCAGGCTCCACATTCAGCTCAGAGGCTGCTTGAGGTTCTCTCTCTCCCTCTACTCCTCCCCCAATTTGTGCTAAATAAATAATTAAATAAAATCTTTCTTTTTAGATGGGGAAATGTTGATTCAAAGTATACAAACATTCAGTTGTAAGATAAATAAGTTCTAAAAATCTAATGTACAGCATGGTGACTATAGTTAATGATACTATATTGTACACTTGAAATTTGCTAAGAGAACAGATCTTAAATATTCTCAACACAAAAATAAAATGGTAACTACATGAGGTGATGGATGTGTTAAACAACCTTGTAGTAATTTCACAATATATATATACACACAGGCACAAACACATATATACACACACATATGTCAAATCATCCCACTGCACACCTTAAGATTCCACAATGTTATTTGTAAAATATATATCAATAAAGTTGGAAATCCAAAGTTTATGTCTTGGTGCAAGAAGAAAAAAAACCATTTAGATTCATAAATTTTAAATATAAAAGATAAAGTCTTTTACATTTCCAACTAAAATGAAAAATAAAAAATAAAACTGAGGAATAGACTTCATGGCAAAATAATGTCTTATTCAAACTGGCAGCCAATCAAGCTATTTGCCAAGGATGAGTACCATATTTCATTTATTTTGTGTATGTACATACATGCTTATGAATAGAGGCATTATTAAAATCTAACAAAACCCACTATTCTGTAATTATTGAAAAATTTTGGTTGTTTTGGACAACAATGTAGCCTTTCAGCTAACCAAGCTGTAATCTGTTAATTCGGTGGTATTCCAATTGTTGGAATGTAATCAACAATCCTAGCCACAGTATTAAAGACAAAGCTTTAAAGATTTTTTTTTTATTATTTATTTGTCAGAGAGAGAGAGAGAGAGAGAGCATGTGCACAAAGGCAGGGGAAGCAGCAGGTAGAGCAGGTAGAGAGAGAAGCAGACTCCCCACTGAGCAAGGAGCTCAATGCAGGACTCTATCCTAAGACTCTGGGACCATGACCTGAGCCAAAGGCAGATACTTAACAACTGAGCCACCCAGGTGTCCCAAAGGCAAAGCTTTAAACGCAATGAATAACCTAAATGTGAATGTTAAAAATCAGAGTAAGTTAAAGATATTCATCAAGTCTATGAGAATTTTTTCTGTGGTTCCCTTAATTCCACTATGCAACTGGTTGGGCCGGATTGTTAACAAACATGACTATTACCAATGACCACATACTTAACATTTATACTACATACCTTTTCAATGTGTTACTTGTGGGAAATGGAAATACCAAAGTTCAAGTTTTGAAACTGCTTTTGAATTTGTCTGGAAATTGAGCCAAAGCAGGAGGACTACTTAGTACCTAAGGATTCATTATTCCTTTCCCTTTATAATAGCCACCGAGCAAAGAAGATTCTTCTTTGAGTACTTTTTAAAAATATTTATTTATTTTATTTATTTTAGAGAGGGGTTGAAGGAGAGGGAGAGAAAGTCTCAAGCAGAATCCCCATTGAGTGTGGAGCCCGACTCAGGGTTCAATTACCACCCTGAGATCACGACCCAAGCTCAAACCAAAGTTAGAAACTTGACCACGGGTGCCAGCCAGGCACCCCTCTTCTTTGAGTACTTCTATCAGAATGTAAATAACTGCCTCAACACCAAAGGCCATTTAGCTTCTCAACTTACTTTCACTAAAGTTTCATTGTTCTTTCTCTTCCATGGAGAAGAACATGCTCAGAAACTAAAAGCTTTAAAAAAAGAAAAGAAAAGAAGTGGTGGCTGTATGGCTCAGTCAGCTGAGTGTCCAACTCTTGATTTCCGCTCAGGTCATGATCTTGGGGTTTTAAGATCAAGCCCCATGCTGGGCTCCACACTCAGCCCTAAGTCAGCATGTCCCTCTCACTCCCCTTGGCTTGTTCTCTCTCTCTTTCTCTCCAAGTAAAAAAAATATATATATAGTCTTAAAAAAAAAGAAAAGAAGAGCTTTAGTTTATCATTATGGTGTGGACATAGAGTAAAAAGATGTAACATTAACAAAATTTTGATTAGTCATGTGTGTCCAAAAAGTAACGCAGTCTGCAAGTTGTACATTATAAATTTCTCACTTTCCATCTTTCTTGTAAAGGAATTCTTTGAGCAGCTGAATTTATACAGTAAATGTCATGTCTCATCAATACAGCTAAAAATTGCTGTGGTCTTCAAGATTATTTTGGACCATTGTATTGACACCAAATGAATATTGGAACTTATACTGAAAACATTTATTTATTTTGCTGTCTACATTGAGATATTTTGGTTATTTCCTCTACATGAAGTGACAGTGACCTTTGTACACATAAGCTACACTTTCACCATTTGAAGTGATCCAAGACCACATTAGCATGTCATGAATTCATTGGTTTAGAACTGTCATGGGAATGGCACCATTCTTCTAGTACTGATGAGATCATGGGTGCTCAGTTTCAACTGCCAACCCAGCCAGAGAACATTAAAAAATCCAATCATCTGTACTTCTAGTCAATGAAAATGTAAACTTTAGAAGGCGCTCCAGAGTACTCACGCACTGCCATACAACGAGCAAGTACAGAAAGATATTATGAATAAAATACTGGGTTTCATCCAAATGTCCATTGATAGACAATTGAGTCAGTCAATTATCCAGTCTTTGAAATGATGAAGAAGATGATGATGAAGATGTGGGGAAATATCCATTTGCAACAACATGGATGGAACCAGAGTGTATTACACTAGGTGAAATAAGTCAGTCAGAGAAAGACAAATACCATATGATTTCACTCATACGTGGAATTTAAGAAACAAAACAAATGAACATAGGGGAGGGGAAGGAAAAACAAAATAAGATACAAACAGAGAGAGGCAAACCACGAGAGACTCTTAACTATAAGGAACAAACTGAGGATTCCTGGAGGGGAGGTGGGTTGGGGGGGAAGGGGTCATTAATTGGATGAAGCGCATTAAGGAGGGTGCGCATGTAATGAATATTTGGTGTTATATGCAAATGGTGAGTCACTAAATTCTACCATGAAACTAATAATAAAATAAAATAAAGTAAAATAAAATGAAATATAAAATAAAATGTTAACCGTAGGAGAAAAAAGGAAAAAAAGATGAAGAAAGTCTTTATGTGGTAATGTGGAAAAATATCCATGAAATATTATTTTTAAACACACTCTGTAGAAGAATATGCCTAATGTGACCCTATGTATATTTTTAAATGAAAAATACTTAAATGCTTATAAATACATTGACATTTCTGGAATGATACACACACTACAGTAGGACTGGAGAGTGGAAAAATGACTTTTCTATGTATACCCTATTCTACAGTTTGAATTTGTACTATGAGAATATATTTTATAACTTTTTAGTAAAAACAATTTTTTTAAAACTCACATTTCTAAACTCATTTAGATAATAAATGGCAGAGTCGGTAAATGAGTCTGTGCCTTCAGATCCACATACACTGATCTTTCCACTGTTACATGGTAAGTAAACGAAACACTATCAGGGAGTAGAATGACCTTGCCAGTTGACTTCCACTCTGGGAGTGTTGTAATGCTCAATTTCAGTTTTCAAAAGAATGGGAACTAAATTTTCAAATTCTCCAGGCAAGGCTTAATTCCTTATATGTCAAGGTCCATGTTTTTAAAGCTTAGAAATGTTTACAAAGTGAAGTTATTTTTCTATTATTTATACGTTTTCAGCATCAATTCCAAGGACTCTTGATTTTCTTCACCAGTACTTTACCCGAACGTTGGTGTGCCTATGAAACCCCCTTTGCTTCCATCCATTCAGCTTTATTTCTAATTGAGAGGATTCAAAAAGCTGTAAAAATATGATCCTTGGCAGGATTCTGCTCCAACAAGAAATCCTCTGAGTACTTTTCTCAACGAAACAATACTCACCCACTGGAGCAGGAAGACTATTCAGTAAGATGGCTGGGGAGAGGCCATTCAGCATTTAATTCCTAGCATGAAAGAATGATGAATGTGCGTGGCCATGCTGTGTTTGCGATCATCTCCACAACTCGCTGCCCCTGCCTGTGAAATAAAAAGAAGTTTGGCTCAAACCAGTGGATGTTACCAAGTTTCCCTTTCCACACCTTATCATCTTAAACAGCAGTTGACTCTTTGATGTTTGTAAGAGAAGAGAAGAACAAAGCATAGGAAACTGTTGAAATTACTTTCAGGCTGTGTTTTGTTTTTTCCTTTATTTGCTTTCTGTCCCTCTTCCAAGGATGGTGTTGCTTCCTAATGTGAAATCTAGAGAGATCATCACACCTAAACAGTAACTGTCAGCCAGTAGCATTCAAAAGAGTGGGCTCATTTCATATCTGTGGAGTGTATCTTTAACTCTGAGTAGGAATGAGTAAATTATAGGATTTTTTTCTCCATTTTTGCAGGGAGAGGGAATAATTAGTTTGCTTTTATGAAATAAATTGCTTGTGTTTATAAAATAAAAACTTCAATACATAATAGTGAAATGCTATAAAATTAGCTCCATTTCTATGCATTCTGAATGTTTTCATTTTCAATGGATCTCATTTTTTCCTATTAAGAAATATTGTTGTACATGGGGATTTATTACATAATTATGATTTTCTGAGAAAATGTTGCTGCAATGAGATCATTCCAACCTTTGTTTCTCCTTCAGCTGTAAGATTTTGTCTTATTGTCCTCTTGATTAAGAAATCAGCAGGTTACCCCAATCAAACATTTATTATAGTCTATTCAAATCCATTCATACATATCACAATTTTCTCCACTAATATCTCAGTTAAGGAAATATATAGAAAACAACTGTTGCCTTAAGATGCTATCATCCACCACGTTGCTGGAAACATCCAAATATGCTCCATTAGACAGGGTTCCTTTAATCATGATGGATCCCGTGGCACCCACTTACCATGTTCTTAAACCATTCCTTCTTTCATTCCCAAAATCCAAAGGTCTCTAAACGTTTAGCATTTCTCAGAAACACGGTGTACTCGTGAGATTATTTCTGTCTCTATGTCCTCTCCACACAGTACTAACAAAGTAGAAATACAATATGCCTAAACATTCAGGCATGATAGCAAGAATATTCTTGGAGCCATAGTCAGTAAATTTAACTAATTCCATTCCCGTTATTTCTTTTTTAAAAAGATTTGTTTACTTATCTTATAGAGCAAGTGAGCGAGGGGGTGAGGGGTAGAAGGAGAGAGAGAATCCTGAAGTAGACTTCTCACTGAGCATGGAGCCAAGGCAGGGCTCGATCCCAAGACCCTGAGATCATGACCTGAGCCGAAATCAAGAGTCAGCTGCTTAACAGACTAAGCCACCCAGTTGCCCTACCATTCCCATTATTTCAATGACGTCTCCCTGCAAAATGCTGAAGGCCTGAATAGAAACCCCCAACATTAGACATGAAAATACATCTTTAAAGAATACTCAAGTCAAAACTGAGGACACTTTACTTCAGTTCCGGCTCCAACTTTTGCATCATTTACCCTTCCTCTTCTTTTATCATTCTTTTTTTTTCATTTATTTATTTTCAGCATAACAGTATCATTATTTTTGCACCACACCCAGTGCTCCATGCAATCCGTGCCCTCTCCAATACCCACCACCTGCTACCCCGACCTCCCCCCCCCCCCCGCTGCCACTTCTTTTATCGTTCTCGATGCCTCATCATTAATGCAAGCTGGTAGAATCAACTTAAGTGGCACGCTCTGCAGCTCTGCCCTCCTTCCCCTTTCTATTACTACCCCTATCACACTCCTATTAATATCCTCTCTGCAGAAAGATGGCAATTTTTAAAACTCAGTTTCCCAATCTTGCTTCTCTGGAACACTGGGTTCCATGGAGTAAATGACATTCAAAAGGAGTTCCCCTTGAGAAACATGAGCCTAAATATTGGTGGGTTTTTTACTGCAGTATTTCTCAGAACCTTTAAATTGCTAATTTTATTGACTGGGTAATCTATGTTTCAGGCTTTCTGCTAGATCTTCTTATATTATTCCTCCTGACAATGTTGTTGTTATTATCTGTTTTATAGATCACACAGCTCCTAAGCACTCAAGCCAGTCTTTCTCACTCCCAAATCCCTTTCTCATTCCAAGGAGTCTTTCTCATTCCAAAATCCCTGCTCTTGGGACATCTGGATGGCTCAGTCACTTAAGCATCTGCCTTAAGCTCAGGTCATGATCCCAGGGTCCTGGGATTGAGCCCCGTATAGGGCTCCCTGTTCAGTGGAGACCCTGCTTCTCCCTCTCTCTCTGCCTGCCACTCCCCTTGCTTGTGTGCTCACTCACACACTCTCTTTCTCTGTCCAATAAGTAAAAAAAATCTTTAAACAAACCACCAAAATCCCTGTTCTTTTCACATTTCCCTCTTCATACTGAAACATCATACCATTTCCTTAAAGGTCACCATATACTCATCGGCTACATGTTTCTTTCTCTTAATAAAAAAAAAAAATCTTGATACTTTTAATAGAAAATTAATTTTGCTTTGTGATGGAGTTAATACTGTAGAGGTTAATGGCATACATCTTTGTGTCAGACAATATTATGCAAGTTTTGGTTCTGCAAATCACTAGCTATGTAACAAAGGATAAGTCCTTTAATCACTTAAAACCTATTTCTTCATCTGTACTATGGGAAAATATTTATTTCAGGAAGATATTTGTGAGGCTTGAATGTGATTATGCAAATAAAACACTTGAAGCAATCGGACACACAGTAAGTACTGGATTATAATATTACCATCAATAAATAATGATAACATCATGATGTCCCTAGACTCACTTGCCTGAGTTTCTTAATCAAAACTGGATTGCCTATTCTAATTCAGTTAGATTTTATTTGAAAATTTTATAATAAATTGATAAATGATTTATAATGCTATCGAAACAGAACAATTTAAATTAATAATACACTAAGTGATAAATTTCCCATACTCAACTTTGATCCTAAATCTAGCATTGGAATTTGTGCAGACTGTGCTTCAGGTGTCTGAACTGAAGGCTATTTTAGTTTTGCAACTGGGTAGCCCCTAAACAGTAAGATTCAATTTCTTTTTTTTTTTTTTTTAAGTAAGATTCAATTTCAATCTGGATCTTACTAATTGAGACGATCTAGCACAGCCCACCAGCTTGCCCTTACCAAATTAAGACATTCAGGATGTTGACTTTCCTTTCTGTAAACATTTTTATAAGAAAACTGCAAAACGATCTTATTTTCTGTACTTTGTTATCAATCTTCAAAGAGATTTTGAAAAAATACAATTTTTGAAAATCAAAATTTAGAAAATTCTTAAATATATTGATTGAAAGAAGAAAAGGCGCCACACTTTTTGAGAACAATTTAATAACCAATTTTAACAAAACCCCATCAAATTGAGCTTTACTTATTTGGAATTTATAATTCTCTGAGACAAAGACCAGCATAAAACTTTAAAATAACCTCATGAGGGGTGCCTGGTTGGGTCAGTCAGTGAAGCAGGTGACTCCTGATCTTGGGTTTTTAAGTCTGAGCCCTACGTTGGACATAGAGATTATTTAAAAATAAAATCTTTAAAAAAAACACAAGAACCAAAAAAACCTCATAAGGATTCACTGTTATTTGGTGTATGATTTTCAGGGTAGTAATTATCATAATAGCAGGGATTAGGGTACGATATAAACCACGAATGCTCTGTTATACATATGTTAACTAATTGAATCTTCAAAAACATCTTACAAAGTGGATGCTAGTGTTACCTCACTTTACATATGAACCAACTGAAGGAAAGAAAGACTGTTACTTATCCAACACCCTACAACTTTTAACAGCAGAACTGGGGTCTTTTATTTTATTTTTTATTTAGATAAACTATTGGCCACACTAATCCAAAAGAAAAGACAGAAAGCCCAAATTAATAAAGTTATGAATGAAAAGGGAGAGATCACAACTAACACCAACGAAGTAGAAACAATCATCAGAAGTTATTATCAACAGTTATAAAGAATTTTTTAAATTTATTTGTTGGAGAGAGAGAAAGTGAGCACAAGCAGGGGGAGGGGTCAAGGCAGAGGGAGAAGCAGGCCTCCCGCTGAGCAAGGAGTACTCGATCCCAGGACTCGGGGATCATGACCTGAACCAGGTGCCCCAAAACTGGGGTCTTTTAATCCAGAGAAGCTAGCTCCAGTATTTGCACCTTTATCCACTGCACATTGATTGCCTTTATTCTCATAGTTTTACAGACATTAAACCTACTTAAAATGTTTAAACCTTGATATTGGTCAAATTCAGAATACCACCTTCATTAGTCCCAATATTTTACTACTCAATGTTCATTAGTTATATTTTAAGAACACAATTCTTTCATCTACATTCTGGAAAACCTCATCAGAAATACTGCTGACATTTCTATGGACACAAATCTCAATAGTCAGCTCATCTCAATTCCGATTTTTATCAAGAACCTTCTGGAGACAAGCATAAAACAGCATGTGTCCAATGCCAATACATGTTTTAAGATTGAAGCAATCTGTTTTCTCTAAAATACACCTGGAAAGATAGGTACTGTCTCTTATCATGAGAAAAGTAGCTTATCGTTTGTTCGCCAGAACTCCAAGTAATAGTAAGTCAAGAAGCTGAGAGTTGAAATAAACAAGGCAAAATATTGGCAAGGAAGAATTTGTATCTGGGAGTCTGGGCTGAACATTTTACTTGCATGTATATTTCAGACCCAATGTCGGTATATGTGAGTCAATATCACTACTTTCTCAAAAACAGTCACACCCCACTTCCCAAAAAGCAACCATAATTTATTCTCTTTCTCCTTGGAATCAAAATTCTTGATCTTGCTTTCACTAGATCCTAAGGAAGCATTTATTAAAGTGTATTCTATGGAATATTGATAAGTTTTAAGGGCAGAAACGTGTTCTGTAGTCAAGTAAGATTGGGAGAAACTAGTTTAAATGAAGTTAACCAGGCTTGTGTACTGTGGGATTTGCAGAGCCTTTAGATGCTAATACCTAACAATCTCCAGGAGCAGAATAAAATATGAGGAAACCTTCAAAATTTCTGGCCACACACTTGTTTGGGAGCATGCCAATGTGGGAAAATTACTGCACAAACATGTTTTGGAAATCAATGATGTGATGCCATAAGTCATTAAAATTGGCAGAGGGTTAAGAAAAACCTCAAATGCTGGTTTATAGACTTGCTGTGTTAGGAAGTCATTTTGGGGAGGAGATGTAGGAAGATTTCTCGGGAATACATTTTCCAAGGTTCTACACCTACAAATCTAGGATAGGGTCCAGGATCATATATTTGGTATGAGAGAGGGGTCTTTCTTACTGTTTGTGCGGCAGAGCTAGGCTTTAGAACCATTGTATAATGGAAATACCATTGCTTCATAGCCTAAAGCATATTTATATCACCTCCCCCCAATTTTATATATACTATGATAAACACAACAATGCCCCCCTCCAAGACGACTATGTCTTAATCCCTCACACCTTTGAATATGTTAACTTACATATCAAAAAAAACAAAAAAAAAGACTTTTCAGATACGATAAAGTTAAAGATCTTGAGATAAGATTATCCTGGGTTATCAGGTTGGGCCTAACGGAATCACAAGGTCTTCTTAAGTAGAAACTGGAGAGTCATAGCCAGAGAGAGAGAGATTTAAAGATGCCACACCTGTGACTTCGGTGATGCAAGAAGGAGCCATGAACCAAGGACTGCATGGAGCCTCTTAGAACCTGGAAAAGGCCAAGGAATGGATCTCCTCCTAGAGCCTCCAGAAGAAACACATCATGTTGACTCCTTTATTTTAGCCCAGCAAGAAACAGTTTGGACTTCTGATCCCCCAGAATTACAGGATAATAAGTGCTTATTGTCCTAAGCCACTACGTTTGTGGTAATGTTAACAGCAGCCACAGAAGATAATGTGTATACTCATATAATTGAATGCAACACCTTTTAGCCATAGGAAGCCAAACTATTGTTTTGCTATAACATAAATTTTGCCAATTTACAATCTAGCCACCCTTAATAGTAAGAACAGAGGGGAGAGACTAGCTAACCATGTTATGACACAGAAGCTGAATATTTAAGTTACTTGACGAGGTTCCCAAGGCTAGTAAGCGGCAGAATGTGGTTTGAAATGCCGGTCTGGTGGACTCCAAAATTCAGGCTCTTTTATCCACATCAATGAACCTCTCTGAGCATCCTGCATTAACTATCACCATGCCTAGTTTCCTGTCTTATAATAATTACAATATAGGGGTGAAAGTGAAAATGCAGAAATGGTTCAGCCTGAAAGGTATTATCATCGACAAGAATAATACAGTATAGTACTAGAACTTGAGGGAAATGATAAGAATGCTATTTCTAGAAGAAGGACATGAATGACTATTAGAACCAGCATTACATCTGGTGGTGAGGCAGAAACACGTGTAAAGGTCCCACATATGAAATCACCTTACATAGTGCCCGAGATCAAGGCTTACTCAGAACTTCAAAATAGACCTCCTTTACCCCACCCCAAAGCTAAGAAGCAATAAGTAAAAACAACACTGAAACACAGCTGATAGAACTATGGGAACTGCATACTCTCTGGGGAGCCATGGCAGAAAGAGAAGATTCAAACCCAAGCAGCAAGCGAACATCAACCAACCCAGTCTTTTCTTCGAGTGGATTCACGCAAGACTCTACACTAAAGGCATAACACAGGAAAGGCATGCTCACATCCAAATATAAGTGGGAAACAATTTACCCTAGTATATATTGTCCTATACAAAATATCAAGAGTTCAACAACAACAACAAAAAATTACAGGGCGCATCAAAAAAACAGGGAAAAAACACAGTCTGAATGGAAACTTGATCATCAAAATAAAACTCAAATATGACACAGATATTGGCATTATCAGTGAATTTTACATAATCATGATTAATATATTAAAAGAGACAATGGAAGTGAGAAAATAAGTAATTTCAGCAAAGAGATGGAAACCATAATAAAATGAAAGTGCTAAAAATGAAAAACTCAGTAACACAGATGAAGAATTTCTTGGAGGGACTTATCAGTAAAGACAACTAAAGAAATACTCAGTGAGCTTGAAGGTAGGTAATAGAAATTATCAAAAAATGGGGGAAAAAGAAGAGCATCTATAAGTTGTTGGGCAATATCAAATGGTCTAATAAATGAATAATGAGAATTTCAGTAGAAGAAAGAAAGAACAAGGCAGAAGAAATATTTGAAGAAATAAAAGTGGAGAATTTTCCAAAATTATTAATAGATAACAAAATTAAAGACCCAAGAAATATGGAAAATTGTGAGCAGGATAAATATAAAAATATTCATGTATATAATATTCAAACTTCTGAATACTAAAGAAAAAGGTAGAATTGGAGGCAGCCAGAGAAGAGTACTGAGAAACAGAGATCGTAATTATAGCAAACATTGAATCAGAAAACATACTACAAAGAAATCAATAAAGTAACTCCTTTGAAATGCTTAAACACAGATGGGGGGCACCTGGCTAGCTCAGTTCGTAGAGCATATGACTCTTGATCTCAAGGTTCTGAGTTTGAGCCACATGTTGGGTGTAGAGATTACTTTAAAATAAAATTGTTAAAAATAAATAGGAGCATCTGGGTGGCTCAGTTGGTTAAGTGTCTGACTCCTGATTTCAGCGCAAGTCATGATCTCAATGTTGTGAGATCGAGCCCCGTGTGGGGCTCTGCACTGAGCTTGGAGCTGCTTGTCCCTCTCCCTCTGCTCCTCCCCACCCCCCAGTCTCTCGTTCTCTCTCTCTCAAGTAAATAAATAAATAAAATCTTTTTTAAAATATTATAAAAAATAAAAATAAAACGCTTAAACAAAAAAACCCATATTCTCAACAGTCTGAGAACACTAATCAGAATACCAAAAGAAAAAAAAAATTTGTCAGACATATGCATGATTTGCAAATTTTTTTCCTCTAGCTTGTCTTTTTATTCTCTCAGTTTGTCTCATTATTAGTTATTTTTTTAAAGCAAGCTCTACACTCAGTGTGGGGCTTGAACTCATGATCCCGAGATCAAAGTCACATGCTCTACTTAGTGAGCCAGCCAACTGCCTCCAAAATTTTTAGTTTTGATGAAGTCCAGTTTATTAGTATGGCCTTTGTCTTTGACTTGTTTCACTTAACATAATATCCTCTAGTTCTATGTTGTCACAAATGGCATGGCAAGATGTTCTTTTTCATTGCCAAGTAGTTTTCCACTGTGTGTGTATATGTGTGTGTGTGTGTGTGTGTGTGTGTGTGTCCGCGCACGCACGCGCGCGCGTGCATACCACATCTTTATCCATTCATCCACTGATGGACACTTAGGTTGTTTCCGTATCTTGGTTATTGTAAATAATTCTGCAATGAGGGGCGCCTGAGTGTCTCAGTGGATTAAGCATCTTCCTTTGGCTCAGGTCATGACCCCGGGGTCCTGGGATCGAGTTCTGCATCAGGCTCCCGGCTCAGGGGGGAGGCCTGCTTCTCCCACTCCCTCTCTCCCTCTGTCTCATATAAATAAATACGGTCTTTAAAAAAATAAACAACACTGCAATGAACATGTCTTTTTAAATCAGTGTTTGTTTTCATCTTTTTTGGATAAATACCCAGAAGCAGAATTGCTGGATCATAGGATAGGTCTATTTTTAATTTTTTAAAAAGATTTTATTTATTTATTTGACACAGAGAGAGAGGGAACACAAGCAGGGAGAGAAAACAACACAGTCTACGGTAATATTGGCAGAATGCTCAGCTATTTTGCATGAGCCAAGGATTATGGGGATTGCCTATAAAAAGACACAGTGGACTATTTGGGGATTGCTGTAAATATTGTGTATTTTTCTTATGATGGTAGTTACTGACCAAGATTCTCTTTGACCAGACTCTAATCAGGCTCTGCTATGAAGTTTTCCATGTAGGCTTCTACTTTTGAACTTCTGTGTTCGTCTCTGCATGGTGCTATCTTAGCAAGAGTCCTAAGCCAGTTTAGCCAGAATCCCTCATTCTTCCTATCTAATCACCCTTGAAATCTGATCAAGCTCCTTACCTCCTACTATGACCCCATGGGAATGACCTGTCTTCAGCAAGACTCCTGTTAGGTTGGTTTAGCCAGAATCCACCCCCCCTTCCTAATGTTTTTGCTTAGTAGTTTTCCATCCATGGAACCCTACCCTACTCCTTGACTATAAATTCGCACTTTTCCTTGTATTCAGAGTTGAACCCAATCTCTCTCCCCCACAGCAAGACCCCATTGCAGTGGTCCCTGCACCCATCGTGACAGTCCTGAATAAAGACTGCCTTACTGGGGATGCCCGGGTGGCTCAGTCAGTTAAGCGCCTGCCTTCAGCTTGGGTCGTGATCCCAGGGTCCTGGCATCCAGCACCACATCAGGCTCCTTGCTCAGCAGGGAGCCGACTTCTCCCTCTGCCTGCCATTCTGCCCACTTGTTCTCTCTCTCACACTGACAAATAAATAAAATCTTTGAAAAAAGACTGCCTTACTGTTCTTTTGTAAGTGTTAGGAATAATTTTTCCTATAATACTTGTTATATAAATTTATCATAATTCATCACAATGTACACTTAAAATGGATGCATTTTAAGTTAATTAGTCTTCAAATAGTTTTTTTTAAATGAGAGAGAAAAAAAAATCCAGAATGAGAAAAAAGATTTTGAAGGACAAAAGAAGATTAACTCTAATTTTTCCCTAAGGCCCTAGGCCCCAAACACTTACAGGAACCTCTTTTGATTCTAAGTACAAAAAACTAGGCATTATTGGGCATTCTCTAGAATGGTAAAAACTAAGTATATTGTAGATGGAAAGAGTCTTATTCAGCAAATATGGATACAGTTGGACAACAACCAAATATAAACTTAGCTATAGATGAAGCCATTTTTCTTGCAAAATAAACTTAGTAATCTCAAAATGATTCTGTATGTTTGTGTATCCACAAAATGAAAAATGAATGGACTATTATAATGTAATTAATCATGTACTTTAGTATTGCATTTTCAATGATAAATTCAAATCTATTGAAGGAAATTATATAAAATATATTACTGAATTATATATATGTAAACTCTATAATAGAAATGCAGCATTTTTATTAATATTTATATTTTTTAAACAGAATCTTGTTTAACTTAGTTGCTTATTATTATACTTGATTTATACAGAAACTAGAAGTTCTTGTTTTGACCACTAGATAGAGCTTTGATATTAATGTTGTAAGTAAGACCCACTAAATCTTCTGAAAACGTTAAAGTTGTTTTATATACATGCACTGCTTTGCCTCTAAACATTTTGCTTCCAGATCTATTTAAGAACATTCTTGGGGCGTCTGGGGGGCTCAGTGGGTAAAGCCTCTGCCTTCATCTTGAGTTATGGTCCTGGGGTCCTGGGATTGAGCCCCGCATCCGGCTCTCTGCTCAGCAGGGATCCTGCTTCCCCCCCCCCTCTCTCTGCCTGCCTCTCTGCCTACTTGCGATCTCTCTCTCTGTGTCAAATAAATAAATAAATTTTTTTAAATTTATTTTTTATTTTCAGCATAACAGTATTCATTAATTTTGCACCACACCCAGTGCTCCATGCAATCCGTGCCCTCTATAATACCCACCACCTGGTACCCCGACCTCCCACCCCCCATATTTTTAAAAAGGATGTTCTTAAAAGACATTTTTCTCCACTGTCAGCCATAGCAGGAGTTAGAAATTTCCTTACAAGGCATACTACTTAGTGTTTAGTCCAGAACTTACTGAGGGAATGAAATGAGATTCGATTTGTTGTCCTCTAAGAAGCTCTTACATCAAAGAAGTAACGTTGGACCAATTTAAAGAATAATTAATAATTCCTAATTGTGTCATGGCCACATTTATTAGACTAATTGAGATGAAACTGATTCCATAGAATTATAATCTGAGACAATTCAATTGGAACCTTACTAGTGTTGACTTTAAGCATCTTATGCTTCTGGGGTATTAGTACACAGTCTTTGCCGAGGGTATCAATTCCATCATGAATGTGCAGGAACTAGGGGGAAAGGCCCAAATATGTCATCTCATAGAAGAATTGACAAGTTCTCTTGGCTAAGAACCTGTATGTCTGAAATGACTCCAGCACTGGGGCTGAAGAATCAAATAAACTCTCATATCTGGCCTAATCATTCTCTCTGACTGGGGGGAATTTCCAGTTTCTACTACTCAAAATATAAAAACCCCAAAATACAGAAAAATTATTTCCTACTTTTGCAAAAATAAGACAAAGTGCACATGTATAGCTTTCCCTCCGAAATTATATTCTGAAATTGGCAAAAGGTATGAGTCAATAATCGCAGTACCTAGAAATAATGGCAAGACACCAAATGTTATATAACATCAATCACAAACACATTTCAACGTAAAGACATGATTATATAATATTAATTGGGTTGTCTTTGGGTGTTTGGGACTATGGGTGTGTTTATTTTTCACTTACTATTTGCTGTCTTTTAAAATATGAGTTTATAATTTTAAATTGGAAGAAATATACTTTAATACAGGAAAACGGGATAAGGGAAAATTTATATATTTTTATATGCAATATAAATTATATAGTTATATATACAAAATTAATTTATATATAAATTTATATTTATATATAAATTTATGTATGCAAAAATTAGCTACATTATTATTAGGTCACTTTCTTCCTTATATTGAAGACAAATAGTATTGTTAAACATTCAAAAGCAAAAATAAGAGACATCTTTGTCCTTGGAATTACTATAATGTTTAAAATAGACAGAGACTGTTTGCTGCTGGACCCCCTCACTGGTTTTCATCTGGAGACCAAAGGAATACATTCTTGTCCACTCTTTTAGTACTTAGGTAGTTGGACATAGACTGAACACTGGTATGGGCTTGGAAAGAAAACATTCATCTAATCCTATGGACATATCCATGCATGCACACAACACACACACACACACACGCTAAATGGCAAGCTTATTCAAATTACTAAAGCTGGCATTAATCCTGAGCTAAGATAGCAGTAGGAGCATAAGCATAATCACACAATTCCCACATAATCACACAATTCCCTACTCCTAAATTATCATTGATCAGCTAAAGAAATATATAAATAGGAAAAACAACTTTCATCAGCAATGAAAACAGACTAGGTAGTTCATACCACAAAATTCCAAGAGCCTCAGGGTATACTGAAGGAACCCAGAGAAGAAACTCATTTTGACAGACTGTGATCTTTCTAGGAAGCTGTAGGAGACTTGTTTAGAACTGACACTGATATTTTGTAACTTGGACTTATGGCTGACTTTATATGTAACTGACTATAATAAAGACAGAATGGGAGCTGTTAAAGATACAGCTAGGTTTCTTCTCACTTCTGGCAATGGGTATCTTTGAGCTTCTGTCCTGATGCAAGGCTGCACTGAGATGTTCTACAAAATCAAAGTAACAGGCGAAATGGAAAACAAGACTTACTTGGGGAGGAATTAGGGAGACTCTGGCCCTACAGAGCAGAAGCTTTTAGATGACCGTGTTTCTTTTTTTAATTTTAATTTTTACTTATTTCTTTTATTTATTTGTCAGAAAGGAAGAGAGAGAGAGAGAGAGAGAGAGAGAGAGCTCAAGCAGAGGGTGTGGCAGACAGAGGGAGAAGCAGGCTCCCCGCTGAGCAAGGACCCTGATGCGGGACTTGATCCCAGGACCCTGGGATCATGACCTGAGCCGAGGGCAGACGGTTCACTGACTGAGCCACCCAGGCATCCCTTGATAGCTGTATCCCTTGTTGCTGATACAAGGTTTTGTATCAGCATCAACTGACTTTGTTCCTTTTTCTTTCATGACGTCATAGGTGTGGGCTAGCAGAGAGAGGGCAGTATACTCAGTAGGTACCAGGGACAGTTGGTTCATTTCTTTATGTAACTTCCTTGTGCCTTCCCAGCCCGCTCAGGCACAATCATGGAGATTCCACTCCACTGAATGATGGAGCGCTGCTGGGTTTGCTCCATGTTATAGCCTGGCAGTTCAGCAAACCTGCAGCTCGTGATGTGAGGTCAGACAGCAGCATAAATTGGTGTCCCATGGTCAAGGGTTCAGTCTCTACATAGGCCTAGTAGATGACCAAAAGCTAGTTCTTAAAGGAGAGTAGGTACCCGAGAATGATGATCGGGCCTTGCTCCCAAATCCTAAAGGCCTGCGCTGTGACTCACCTACAGCGGCTCTAACCACACTGACGCTTCAAGTGCCATCGGATCCGACCGATCATGTGGTCCACATGACAGAGCAGCTTTCACAGCAACCTGGATGCCTTGCAGAGCCTTCTCTTGTTCTGGGCCCCATTCGAAATGAGCAGCTCTTCTGGTCACTCAGTAATAGAACCAAGTAACATGCCCAGACGAGGACGATGTTGCCTCCGAATCCACGGAGGCCCCCTAGGCCTTGCGCCTCTTTCATGTTTATATGAGGCGCGAGATACAACAACTTCTCCTTTACCTTAGAAGGGATTCCACCATATGCTCCAGGCCACTGGAGCCCTAGAAATCTCACTGAAGTAGAAGGCCCTTAATTTTAGTCTGATTTATATCCCACTTGCTGACGTGCGGGTGTCTGACCATAAGCTAGAGCAGCCGCCCTTTCTCGCTCACTAGGTACAATCAGCATAAGGTCAGCAATGGAACGGCCAGCGTGATGTGTTCTGGTTGGTGGGGGGGAGGATGATCAAGATCCCTGGGAACTAGAGAGGGGTGCCACCAAAGCGGAAGCATAGAAGACACCAGAATCCATCCATCCACAAGGATCAACAATGACAAAGCTAGCTACGAACAGAAGCACACCTGACAAAGATCAGGAGTTTACTTGAGCTGCGGCAACACAGAACAAAAAACCTGAGAACGACTGCATCGTAGAGGCTAAGAAAGAACAGCTTCCACGGGCCCACAACTTCCAGTCCCCTGGTGGCACTGCTCTGGACCAAGAGGGAGCACCCAGTGTCAGCAACGCACAGAGGACTCACCCAGGTTTCGGCAGCCCGTGCTGCTTAGGACCTCAACGACGCTCGTGGGTACTGCAGACCCCCTCAGCTTTCATCCCCGAGGCCTGAATCGCAGACCCCAGCAAACCGTTAGGCAAACACTAGCCTTCAGAGTCGCTCCCTGCCCCAAGCCCGCCCCTCCTGCAGAAGCCCAGGAGCCACACTGGCAGCCGGGCCCAGGCTCTGCAGCTGCGGGCGGGCGAAAGGCCAGCCCCGGCCCGCCTGGCAGAGCCCCAGCACTGTGCGTGCTCTCACCGCTAGCCCTTGGAGTGACCCGCCCACATGCTGCCAGCCTGACTCCTGTCACTGGCCTCCACGGCCACGCACACATCTGCTGCGAGACCTCGCAGCCACAGAAGCCAAGAGCCAAGGCCACCTAATGGCTGGTGGACCTGGATCCTGCCCCGTCTCCTGTCACTGGCCTGCCCCGCTGGGCTCGCCAGAGCTAACGGCTGCAGCTGCACACCTGGACGATTCCAGCTCAGGTCCTGTCACCAGCCTCCACGGCCGTGTGTGGGCCGGGGGCGAGGCCCCGAGCTGCACCGGTGTGCCTCGCAGACAGGCCCCTGCAGCCGCAGTGTGCCTGCCCTTGAACCCAGCCCAGCTGCTGGCCCAGCCCCGCCCCTCACCTGTGCCGCATACGGGCACTCGGCCGCCCCTACCGCCACACAAGCACACACCACCAGCCCCCCCCCCCCCCCCCCGCCGTGGTCAAGTGTGTGCACATGTCCGGATCGGGCCACCGCCTCTCCTGGTCCCTAGTCATCGGACCTGGAAGCACTTCTAAAGACCCCAATGACACTCGCAGCTACCAGGAACCATCTGGTTCAAGCAGTAGGTAATGTCAGTGGACCCCAGCGCCTAAGCAGTTGAGCCATGTGCAAACAGGGAGCCGCCGATGCTTCCATATTGGGTGCCACCAGACATGGACTGACGGCACGGCCCAGAGTGGCTCCACACACAGGTGAAGGACTTTGCTGCCCGAAGTCAAATACTTTTGAACCTCATTTGAGGGTAAGATGAATTACAGATGCACGTTTTAAACTCAGGGCAATGACTCAGTAGTGCATGGGTTTGCAAATGTCCTTTGCACTTTTCTGGTTTATGTGTGTAAAGTAATGGGTTTAGCTGTGCTCTGATAAAAATTTTTTTCATATAGGGGTGCCTGGGCTGCCCAGTTGGTTAAGCATCTGCCTTTGGCTCACATCATAAATGTCAAGGTTCTGGGATACAGCCCCATGCCAGACTTCCTACTCAGCAGGGAGTCCGCTTCTCCCTCTTTCTCTGCCCCTATCCCCGCCCCCAACTTGTGCACACATACTCTCTCTCTAATAAATAAATATCTTTTTAAAAAAATGTTTTAATATTTTTATTTTTATTTTTTTATTCATCGCTTGTTGACCCCTGCTTAATGGTGGAGATTAAATGAATAAAAATATGCAGCCAAAATGAAAACATAGAAAGAGGGAAAAATATACGTAGAGCAAATGTTATAAACAATGGCTAGCAAGACGGTAGATTTTAATCCAACCATAAATATAATTTCATTAAGTATCAAGTTCCTAAAATACAAAGTTAAGTACATGTTGGATTTAAAAAGGCAAGAACAAATAGAGGTTGTATATAAGAAGTCATTTTTAAACAATAAGAAATAGATACAGGGGTGCCTGGGTGACTCAGTGGGTTAAGCCTCTGCCTTCCGCTCAGGTCATGATCTCAGGGTTCTGGGATGGAGCCCTGCATCAGGTTCTCTGCTCAGTGGGAAGCCTGCTTACCCCTTTTTCTCTGCCTGACTCTCTGCCTGCTTGTGATCTCTCCCTCTGTCAAATAAATAAATAAAATCTTTTAAAAAAAAGGATAGAAAAATAGATAACATAAAAACAAAAATAGAAAGAAAGGTGGAGTAGCTACCTTAATATCAGATAAACTAGACTTCAGAATGAGTAATATTACCACAGATAAAGAGGGACATTGACTATTTATAGAGGCTGGTTCTCCAAGACAACAGAACAAAGCTGTGTGCATACACACCCAACAATAGGGCTTCAAATAATAGACCTAAAAGAATGAATAGACAAAACTATAATTATATTTGGAGACTTCAACACTCCTCTGTAGTTACAGATGCAGTAATTAGAAAAAATAATGAGAAAGCAAATCAGTAAAGAGATAGAAGACCTAAACAATACTCAACTACCTTCCTCTAATTAATATTTATAGAACATTCCACTCAACATCAGAATACACGTTTATTCAATTGAACATACGAAATTTATCAGTAGAGAATATATTCTGGGCCATAAGGAAAGCTCGATGAATTTAAAAGAATTCAAATCATGCCAAATATCATTTCTGACAACAAAGGAATGAAATTAAAATTCCAAAATGGGCAAGAATCAGGAAAATACACAAATATTTGGAAACTGAAAAATATACCTCAAAATAACCCATGGGTCAAAGAAGAATCATCAAGAAAATTAGAAAGCATTGTGAAATGAATGAAAATGAAAACATAACATATGAACATTTGTGAGATACAGCCAAAGCAGTGATTAAATAAAAATTTAGAGCATTAGACTCTCAACAGGGAGTCTGCTTCTCCCTCTCTCTCTGCTCCTCCCCACCACTCATGCTCTCTCTCTCTCTCTCTGTCTCAAATAAGCCAATAAAATCATTAAAAAATAAACAAAATAAATGTTTGGGAACAATGTACTGGAACACTGGCTTCTCAGCTTTAGAAGAAAAGCAGAACACTATTTCCTAAGAAAGTTTCTCCCCAAAAGTACTTTCTCATAGATTTGCATGAAAAGACACTTATGGTTACATATGGTTAAAAAAATGTATGTGAAAAACACCACTAAACCAGTTTCAGATATTATGGAAATTGCCGCCAACGTTTCCAAAGTGCTGGATTCTATAAATGGAACCATGAGATCACAGCAAACTGTTCTAGAATTTCAGGTGTATGTTTGATTTTTAAGGAGACAACTAATGCCCTTAAAACTCTAATAAATTCAAAAATGCTGTTACCTCTTTTTTAATTAATGTTTTAATTTGCACAACTGTCAGTGAAGGGGAAAATAGAAATCATGCTAATGAAAGCAAATGAGTATATTTCAATAATAAAAGAGAAAGCATTAATATTTGTGACTTTAATACATTGCAAACTATAATTAGTTGTTCTCCCCTAAACTATGCCAAAAATTGCATACAAACTAAACCATTTGCAGATGATGCCTACAGCAAGTATGCATTCTTCCGTTAATGTTGTTTGAAAAATTATCTCAAATATTATAATAGCTTTCAAGATTGTATGATTTTTAAGAGTTTGCAAGCCACAATATATAACATTCGCTAGCATAAAATTTTCTCAGTTGTCATTAAAATATAAAACATGTTAAGTAGGTGTAAGTAAACTTGCATAACTCTGCCTTGAAAACACCAAGGGAAATTATTATTGAAATATACTCATTTGCTTTGACTCTTCCTGACTGCTTCTAGCAAAAGTTGACAAGACAGCAATGACTTAAGGATGGAATCGGTAAGCAAAAATGAAGCTCAATGCAAAGATTTGGGAAAAATTCTCAGCCTATCTGTATTGCAAAAAAATGAGAACACTAAGCATGTGGCCAAGTGACCATCGGATAGGAAATTAGTGTGAATGTGAACCACTTACTTACAGGCACCCCCGTAGGAAAAGTGCCATTCTGAACTGAAGGGGAAGGAGATGAAAATGAAATAAGACCGTCGAGCTTATTAAATTACACACATGGGACTCCGGAACTGTATGGCTGAGAACATGCACTATTCTGAAAAACAAGAAATGACCCTGAAGGTGATTCAGATATTATCATGACTGCCTTGTCAGTTTCAAAGGGGTGGGGGCCAGCGCTATGCTTTCAATAAGCCGGTGTCCCAGAGGCATGGGAGTAGGGCTGCTTCAAGCTGTAGGGAGGGCCCCAGGGCAGAGTCCTTGAGGTACAATCCATGCCCAGTAGACTAGAAGTTCAGAGGTAATACTTCTGCCCCAGAGGTAATACTTCTGCCCCAGTGAATTCAGAAGATGAGACCTCCACGCCAGGGATCTGGAAGGACAGACAATTACCCCAGTGGATCCAGAAGGTTGAATTGTTGCTCTCGTGAGCCTGATGGACAGAACATGGAGCCAGAGACTTATTCTAGAAACAGGATTTCACAGAGTCTGCCTTCCTAAATTTTGGACTTGCCTGGGACCCATCACTCTTTCTTGCTTTCCCTATGTCTCCTTTTGGAACTGGACCATCTCTCTTATGCCTGTCTCACTATTGTGTTTTGGAAGAATATAAATTGTTTGGTTTCATGTAGTCACAGTCGGAGGAGGGTTTTATCTCAGGGTAAATCCTAACTTGGATCTCACTTACATGTGATGTAGGTGACACTTGGATGAGACTTTGAACTTTAGGCTTTAGAATTGATACTGGAATGAGTTAAGACTTTTGGAGTTGGAGGGTAGAATCAACATATTTTGCACGCCAGAAGGACATGAATTTTGAGGAGTTACAGGGGGAATATTAAAGAGTAAATGCGTTTTCCCTAAATTCATATATTGAAGCCCTATACCCTGATGTTATGATATTACGAGGTGAGGCCTTTGGGATGTAATGAGTATGAGGGTGGGGTGCCTGGCTGGCTCAGCTGGCATACAACTCTTGATCTCGGGGCTGTGAGTTCAAGCCCCACATTAGGGGGAGCGATTAACTGAAATAATATCTGTAAATCACAAAGCACAAAGCACAATGCCTGGCACATAACAAATGATCGATCCATGGCAACTAAGTTTAGCATCTACATTTCTTTTTTAGTGCTGTATACAAGCACACTGTAGATAGATATGCATGGATTATATTTAATCAGTCTCACTTCTTTACTTTAAAATTTTTAATATTGAAGAAAATACAGTCCTGACCATCCCTGCACATAATTTTTGGACATGTGCACAATTATTTCCTTAAAAAATATCTAGAAGTAAAGTAACTCAAAAAATGCACATTTTCCCACTGACATATAATTCACACACCATAGAATTTGTCCTTTTACAGGGTACAATCGTATGGGTTTTGGTGAGTTCACAAACTTGTGCCCTCATTATCACTACTTTTTTTTTTAGATTTTATTTATTTGACAGACAGAGATCACAAGCAGGCAGAGAAGCAGGCAGAGACAGAGAGAGGAAGCAGGCTCCCCGCAGAGCAGAGACCACGATGTGGGGCTCGATCGCAGGACTCCAGGATCATGACCGGAGCCGAAGGCAGAGGCTTTAACCCACTGAGCCACCCAAGTACCCTCATCATCACTATTTAATGGCAGAACATTTTCAACACTCCAAAAACAAACTGTATGCCTATTAGCACTCATTATTTATGACAGCCAAACATTCCATATTTTTTCTTTTTTTTTTTTTTTTTTGTCAAAAAGAGGAAACAAGGCAAATATTCATTAACAGATGGTCAATATCCCTCCAGTGGAATTCTCAGCAGTTAAAAAGAATTAAGTCACAGGGATGAAAGGTATAGCAAGGGGAAACCAGTGCTATTGTAATAACATTATATGGCTACGAACCGCAGCTACACCTATGATGAGCATAGCACAAGGTACGGAGAAGCTGAAATCACTCTGCTGTACACCTGGAACAAATGTAACAAGTGTGTGTCAACTCGACTTCAACCAAAAAGTCATGAACCATTGACACCCTCCCATGTGGAGGAATTCAAGAGAATCACATCGAGTGAAAAAAGCCAGCCCAAAATAGTGAACACTTTAAGATTCCATTTAAAGAAAATTATTTTATTTTATTTTTTTAAAGATTTTATTTATTTATTTGATAGGCAGAGATCACAAGTAGGCAGAGAGGCAGGCAGAGAGAGAGAGGCAGAAGCAGGCTCCCGGCTGAGCAGGGAGCCTGATGCGGGGCTTGATTCCAGGACCCCGAGATCACAACCCAAGCTGAAGGCAGAAGCTTCAACCCACTGAGCCACCCAGGTGCCCCCAAAGAAAATTATTTTAAATGAAAACTATTATATGGTGGCAGAAAGCAGAATACTGGTTGCGTCTAGATGAAATTGCAGAGAAAGGAGGAAGCCAAGTATTACCAAGAGGCATGAATAAACTGCCCAAGTGTTTACTTTTTCCCCTAAGCAAAACAAATTCAGATTTAGTGGTCTTAAATGCAAAATGACACAAAAAAAAATCAAAATAAAATTAATAGAACAACCAAAACATCAAGGCAGTGATGAAGAAAACTTTGATAGTTAACCTTTAGAACTACAAATCAGGGGATGCCTGGGTGGCTCAGTTGGTTAAGTGTCTGCACATTCAGCTCAGGTCATGATCCCAGGGTCCTGGGACGGAGCCCCACATCGAGCCCTACATCAGGACCCTGCTTCTCCCTCTCCCTCTCCCTCTGCTGTCCCCCTCCCGCTGTGCTCTCTCACTTTTTCTCTCAATAAATAAAATGTAAAAAAGAACAAAAAACAATAAAACTACAAATCAAAGTCTTTTGTTAATAGTGAACTAATCAAGTGTTTTTCAGCTGCTTGTTCACACGAAAGCAAAATTTCAAAGCAAAACTTGACTAAAACATATAATTCTAGTGCAAGAAATACAAAGCTCAAATGTTTGTCTTTTTTAAAAGATTTTATTTATTTATTTGACAGAGAGAGCGAGCACAAGCAGGGGGAGTAGCAGGAAGAGGGAGAGGGAGAAGCAGACTTCCCACAGAGCAGGGAGCCCGATGTGGAACTTGATTCCGGGACCCCAGGATGGTGACCTGAGCCAAAGCCAGTCGCTTAACCGACTGGGCCACCCAGGCACTCCGTTTATGTGTCTTAATAAACAATGGAAGTATCTTATGCATTCAAGCTATGTCAAATGCTCTTGGAAGCTGGAGACATGATCAGGAACAGCAGGGCTGGATGCGTGGGGTACCATGCATGCAATGTTTGGAGAGAAATTCAAGATGCCAGAGTAGCAATACATCTTCAGGCATGCTTGCAGCTTAGGTCTGAGTCTAGAACATACTGGAGTTGCCCTGAAACTCTTTGATCTGTTCCTAGGTTTCTGCACCTAGGTTTATGAAACCCATTTGTGTCATTCTCTGGAGGACCCAGTTATGTTCACTTTTTGGAAGTGGGTGATGATTTCACTGGTGAATACGTAGGTCAAAATTAATGAAACCAAGTGTCGTTTCTTGCATGCCATTTACATCTTAATAAAGCTGTTGTTTAAAATAGTATTTTCTATGAGAAACACAAAACCACTTTGGAGAAGATTTTGGGGAATAGTAAATTATTTTCTCACTGGCATTATTTAGAAATTCTGTAGCATGGTGATAATTTTTATAAAAAGACTGACATTTACTCAATTTTATTCTTGCTTTAAAATTCTCTACAGACAGTGCTCCCCTTTATAGCCTGCCTGGGGAGTTGGACCTCTCCCACTCCTCATGCTCAGAAAGCCAATGCTCTACCCCAAGCTTCTTACCAAGAAAGCAGTCTACTCAGTGTTGGGTTTGTGGTGCCGGTAGTTCCAATACAAAGGAAAATTTTATTCTGTAGGAAAGTTTTCTATACAAAGGAAAGAATACTCAATGGAGAAAACTGCGTGCTTTCCCCCTAAGGTCAGGAACGAGATAAGGATGTTCACTTTCATCATTTTTATTCAATATAGTACTAGAAGGCCTTGCCACAGCAACTAGATAACAAAAAGAAATAAAACGCATCCAAAAATGGTAAAGAAGTAAAGCTGTCACTATTTGCAGATGACATATTATAGATCGAAAACTCTCAAGATTTCGCCAAAAAACTACTAGGACTGGTAAATGAAATGAATAAAGTCACAGGATATAAAATCAATGTGCAGAAATATGTTGCCTTTCTATGCATTAATAACGAAGCAGCAGAAAGAGAAATTAAGAAAAAAATCTCATTTACAATTGCACCAAAATTAATCAGATACCCAGGAATAAAAGTAACCAAAGCGGTGAAAGACTTGTTCTCTGAAAACTATAAAACACCGATGAAAGAGGGGTATCTGGCAAGCTCGGTCAGTAAGGTGTGCGACTCTTGATCTTGAGGTTGTAAGTTCAAGCCCCACATTGGGTGTAGAGATTCGATTAGAAGAACAAATACTGTTAAAATGTCTGTACTACCCAAAATAATCTACATATTTAATGTAATCTCTATCAAAGTACCAACAGTATTTTCTAAAAAATTAGATCCAAAAAGTCCTAAAATTTGTATGGAACCAAAAAAGACCCTGAATAGCCAAACAAATTTTGAAAAAGAAAAGCAAAGCTGGAGGTACCACAATCCCAGACTTCGAGTCATATTACAAAGCTGCAGTCATCAAAACAGTATGGTATTTGTGCAAAAATACAGACACATAGATCAATAGAACAGAATAGAAAATCCAGAAGTAAATCCACAATTATATGATCAATTAACCTTCCACAAATCAGGAAGACTATCCAACAGGAAAGAGACGGTGTCTTCTTCAACAAATTGTATTGCGAGAACTGGCCGGCTACATGCAAAAGCCTAACACTGGGCCACCTGCTTTCACCAGACACAAGAAGAAATTCAAAATGGATTAAAGGCCTAAATGTGAAATCTGAAACCATAAAAATCCAGGAAGAGAGCACAAGCAGTAACTTCTTTGACATTGCCCATACAAAATTCCCTCTAGACCTGTCTCCTGAGGCAAGGGAAACAAAAGCAAAAATAAACTATTGGGGGGTTCCTGAGAGGCTCAGTCAGCTGAGTGGTTTCAGCTCCAGTCGTGATCTCAGGGTCATGGGATCCATCCAGCCCAACATCGGGCTCCCTGCTAGGCAGTAAGACCGCTTACTGGGAGGGATTCTCTCCTCCCTTTGTTCCTCCCCCTGTTCTTGTTCTTACTCTCACTCTCGCTCTCTCTCATAAATAAAATCTTTAAAACAAAAATAACGAAGTGACTGGGACTACATCAAAATAAGAAGCTTCTGCACATTGAAGGAAATGACAAAATTAAAAGGCAACCTACCAACGGGGAGAAGATATTTGCAAATGACATATACAATAAAGGGTTAGTAACCAAAAACATATAAATAACTGATACAACTCAACACCTAAAAGCAAATAACCCAATTAAAAATGGGCAGAGGACATGAGTGGACATTTCTCTGAAGAAGACATCCCGATGGCCAACAGACCCATGAAAAGTTGCTCAACATCACTCATCCTCAGAATGCAAATCAAAACTACAATGAGGGGCACCTGGATGGCTCAGTGGGTTAAACCGCTGCCTTCCGCTCAGGTCATGATCTCAGCGTCCTGGGATCGAGTCCCGCATCGGGCTCTCTGTTCAGCAGGGGGCCTGCTTCCCTCTCTCTCTCTCTCTCTCTCTGCTTGCCTCTCCATCTACTTGTGATTTCTCTCTGTCAAATAAATAAATAAAATCTAAAAAAAAAAACTACAATGAGATACCACCTCACACCTGTCAGAATGGCTAAAATCAGCAGTGCAAGAATCAAGTGTTGGTGAGGAAGTAGAGAAAAAAGATCCCTCTTGCTTCCTTGGTGGGAATGCAAATGCGTACATCCACTGTGGGAAACAGTATGGAGATTCCTCAAAAAGTTCAAAATAGAACCACCCTATGATGCAGGAATCACACTACTGAGTATTTAACCAAAAACTAAATCAAAGGGATACACGTACCCTATGTTGTGTGCAGCACGAGTGTCCATTGATTGACGAATGCATAAAGAAGACATGGTGTAGGGGACCTGGGTGACTCAGTGGGTTAAAGCCTCTGCCTTTGGCTCAGGTCATGGTCTCAGGGTCCTGGGATAGAGCCCAGCATCGGGCTCTCTGCTCGGCGGGGAGCCTGCTTCCTCCTCTCTCTCTACCTACCTCTCTGTCTACTTGTGATCTCTCTCTCTCTCTCTCTGTCAAATAAATAAATAGATGTTTTTAAAAAAAGAACAAGACACTGTATATACATATATATATACAATGGAATATTATTCAGCCAAAAAAGAATGAAATCTTGCCATCTGCAACAATACACATGGAATTAGTATAAAATAAAATAAATCAGATAAAGACAAATACCCTCTAATCTCACTTGTATGTGAAATTTAAGAAACAACAACAACAAAAGGAGCCAAGTATAAGGAGAGAGAAACCAAGAAACAGACTTTGAACTACAGAGAACAAACTGATGGTTACCAGAGAGGAGGTGGACGGACTGGATTAAACCAGTGGTGGGGATTAAGGAGCGCACTTGTTGAGATGAGCGCTGGGTGACATATGGAAGTGCTGAATCCCTAAATTGCATGCCCGAAACTAATATAACACTGTGTGTTAACTGTCCTGCAATTTAAAATTTAATTAAAGAAAAATGCTATAGTATAGTGAAGATTTTAATTAGCAATAATCGCGCCTTGGACAAACCTCATTGGCTACGATACTGCCACTGTGCAAAGCTTAGCATAGTGAAGATTTTAAAAAGGAAGACTCATATGTCATTTTATTCTTGCTTTAAAATTCTCTATAGACAATGCCCCCTTTATTGCCAGCATGGGGGAGTAGAGCACTCCCACTCCTCACCCTTGAGAGGCCACTGGTCCACCCCAAGTTTCTGAGGAAGAAAGGAGTTTAATCAGACCACTAGGTGGGGTCTGTGACATTGGTATCAGTTTCCTATAGGAAGGAAAGGAAACACATCAAATACTTTAGGATTATGAGTAACTTCAACTCTACACTTGCCAAAACTTCTTCACCACCATTCACCCAAAATAACAAACCAAGGAGGAAGACTACTGACAACTGGTACTATTTAGAAATGTTATAGGACAGAGGCGATGATAAAAACAGTACCAGCTTTTTCTTGGTTTTATTCTTGTATTAAAATTCTCTGTAGGGGCGCCTGGGTGGCTCAGTGGGTTAAAGCCTCTGCCTCCGGCTCAGGTCATGATCCCAGGGTCCTGGGATCGAGCCCCGCATTGGTCTCTCTGCTCAGCGGGGAGCCTGCTTCCTCCTCTCTCTCTCTCTCTGCCTGCCTCTCTGCCTGCTTGTGATCTTGGTCTGTCAAATAAATAAATAAAATCTTGAAAAAAAAATTCTTTGCAGACTGTTCCCTGCTCCCCAGGCCAACGACGGCCCTGTCCTCAGTCCACTCAGGTCACCCGAAGCCTCCTAGCAAGAAAGCAGCATAATCAGTGTTGGGTTTGTGGCCTCGAAACATCTTCAGTGAAAGTGGTGTGAGGTTGGTAAGTTTCGGCAGGATGAGTTTTCTTGCTTCCAGCTTAGGGTGAGGAGCATCAGACACCATTATGAGGCGGTCAGGAGACAAATCACCTTTAGTGGGCGGGAATGCCATTGCACACGCATCACACCGTCCTCATCCGGGTTATGGTGATCTAAATTCAGACACTCTCCAACCCTCCACCCCATTCACTATCTGCAACTCCCCCTTCCCCACCCCAACACACTCATGCAAACACCAAATTATTTTCCTCCTTGCCAGTGGTATAAGGTGTTAGAGGTAAACTTGTCCAGTTTTCAGTGCTGATCCAGGACTTATCCTCCAGTGTCCCTCTGACGGTGGACCCGTTGATTGGTCCGGCCCCTTTCCCTGCGGGACATTCCCATCCTTCTCACACACACACACACACACACACACACACACACACACACGCCTCGGCCTCGCCCTCCCCACCCTCCCCACCCCCTCCCCACCGCCACAGATCTCACAGAGATACACGCATCTTTTTATATCTTGTTGCTTTGAATCATCGCATTTTAATCATGTTGCATTTTAAATGCAAAATGCAAAAGTGTTGCATTTTAATCATCTGTGTACCCCACTGGTATAACATTTGCTCTCTACATGATTGGCCATTTCTCCACAGACTTCTCTGGAAATTACAGTTCCAAGTCTTGAGGGCTCTGTATACTCGATGTATTACTTGGATCAGCAGCGTTCTCCTGAGTTTCTTTATTTTGCTTTAGCTGAAGCTGTGGTCTCTTAGTTTGATTCACTCTCTTCATCGGTACCAAGACCATCATTGGTCTTGTTTCTCTCTTGTTCTTTCCTGAACACGAGATCGAGGTTTCAAAGGATCTTCTGGTAGCATGTGCTTGCTTGCAGGGACATTTCTACCTGCTTGGCTGCCTTCTGCACTTGGAAGCGCAACAGGGTGAACGCAGTGGGCATTCATTTGGGGGAAGAAGATAAGAGACTGGATGGGAAGGGGACTTCCGAAGAAGGGGTGCAGGTTCAGGGGGAGTTGGTGCCGTGCAGGGACAGGGCAGGGTTCTTGGGTGGAGGACTGGTAGAGAGAAGGAGCATGGGTAGGGTTATCTGACCTTGGCACTAGCTCTGCACTTGCACTGACAGAGGTCATCCTCATCTTTCTTTCTCGAGCTTTTCTCAATGGCTGTTCCACACTTATGGCCTGCCTCTGGCCCTCAACCATGAAAAACCCTACCTCCATTCCTTCCCCCTCAGCTGCCTCTTCCCGTCCTTCCTCCGCATCTTCAGAAAACTTGCAAAAACACTCATTCATTCCCTGGATGGAGCTTTTCACATACTGTTGACTTTATTTTCACCATTCCTGTTTATGTAAGATTTAGTCTCCCCCTGGTTTACCATAACTCACGAGGTGGGCTACCCGAGATACAGCAAGTGTTTCTGAGGCCTCTACGTTTGCTGCACAGTAAATAGCTCTACCCATCTTTACTTGGGATGGTAGATTTCTCTTGGTCCTGCTCTAGGTGATTCTACTTCATTTTCTTTTTTTGAATTATTTTTATTAACATGTAATGTATTATTTGCCCCTGGGGTATGGGTCTGTGAATCATCAGGCTTACACATGATTCATTTTCTTATTCAGGTTATAGTGCAAGATTAATATTGTTGGTGTTTTGCTCTCTTAGGTTTTCTCAAATCCCCTTGAAGGGGATCTTTTTACCTCCATGGTTTCCTTCTACACCTAGACCGGGAGCAGGATGAGCCCCGAATGGCACTGGTTTGGGAAAGAGGATAGAGAATGAATGGCAAGAGAGGCTTTATAAGAAGGGGTGCGGGTTTACAAGGTTACTTGGGCCTGGTGAGGACATGGTAGGAAAATTTCAGAGAGAATCTTTAGGGAAAAAAGAAGGAGCATGAGTAGGACCATTTGACACTGTAACTTGTCTGATCTTAGGGTGACAGGGCATCTTCTTTTCCATCCTTCTTGAAGCTTGGACTTACCTGTTCTACACGGGTGACTGCCTCCTGTGATGTGGGCCTCAGTCACAGCAAAGTCTCCTATGCGTCTACCACAGGGAGCCTGCGCTTATGTGTGCCATTTGCCTGGCCAGGGAGGACCCACACCCTTTGCTTTGTTAGGTCAGCAAGCACTGCCCCGGGCAGGAGAGGCTAAGGGTAAGCCTCAGCCTCCAGAAAGTACCACTCCTGACACATGTCCATGGTGGTCGCAGCCAAGACACTGTGGTGGAAGAAAGGGAGGGTTTCCTCAACACCCTCTAAAGATGTGTCCCAACCTGACCTGCCGCCCTTTCTCATCTCCCCATGGTCAGTTTTTGTGGTGCACACTGCAGGCAAAAGGTGATTCTTCCAAGCCATTTCCTACGGCCACCCCTAGTCCGCGGTTCATGCTGTCCTCTCCCAAGCCTCACCATCACCCAGTGTTTTGTACAGTTTACCTAGCGGGTGCCTGGGTGGCCCATCTTAAAAAAAATAAAATAAGCGATGACTTGGTGGCTCATTTGTTAAGCATCTGCCTTCAGCTTGGGTCATGATCCTGGGTCCTAAGATTGAGCCCCGCATCAGGCTCCCTGCTCAGCGGAGAGCCTGCTTCTCCCTCTCCCACTGCCCTTGCTTGTGTTCCCTCTCTCACTGTGTCTCTCTCTGTCAAATAAATAAAATCTTAGTAAAATAAAATAAAATAAATAAAACACCTCCAAGCCAATGCAGCCTTACTTCAGTTTTGATGGAGATCTGAACTCAACCATTTCCTGCCTACAAATCCTTCTTATGCTCACTGCAGACCATTTACTTCTTAGAGTCTGTGAGATAACTCATCCATCCTGCCTCCTTTTCCACAAGATCCATGTAGATCTCAGGTTTCTGTCTTCCAGTCTGAGCTCACTGCCTTCGTGCTGCCAAGGCTCTGATGGATAAATGTGCGCCCAGCCTTCACCTCCCCTTGGGGCATCCCAGTAGCCAAGCCCAGCGGACTCCCGAGGGTCCAGGAATGATCTAATCCATAGGAAACCGCTTCCCTGGACGAGAGCAGGGTCCGAAGAGTGGGGAGCGGGTCTGGAGGGGCAAAGAGCCGGTGTGAGCCGAGCAGCAAGATGCGCAGCATTGCCAGGAGGCGCCCCCATTCTCGCTCGGAGGGCAGAAGAGGGCACACAGGCCCTGAGAATCATTCGTACGACACCGTGAAACACGAGTTCGAACTCCTGCTCTTCGGGTCCCAAGTCGCGCGTGCTTTCTGGGACTCTGGGTAAACAGTACGTACCCCCCCTCGTCTTCAATCTCTCCTCTACAAAATGAGGAAATTGGAGTCACGGATGTAACTTTTAAAAACAGGCTATCCTGGGGCACCTGGGTGGCTCAGTGGTTAAGCCGCTGCCTTCGGCTCGGGTCATGATCTCAGGGTCCTGGGATCGAGTCCCGCATCGGGCTCTCTGCTCGGCAGGGAGCCTGCTTCCTCCTCTCTCTCTCTGCCTGCCTCTCTGCCTACTTGTGATTTCTCTCTGTCAAATAAATAAATAAAATCTTTAAAAAAAAAAAATAAAAATAAAAACAGGCTATCCTCCCGTAATTCTCCCTTTTAGTCCTATTAGAATTCCTTGAAGCTTCAGACCCTATTAGGATTCCGACCCACCCGCTTGCAACCCCAGCGTGTAAAACTCTGTGTGGGGCTCCCGTGGCTCGAACTACACTCCGGCTCTTCCTGATTCAGTCCTTCGTGGAAGGGCGCCGGACCCTGGTGGCCCCTAAGAGCCGAGCCCTCGGTTCAATCTGGAGGATGAGTTCAGCGACGGGGGCTTGCGACGGGAGGACACCACAGAGCCAAGACCATTCACTGAGTCACCCCGAGGAAGCACAGGGTGTGTGTGGACGGCCGCGCTGCGCACCGGGAGGGACAGACTGACAGGACAGGGGCCCTGCCATGCCCTTTTTGAAAGTCTGTCTGCCCTCGGCCTTCCCAGTGTAGACTTCCTGGAAGATTGAAAAGTCACTTCCATCCTATTGGAAAATAAACCTCAACCCTTACTATCAGGCATTCTGAATTTCCAGACATTTTCTACAATGCTCAACATTTTCAGCTTTTATTCCTCTCAGATGCCTGAGGCTAAGGAGTGGGATCCTTTATCTATGCCAAATGCGAAAAATGCTTTAATGCCACATGATAAATGGAAATATTAGTTTGCAATAAGGAACACCTTCAATTGCACACATCAAGGAGAGAGAAAAAAAGTACGATGATTTTTTTTTTTTTCTTTTTACCCCATGGCCCGACAACTTGAAAGGACATCCTTTTATTCCATAAAAGCTATGCGGGAGACTTTTCCGAGAAACAACGGTAGATATTCAGGTATTTTGAGGGAGAAAAATAAAAAATGCGCTATTAAAAAGTTTGTTGTGGGGGCGCCTGGGTGGCTCAGTCATTAAGCATCTGCCTTTGGATCAGGTCATGATCCCAGGGTCCTGGGATCGAGCCCGGCATCGGGCTCCCTGCTCGGCAGGAAACCTGCTTCTCCCTCTCCCACTCCCCCTGCTTGCGTTCCCTGCCTCGCTGGGTCTCTCTCTGTCCAATAAATAAAATCTTTAAAAACAGTTTGCTGTGTGTCAATTTCAATAAACATTACTCCAACGACAACAGTTTTCTGTGTCTATAGAGGTAGCATACTCTATTTTCTATTTTAATTTTGTCCTCTTACCAGGGACAATGAGGACCCTAACACAGTACAACCAGAAATCATTAGAATGCACAATTTGCCCTCCAGTTTTCTTTACCCCCACACCCGTCCGGATGAGAAGAGCTTCCTGTTCTACCCATGTGTTAGCTCAGTTACTTTCCCCAGGTCTTCTGAACTCGAGTATGGGTGCTGCCCAAGCAAGCACAGGTCTTCCGAACTCTAAATGCACAGACACAGCGGGAAGGTCAGTTCTGAGCCAGAGAAACCGAGGCACACCGTCCGCACTTTCCGTCCAGGTGAACTCCTGCAGTGTCTCTCCCTTGCACTGATGATGTGTATCCAACCAGACAGTTTTTTTTTTTTTTAAACTACGAAGATTAAACTGTTTGACATTTAAAAAGTCATTCTATCAATTTCTATAGCCTTCGTTAAATTGTGAATTTCAGGAAATGATAATACCAAGCAGAAATGTCATCAAGCCAGCAGCGCCCAGGCTGGCATAAAAGGTGACCCACCGCTGCCCACAGCACTACGGCGCTGCCCACGTTCAGCCTGAAACAAAGCTCCGCGGACCGACCACGGTTTACTTGCCTCTTTCCAGCGAACGGCTATTTTGAATACGCGCCCTTTGCAGATCCCAACACATCTGTCAGGCATACTTCCCGTGGTTAAAGACCCTTGAGTCCACTACCTCGGGACATTTGCAGAAGCATCAAAACTTTGCTTTAGAACTGCCTTTCCATCATTACACAACACACAACTTTCTCCTGCGATTTGCTGTCCTTGACGGTTTTGTTTTGCGGGTTATTTTCTATGTAGAGGCCATTTGCACTTGATAAAACATACCTTCCTAACACAGCCCCCCATAGGGACAGGAAGAAAGGAGGTGGCGGTCTCTCCCCCACAGACATCCAGCACACCAGCCAGGTGCACCGTGCAGCCGCATGAACATACACAGACCTCCATCTCAAACGGAGCCGTTTTGTTCCTCCCACGGATGACACGATCCATCTCTCACGTGGGACTCACACACTCCCGCTGAAGCCCGTTCAGTTCAATCGCTACCAAGAGCTATGGTTGGCGAAAGCTGCCAGGACGTCATACGGTGGGACATGGACACCACATGCTCTGCTGGGGGACGCCAGGAGAAGGAAGCAAGTCAAGGCAGAGAGAGTTCCAGATTTCCAAACACTGGGCTTACAATCAGCAAAGTTCTCACCTGGCCCAGCTTGGCTCTGGGATGAATGATAACTAACCATGGGCAATGACAGAGGAACATATGATTTTCACTAATACTGACTTGTTTGAACAAAAGTCTGCAGTTAATTTATTCTGTCCTTATGTGCTACGGTGAGTGCTCCAAAGTGTGTAAGCCTGACCACTCACAGACCTGTACCCCCGGGGTACAGAGCGTGGAGGGAGGAATGCGGCCGATGGGGAGGGACAGGGACCAGCAGACTCCAAGCGCAGCACAGAACTCCACCTCATGACCCCGAGGTGGTGACCTGAACACAAAGCAGGAGCCGGACACTCAACGGACGAGCCGCTCAGGCGCCCCGCTGGAAAGGACTTGCATGGGTGCAGGAGATACGCTGCAGGGGGGAAATACGGACACAGTCCAGAAGGGGCAGCTTCGGGGAAGGGCAGGGTCCATTTGACTCTCTCCCACGCCCTCACAGCACTGCACGTTTTTGCACGTTTCTCACCCCTGTATCTCCTGCACTTGCTCGTCCATCTCCGTCCCGGGGCCGGGAAGCCATGAGAACAGGGACCACCATGGGTTCATGCCCCGATCCCCATCTCCAGCCTAAAGCAGCCTGTGGCAACGGTACCAAGATACTCATCACCCATAGCTACACGGGGCAAGCAGGGAAAGTCCAAGAGATCAAGGGAGATACGAGATAAAGGCTGCACACACACTTAGGAGGGGTAGAGCTGGGAGTCAAACACGCGTTCCACTAACTCCAGACGGGCGGATGGAAAACACTGGCTCATGCTAGACAATGATGACCAGAGCAGATGGGGGGTGGGGGACAAAGGACTGCCTCTCTGTGTGTCACAGGAATCTCAAACGTCCCACCACGTCGACGTTCACTGTTTCCTTATTATGGGGCAGGAGACAAGGGCCGTGGTAACTGTGACGGCTGTGGGCGGTGGGGAGGCTTCCCGACGCAGCCAAGTCCATCAGTCCCCGTGCTGTCCATCGGACGGGACGATGCTACCCTGGGAAAATGTGGTTGCAACCTGACCACGAGCGTGAAATCAGGGCTGGGCTCTGAAGTCCACAGACCTAGGCTCAAATTCCTGCCAGGCCCCTTGCCGACCGTGCCTGGGGACACACGCACTAAGCTCTAGGCCTCTGCTTCCACCCGGGCCAAGGTCTGCGACACCGGCGGTGCGCTGCTGGAGGCGGCGCTGACACCCGCTGGGACGCGCTTCGAGGGGCCGGGACCAAGGCGCACGGCCTTCCTGAGCCGCGGTTCAGGTCGGGAAGGACGACCGCGACGGAGATCCCCAGGCAGG
This sequence comes from Mustela lutreola, assembly GCF_030435805.1. NCBI lineage: Eukaryota > Metazoa > Chordata > Mammalia > Carnivora > Mustelidae > Mustela > Mustela lutreola. The sequence continues at coordinate 124,624,205 of NC_081308.1, read as the reverse complement.
AGCCGCCGAGGTGAGCCAGCTCTCCGGGTCTGCAGGGCGGTTCATCAGACGTGCCGCGGGGACGGATCACATTCGGAGCCGATCTGAGGTTCACAGGTGTGGGGACCTGCCCCCCAGGAGCGCGAGGCCTCGAGCGGAAGCCTGGAAGCGGCAAGCGCGTGTCGGAGCCGGGGTGGCTTGTCCATAGCGGGACTCGGTCAGGCAGGCCGCTGTTCGGCTGTTCCAGGGGGCGAGCCCACCTGGCCCGACCCGGAGCAGCAGCCAGGGTCATTGTCACTGACGAAGGCCCAGCCGTCCCAGGTGTCCGGTATCAGTCCATTCGCTCCAGGTTTTACAACCTGCACCTGTGCTCGGACAGGCAAAGGGCCTGGAGGGCCACCCAACGGGCAGCGAGGGTCCCCAAGCACCCCACAGATGCACAAGCTGGGGGCGCGGTGCTGCTTCAGGGAGCTGAGCACAAGACCCTCCGAGTCTCCGGTGAAACCTGACCTCGGGCTCCTTCCCCTGGGCGACCCATGCTCTGGGGCTTTCCCAAAAGGCCAGCAGCCCAGCAGACACTGGGTTCTTCTAACCACAACGATGGCAACTCTTGTGTCCTTCTGGGGCCTTCCTTTGTGCAGCCACGCTTTCAAGTCATGGAACTCCTCTGGCGCCGCCCATAATGCCTTGGAGGTGGCCCTGCCAGTCTCCCCGTATTACAGATGAGGACGCACGCTCAGAGGGGAGACAGCGATGCCGATCAAAAGGACAGTGACACATCCCCTCACACCTGCCAGCGTGGCTGGTAGGAGACAATTCAAGAAACAAGTGTTGACACGGCTGTGGAGGAAAGGGAAGGCCTGTGCAGGGCGGGGGTGCAGACCGCTACAGCCGCTGTGAAAACAGGAAGGAGGTTCTTCGAAACGTTTCAAAAGGCGGCGGGCAGGTCTGCTTTATATTTGGTACCGAGGGCAGAAGTGCATAAACCCTTTATATTTGGGGAGACAAGTTCAAGCAGAAGCAGTGGTCCAGCACGTGCACATCTGGTATTTATCCAGAGGAAAGGAAAACACTCGCTCAAATATATGCCCCCGCACCCCGTTATTCGCTGCAGCATCATTTACCGCAGCCGAGACGGGGCAACAACCCAAGTGCCCGCCCACAGATGAACGGGTTAATAAAAGAAAACAGGGACGATGACCGGCCATGAAAAACAATGAGCTCCTGCCCTCCGCAACAACACGATGGACCTTGAGGGCATTATGCCAAGTGCAGGAAGTCCGAGCAAGACAGAGACCCTAGGATCTCCCTCAGACGTGGCACCTTCACCACCACCACCCAAACCGAAGGAGCTCACAGACGCACAGAACCAATGGTGGGTGCCTGCGGTGAAGGGGGGCAAAATGGTGAAGGGGCCAAAAGGTGCCAACTTGCAGTTATCAGATGAAGACGCCCCGGAGATGTCCTGCCCAGCCCGGCGACGACAGCCAATAACACCGTGTTCCCGATCTGAAAGCTGCCAAGGCCATCCATCTTCGCGGGGCTCATCCCGAGAAGACAAAGTGGCAGCTGCATGCGGCGACAGAGACTCAGAGAGACTCACGGAGGTGACCACGAATCGTGTGTCCTTGTGTGGCACCCAGGAAGCTACTATAACGCCACACACCGGGGATAGCTCAGTACCACCTGTAACCCTTCCAGAAACCCTTCTGTCCTCTGGCGGCCCGCACTGGGGATGCGGGAAGCGCTGGGGGAACCGCCCGCAGCTGGAGGCGCGGCTCTTGGCGGGAGGTACCCCGGCTCCCCACCCTCCGCCGCGGGTCTCTAAGCAGCCTGGAGGTGCGGCCCCTGCGGCCGCCAGGGGGCTCTGCAATGCGGGGAGCCTTTGCGTCCTCCTTGCTCGGGCGCTCTGGTCCCAGGCTCTCACCGCTCACGTCTCCCCCACGCCCTCCCGGGCAACACAGACACCACGAGACCCGAACCCCCCCCACGACCCTCGAAGGGGCTCCGCGCTGGAGCTCCGAGCGCTTTCCGGGGCGACTTCTGAGCCCGCCCCACACCCCGCCCGGCCCGGGCTCCGGGCCCAGGAGCTGGCCGCTGCCTCTCTCGCGAACCTTCGGGGACCTCCTCGCTCCCTGCTTCTGCGCACGCTTCCTCCAGCCTGAACAGCCTCGGCCCCTCCGCGACCCCGTCTTCTCCCTCAAAAGCCCATCAGAGCCTCCTCCGCCAAAGGAGACCTTCTCCGACCCCCGGGAAGGGATTCCACAGTTCCTCCTCCGAAGTCCCAGAGCGCTTTCGTTTCATTCTTCGCTCGTGACATGAGGAGGTGGCATCCCGCAGGAGGAAAAGGGGGTCGCGGAGGTTTTGCTGAAAATCCTACATCTATTTAGGAGTCTGACTTCGGGCTTGTCCTCTAACCTCTCCGTGCCTTACTTTCCTTAGAACAAAAGGGACGGGGGTGACAGGACCGCTTCAAGATCTTGTCCCTTGTTCCTTCCCGGCAGGTTCCATGTGCCCCTGTGCACGCACGTGCTCTCTCCACACACCCCTTTATGCATATGTGTGATATATGCAGGCGCAGTCCAGGTACTCAATAAATATTTGTGGAACGAACAGAAACTTAGTATATTCTTAACGAAGGCTTCTCACTTGAGCTGATGAATTCCATTAAGCAGTCTGTACTCTGATCTCAGGAGCCAGCAAAGAAGGAAATGTCAGCAGCTCCCGCTTCCAGTCCCGCATTCGCCAACTTGATCCCTGTCATGGCGACCACCGTTTTCACCCTCCTGCACTCTCCTTCCGATGCAACCTTGACTCCAAAGAGATGAAAGCATATAAGTACCTTTGCAATTGCAACTGCATGGCTATATTAGCAAGAGATAAAATAAAATTTATAGCAGTATTAATTAGTAGAGGTAAAGACTTTAACTTCATAGTTATGAAACCCTTAATCCATCAGGAATATGTAATTGCTGTCTGTCATTTTGTTTGTGCTGAGAATATGGCCACAATGTATAAAAAACTTAATTAGTAAAATGATAGTGAAAAATTTAAAAATTGGCAAACATAGCATATGGGTCTTGGTAATGGATTAGTCAAGCAGATAAAAATATTAGTAAAGATACTGACAATTAGAATTAAACAATTAACAATTTAAACATCATAACTGCTGCATTTTTGAAGAATACAAATTCTTTTCTTTTTTTAAAAAATATTTTATTTATTTACTTGACAGAGATCACAAGTAGGCAGAGAGGCAGGCAGAGAGAGAGACAGGCCGGAAGAGAGAGATGAGGAAGCAGGCTCCCTGCTGAGCAGAGAGTCCGATGTGGGGCTCGATCCCAGGACCCTGGGATCATGACCTGAGCCGAAGGAAGTGGCTTAACCCACTGAGCCACCCAGGCGCCCCAGAATACAAATTCTAATAACAGCACACTGAACACTTATAAAGAGGGACTATATCTTTGGCCACAAGCTAGCCTCAGTAAAAATCAAATGACTTCAATTATGGAATATTTCTGTGATTGCAAAGTTATATCAGAAATCAATTTCAAAAATTTAAAATGAAAATTCTCATGTCTTTAGAAAATAAAAAGTACACTTTAAAAATCTTTGGGTAAGGGGTGGCTCAGTGGGTAAAGCCTCTGCCTTCAGCTCAGGTCATGATCTCAGGGTCCTGGGATCGAGCCCTGGGTCAGGCTCTATGCTCAGTGGGGAGCCTGCTTTCTCCTTTCTCTCTGCCTGCCTCTCTGCCTACTTGTGATCTCTGTCTGTCAAATAAATAAAACAAAATCTTTTTTAAAAAGTGTATGTATACATCTACTTCAATAAGTTTAGAAAATAAATGGAAAAATAAACCTCAAAAGCATAAGTGGAAGACAATATTAAAGATGAAAGTCAAATTAATAAAACAGCAAACAGAGTGCACCTGGCTGGCTCAGTTGGGGGAACTTGTAACTCTTCATCTCGGGGTTGTAGGTTTGAGCCCCATGTTGAAAGCAGAGATTACTTAAAAATAAAATCTTTTGGGGGAGCCTGGAGGGTTCAGTCAATTAAGCAACTCCCCTTCAGCTCATGTCATGATCTCTGGGTACTAGGTCCCAGATGTGGGGGGGGGGGTCCCCTGCTCAGCAGGGAGTCTGCTTTTCTCTCTCCCTCTGCCCCTCTCCCTCCACTTGTGCTCTCTCTCTCAAATAAATAAATAAAATATTTTTTAAAAATAGAAGATAAATACACAAGAAAAGGGCCCCCAAAACACAAAAGTTAGTCCTTTGCCATAAATAATAGAATTGATAGATTTCTGATTTCACTACTGATGTGAAAAGGACTTAAAGCTTGCCATTTCCTTTCTTTTTTTTTTTTTTTAAGATTTCATTTTTCAGTAATCTCTGCACCTAACATTGAGCTCAAATCTACAACCCTGCGATCAAGGGTCACATGCTCCACTGACTGAGTCAGCCTGGTGCTCCACCATTTCCATTCTTAGAAAAAGAAAAAAGCTGAACAAATTGAAAATCAACAACTTTGCTTGGGTCTTTCAGAGAACTGAGATGTCAGGGCAAACCTCCACCCCCAAATCTGCTAACCTGTAGCAGAAGCCACTGGAACCATAAACTGATGAGAAAAACTGAATGGATGGGGCGCCTGGGTGGCTCAATGGGTTAAGCCGCTGCCTTCGGCTCAGGTCATGATCTCAGGGTCCTGGGATCGAGTTCCGCATCAGGCTCTCTGCTCAGCAGGGAGCCTGCTTCCTCCTCTCTCTCTGCCTGCCTCTCTGCCTACTTGTGATCTCTCTGTCAAATAAATAAATAAAATCTTTTAAAAAAAAAGAAAAACTGAATGGTAACAGATTTGATGCCTTTTGTTAGTGGTTAATCGGGAATATTCAACACAGATATTTTGCTTAACTCTATAAACAATTCATGCTGTGACCATCAGTGCTCTCTTTATTACTAGAAATAGAGTTATTAGTGTCTTTAAATCAGTAAGATTAGAGAATCAAGCCCAGAAACAACAGAACCAATTCAGAAAAGCCAACCCTAAAATTCTGTTCCTCTAGAACCACCTTAGTAAAAATAGGACCAATAGAATAGGATGGATAGATGGAGGGATGGATGGATGGATCGACGGAAGGAATTTTTTATAGGAATATGTTCAGGTAGATATGGAGGCCCAGTAGCCCCTCAATCTGCCAAGTGGGACAACCGGGAATGGTAGTATAATTCAATCCAAGTCCTAATGCTTGAGAACCAGAGTAGCCAATGGTCTGTTTAAGTCCACGTCCAAAATCCTGAGATTAAACAACGAGAAATATTTACCATTTCTCTACGTTTTTGTTCTATTCAAACTCTCAACATATTGAACGATGTTACCTACAGTCTTAGCTCAGTCTATAAAATGGTAATCTTTTCCAGAAACACCCTCCCAGGCACACCCAGAAATAACATTTTACCAGCTATACCTCAGCCCAGTCACGTTGACATATAAAAATTCACCATCACAGGAGACCTCTCTTATTTTTTCCTAATGTCTTCAACTAGTTGAATAATGCCCACCGATGTTATGGGACATAACCTGCTTTACTCAAAGTCTGCTATTTTATTATTTATTATTTTTTTATTTTATTTATTTGACAGAGAGAGCGAGAGCACAAACAGGGGGAGCAGGAGAGAGAGAAGCAGGACCCCGCTGAGCAGGGAGCCTGAAGTGGGACTCAATCCCAGGACCCTGGGATCATGACCTGAGCCAAAGGCAGGCACTTAACCAACTGAGATACCCAGGCTCCATAAGTCTGCTGTTTTAAAGGCTAATCATATCTAAAAAATACCTCCACAGACTGGTGTTTGACCGAATACTGAAGCACTACAGCCTAGCCAAGTTGTCACTTAAAATTAATCACCACAAAGGTACATTACCTAGTGGTCAAGAATTAAATTCTCTAAAAAGACATAATGATCCTAAATGTGTATATCGCTAACAAGATAGCCAAAATACATGGGAAAAATTGATCAAAATATAGGAAGAAATAGACAAATTATGTATTGGAGTTGGATACGCCTGTCAAATAAAAACAAATCTGGACTTAGATAAGGAAAGACTTTATTCAGAAGAAAACCTATTGCAATAGGGACATCTACCCCTATTTCAGAAACCTGCAAGTATCTCAAAATCAAACATACATTGAGCAAATGAGAAGGGAAGTCTAGCAAGTTTGACAAGAGAAGTATCTCACTGTGGTCAGCCAATTCACAAAATAAACTGATAAGAGATGCTCTGCATTTTAGTCCCTGATCAAGCTTGGGGATAAGCAAAGTTCAGGGGCCCTAGGGAGGAGAGAAGCCTGACTAAATTTTGGTCAAGATAAAGCAAAGAATAAGAAATAGGCAACTGTGAATCCTCGGTTTCTTCAAAACTCCATTTTGGCAACTGATATATCAACAAGGCAGAAATTCAGTAAATGACCTAAACAGCACCATCAGCCAACTTGAGCTAACTGAGATTTATAAAATAATCAACAATAAATAACAGCATCCACCTTCTTCTCAAGTTACCCGCACAATTCTCCAAGATAAACAACATTCAGGGCCATAATACACACTGTATCCCCTTTCTAAAAAATCATATGGAGTGACATCAGCTAGATATTAAAGTAGGAAACCCCCACACATACCAATTCAGCAATAAGTCACAGACAAATTCCCTTTGTGAGAAATCTAGAAACTAACTGAAAGTCTCCTGAACTCAGGAGAAGGCAGAATAAGACTTCCTGAAGCCAGTAGGAAGGTTTGGAACACTCTCTCGCTGGAGTTCTGACTCAGTCCCACCAATGTACCAGCACGAACAGATCCCTTAGCTCCCAGTTCAGCCAGGGGAGGGAAGGAGTTGGTTCACACAACCAGCTACCCAGCCATTTTCAAGGTGGCTCCCTAGAGAGGACTGGTTGGTCTTGCTAGTCCTACAGTTCTAACACATCCTGCAATTCTTTTTTTTTTTTTTAAAGATTTTATTTATTTGAGAAAGAAAGCAGGGGGTAGGGCGTGGGGGAGAAAGGGGACAAAAAGAACGTATAAGTCTAAAACTAGCATGAAAATAGAAATAACAAATATTAGAGCAGAAATCAATGAAATTGAAAACAGGGAAAATGGAAAAAAAATCAAAGGAATCTAGGGGCACCTGGGTGGCTCAGTCTGTTAGGCATCTGCCTTCTGCTCTGGTCATGATCTTGGTATTGATCTCAGAGTCCTGAGATCAAGCCTTACATCATTGGGTTCCCTGCTCAGTGGGGAGCCTGCTTCTCCCTCTCTGCCACTTCTCCTGCTTGTGTTCGCTCTCTTTCTCTCAAATAAATAAATAAAATCTTTATTAAAAATCAAAGAAACCTAAATCAATTTCTTTAAAAAGATAAAAATAGTGTTGTGCCCAAGTTTTCGTGTCCAAGAGACCACCAAGGAGCCAACACCGATGCAATCACACAAGGGTTTATTTGACAAGCTTAAGCTTGGGCCCAAGTATACCCAACACAGCAGAATAGGGACTTGGACCCTGAACCAGATTACAGTCAGAGTTTTTAAAGGTAGAGTAGGGGTGGACTCAGCAGTAGGTGATTGGTCCATGACTGCTGGCTCAGCAGTAGGTGATTGGGCTATGACTGCTAGCCCTATATTCCTGTTTCTTTTTTTTTTTTTTTTCTGACATGATTTATTACAATGTTAAGATATCCTATTCCTGATTGATCTTTGGTATGGCATGTTGTTTTTGAAACCTTTGGTCAGTCTTCCTGGAACCAGGGGTCATTTACTGGTCATGGAGACGAAACCTATGGTCAGTCTTCCAGGGGTCATTTACCAGTCACAGAGACCTAAGATGGCTGCCGGGGCCAAGATGGCTGCACTTATATCAAGGCTAGACTTGAGGTGGGTACAGCCTTGTTTTTCTTGGCCTCTACAAATAGGGGTATCTGGCTGGCCCATTCAGTAGAACAAGGAACTCTTGATCTTGGAGTCCTGAATTCAAACCCCTCCTTAGGGATAAAGCTCAGTGTAAGAAAGAAAGCAAGAAAGGGAGAAAGAAAGAAAGAAAGAAAGAAGAAAAGAAAAGAAAGAACTCATCACCAAAGCACATTCACACATACTCACACCTGCACACACAATGATGAGGGATGTCAAAGGGACAGAGGAGTCAACTGAAAAAGTTTCCAGTGGTCAAAACTGGAACAATTTGGGCAACAAAATAAAGTAGTATTGGATTATAATCCAAATTATAATATAAATATCCATGAGTCCTGATATTTTAAAAAATGATTGAATAAATGCCTAAATGTAGAGGAGACAGATCTCTGTGGAAGAATTCTAAATAACTTATGTAGATTTACATCCTACCTAAGGGTGAGCATAACTTCCTGTTCCTTGGTGTGGTCTGCACATAGTGACTTCCTTACAAAGAGCACAGTTATAGAAGAGGAAGAGTAGCTCTGCCACACAGAATGCTCAAAAACCCTACCACGGCCAAGGGATCAAGTCATCAAAAGTCATGCATCATATTGATAGCAATTCACTAACTGCAGTCTAATTATAAGGTAAGCTCTGACAAATCCCAATTTAAGGATGCTCTATAAAATACCTGACCACCACCAACAACAACAACAAAACCAAACCTGACCAATAAGCCTAAAAAATGTTGGCACAAAAACGGCAAAGAAAGTCTGAAAAATTATCACTGCCTAGACGACCCTCAGGCATCTAAAATGTAATATGGGATCCAAGATGGGATCCTGGAACAAAAAAAGGACATTATGTGAAAAGTAAGAAAATCTAAGTCAAGTACAGACTTTCGTTAATAATAGTATCTCAGTGGGGCACCTGGCTGGCTCATTCTGTAGAGCATATGACTCTTGTTTTATTTTATGTTTTTTTTGTTTTTTTTTTTAAGATTTTATTTATTTATTCGACAGACAGAGATCACAAGCAGGAAGAGAGGCAGGCAGAGAGAGAAAGAGGGGAAGCAGGCTCCCTGCTAAGCAGAAAGCCCGATACGGGGCTCAATCCCAGGACCCAGGACCATGACCCAAGATGAAGGCAGAGGCTTTAAACCACTGAGCCACCCAGGAGTCCTTGTTTTGTTTTTAAAAGATTTTATTTATTAGACAGAGAGAGAGTCCGTGAGAGAGGGAACACAAGCAGGGGGAATGGGAGAGGGAGAAGCAGGCTTCCCACCCAGCAGGGAGTCTGATGCAGCACCCCAGCAACTCTTAATTATCATTTAAGAGCCCCACGTTGGGCATGATGCGGACTTAAAAAAAAAAAAAAAAAAGGATAGGGCCGCCTGGGTGGCTCAGTAGGTGAAGTGTCTACCTTTGGGTCAGGTCATGATCCCAGGGTCATGGGACTGAGCCCCTAAGTTAGGATTCCCTGCTCAGCACGGAGTCTGCTTCTCCCTCTCCCTCTGCCTGTACCCTCCTTCCTGGTGCCTGCAGCCACACACACTCTTTCTCTCAAATAAATAAATAAAATCTTTTTTAAAAGGGATTAAAAAATTGGGGCTCCTGGCTCAGTAGTTAAGCATCTCCCTTCAGCTCAGGTCATGATCCCGGGGTCCTGGGATGGAGCCCTGCATCAGGCTCCCTGCTCAGCGGGAAGCCTACTTCTCTCCCTCCCACTCCCGCTTGCCCTGCTTGTGTTCCCTCTCTCACTCTGTCTCTCTCTGTCAAACAAATAAATAAAATATTTTTTAAAAAAAGATAAAAATAATAGTGTATCAATATTTGTGCCTTATTTTTACCAAAGGTGTGATACTTCTGTAATATGTTAATAAAAAGGGAAACTGCATGCAGAGTATATGAGAACTCTCTGTACTATCTTTGCCATTTTTCTGTAACTAAAACTGTTCTACAATTCAGGTTTATTCTAAAAGTTCAAAAACTTTATTCTGTCTTTCCATGACAGAACAGTGAGAAAAAACAGAACATCTTCACAGATCCTTCAGACATCAATAAAATAAGAAAGTTCTATGAACCTTATGCCAATACAATGAATATTTAGGTGCAACTTAAAAACTCCTACAAAAATATAATTTTCCAAAATGACTCAGAAGCAATTTGAAACGAAATAGTTCCAGGGCACCTGGTTGGCTCAGTGAGTTAAGGGTCTGCCTTTGACTTGGGTTGTGATTTCAGGGTCCTGGAATCGTGTCCTGCATTGGGCTCCCTGCTTAGCAGGGAGTCTGCTTCTCCCTCTCCCTCTCCTTCTGTGCTCTCTCTCTCTCTCTCTCTCTCTCAAATAAATAAAACAATAAAATCTTTAAAACGGAATAGTTCTATAATTATTAAATAACTTGCATTAGGAATAATAGTAATGTTCCTACACTGAAAGCTACAGGTGCAAAGAACTTCACTGGTAGTTCTACCAACTATTCAAAAAACCAGTAATTCCATATTACACAAACGATTATTCCCAATAATGGAATAAGAAGGTATAAACTGCAACTCATTCAATGAGTGTAACAACTTGTTAACAGATATATATTTTTTTTGCTAACAGACTCTTTTTACTTTTATTTATTTATTAGACAGACAGATCACAAGTAGGCAGAGAGGCAGGCTGAGAGAAAGAGAGAAGCAGCAACACCCCCCCCCCACCCCGCCGAGCAGAGAGCCCGATGCGGGGCTCAATTCCAGGACCCTGAGATCATGACCTGAGCTGAAGACAGCGGCTTAACCCAATGAGCCACCCAGGTGCCCCTGTTAACAGACTCTTAACAAGAGTTGTATAAGGGAGGAAAATTATGTGTACATCTCATCCAAAAGTATACAAGTAGAAGTCCTCACAAAGTATCAGCCACACGCAAAAGGACAATACATCATTAGATTGTGGAGGTATTTCACAAATGCCTGTTTTGTTTCACTTTAAAACTTTACTTAATGTAATGTACCAGATCACCATATCAAAAAAAAAAAAAAAAATCACACGATTCTTAAAATAAGTGGAATAAAATTATTTGATATATTAATAACTCATTCATAATAAAAACACTTAGCTACTTACCTACAGGAGAACTTCCTTTAATTGAAAACTGACAGCTACAAAACATACTTTATCATGACACACTGAGCAATTTTCACTGAAATCTGAAAGACCCGAAGATGTCCACTACCACCACTTCACTCTCACATTTATACTGAGGTACAGGGTAAAGCTTTACTCATTAGAAAGAAGGGGAAAGATGACATTATACATATATTATAGGATTATGTACATAAAATATAAAATATAGAAACACATTATCAGAATAATAAGTTCCGCAAGTTCTCCATAATAAAACCATAAGAGAATGGAATTGTTTATGTACCATCAGAAAATAAAAAATGATATTTAAAAAGATAACATCTACGGGGCCAAAAAATACCAATTATCAGGGTGCCTGGCTGGCTCAGTTGGTGGTGCATGTGACTCTTGTTCTTGGGGTCATGAGTTCAAGCCCCAAGAAAATACATAGAGAGAAAAAATATATTTTTATACATATAGTATATCTATAAAATATATATAACAAAATTTATATATAACAAAATATATAAATATGTATATTTATATATTATATATAATATATATAACAAAATTGGTATATATATTTTATATACATATCAATTAGCTAAAATTAAACATAGTGATACATGTGAAGACCTCTATGCAGAAAAAATCACTGAGAAAAATTAAGGAAGACCTAAATCAATATTCGATATATTTATGGTTTGGAAAATATTTTTTTAAAGATTTTATTTATTTATTTGAGAGGGAGAGAGAGAGAGCACAAGAGGGGAAAGGTCAAAGGGAAAAGCAGACTCCCCGCGCAGCAGGGAACCCGACATGGGACTCGATCCCTGGACTCTGGGCATGACCTGAGCCGAAGGCAGTCCCTTAACCAACTAAGCCACCCACGCACCCAAAAAACGTATATTTGTAAAACAGCAATTACCCCTAAGTTGGTCTATAAATTCAGTGAAAACCTCATCAATGGGTCTTACAGCGGCAATTGACAAAATGATTCTAAAAAAATATATATAGAGAGAGAAACACAAAGTAGCAAAAATGATTGAGGCACTTTTGAAAAAGACTGAAGTGTAAGCACTTAAACTACCAGATATCAAAAATAATTATAAAATTGATGAGGGAGCAGGAGGCTGGCTGAGGACAGAGCAAAAGCTGGCGCCTTGCACCCCCTCTCCACCTGCTCCCCTCCGTAATATGTGTAGCATTCCTCAGGCACCCCTGATTGCCATAAAACAATAAATAGTTAACTTGCAGAGATCACAATCCTGCAGAACAGGAATCTCCCTTGCTCTACGATGTCCTAGAGATCTACAAACAGGGAGGTTACCTTATCAATAGCACAAATTTCCAGAGGCAAATAACTCTCGGTTTCTGAAGCCCTAATGTCCCCCTCCCACCATAAACTGGAGGAGGCTGAGGTAGAAGGGAATGTAAATGACAGCAGGATCATAACACCCCACCAAGAATCTCCCAACTATCTTGATGTTAATGGCTGACCTAAAGACGACATTGATCAAGCCACAAGGGCATGGCCTCCTCCCGGCACCTGGTAGGCCCTCTTTAACATATGAAAACTCCGTTGAAATCTCCCTTCCCCTCACCTTCCCCCAACAGCAAGGTATATACCCTGCCATCCCTCACATCCGGGGCAGCAGCTCTTCCTGCCCACGGGTCCTGTCCCCGGGCTTTAATAAACCACCATTTTGCACCAAAGATGTCTCAAGAATTCTTTCTTGGTCATCGGCTCCGGACCTCAGCCCACCGAACCTCATCTAGGTTCTAGAACTTCATCAAAATTATAGTAATTAAGGCAATGCGATATTGGCGTAGGGATAGTAAAATGGACAGAACAGCAAAGAGAAGGTAGAAATAGAGTATAAAGGTTCAAATCACCCATTTCCAATGTGCGCAGAGAGGGACTTCCCACACCAGCAAGCAATTCTTAGAACTCCAGCTGGGAGTCCCGCAATTCAACCCAATTCTGACACTATCAACCCACAGAGAGCGTCAGACCGTCACGGGTTACGGGCTAGGTCCTACAAGACTGTCCCACCCGCACCCCCACTTCAGACCCCAGGCGCAGGCCCAGGTGCTCGGGACTAAGCAGCCCTAAACCAGAGGTTCCCACCAACCCTTCCTCAGGTTCAGTTAATTTGCTGGAGCAGCTCACAGAACTTACAGAAACATTTTCCTTACCTGACCGGTGGTTGATTACAAAAGGATGTAACTCAGGAGCAGCCAAACGGAAGAGTTAGGTAGCGCGAGGTCTGGAGAAAGAGCGAGCAGCTTCCCCGACCTCCCCAGGCCGCCACGCTCCCCAAACATCCACGTGCTCAGCGACCGGAAGCTCTCCCAAACGCCTCCTTTTGGGTTTGATGGAGGCCTGGAAACAGAGGCAAGATTAAGTCTTTGGCAGGTTCATCCCCACCGCCCTCCTTCCCGGAGTCAGGGGGTTGGCTAAAAGTTCCGACCCTCCAATCTCGGTCGGTTCCTCTGGCAACCAGCCCCCATCTCTAGGTTACCCTGGGGCTTCCAAAAGTGACCTCATTAACACAACAAGACACCCGTATGGTTCTCGGCACTTAGGGAATTCCCAGGGTGTTAGGAGCTCTTTACCGGAGATGCGAGGGAAATCAAATATATTTATTGTAAATCCCAATATCACATAGAGCCTTGCATCAATGGATATTTGCTATATGACAAAAGTAGCACTGCAGGGAGAGGGGAAGGTTCATTTTTTTCTAATGGTGCTCAGACGGTTAGTATCCACAGGGAAAAAAATGGAAGAAAAAAAAAAAAAAATTAACCCTGACTTCTCCACACACACATCCACGCATACCTTGGAGGTACTGCGGATTCAGTTCCAGACTACCACGATAAAGCAAGTATCACAATCAATGGGGCCAAGCGAATTTTTTGGTTTCCCAGTGCATATAGAGTTTATGTTTGGGGACACCAGTCTGGCTCAGTAGGAAGAGCAGTCTACTCTTGATCTCAGGTTCATGAGTTCAAGCCCTACCTTGGATGTAGAGATGATGTAAATATATATTAAAAAACAAAAACAAAAAACAAAACTTAAGGGGCGCCTTAAGGTGGCTCAGTTATTTAGGCGTCCAACCCTTGATTTTAGCACAGGTCATAATCCCAGGGTCCTGGGATGGACATGGGCTCCCTGCTCAGCTGCGAGTCTGTTTCTCTCTCCCCCTTTGCCTCTACTCCCTACTCCTGCACTTGCGCATGCGTTTTCTCTCTGTCTCTCTCCAGCACGCTGTCTCTCAAATAAATAAATAAAACCTAAAAAATGCAATTATCTTAAAGTGCAATAAAGCAAAACACAAAAAAACAATGGATACTTGCACATCAACATACGTAGCCCCTCCTCATTACGTTTTTCCCTCCTCATTATTTACAAGTTCTGTATTTGCGAATTCATCTGCTGACTAAAATGTATTTACAGGGACGCCTGGGTGGCTCAGTTGGTGAAGCGGCTGCCTTCGGCTCAGGTCATGATCCCAGCGTCCTGGGATCGAGTCCCGCATCGCGATCCTTGCTCAGCAGGAAGCCTGCTTCTCCCTCTGCCTCTGCCTGCCACTCTGTCTGCCTGTGCTCACTCTCTCTGACAAAAAAAAAAAAAAAAAAGTATTTACAATTCCAAAATCAATAGTTGCAGTACTTTGCAGACATTCATGATCATGGGAAGGGCAGTGTATTCGAGTCCCTTGATACATACATTGCCAGGTGACACTGAACAAGGTAGCGCCCTGCCTTCTTGACTCAACTCTCACACTATAAACAAGTGTTCTTTTCAAGGTCTGTTGAATGCCACATTTTTTAAATTTTTGGCTTGTGGATGGTGCTTTTGCTGTTTAATGCAGCTTCCAGCTGTGTTGAAGTGATGTCTAGTGTTCCTGAGAAGGTGTGATGTCCATCCTAGAGAAAATACAAGTCTTAATAAGCTTTGTTCAGGCATGAGCACTGTTGGCCATGAGTTCAACAAGGTTAATGAAACAATATGGTATGTCTAAAAGTAAGAGCAACAATGAGAAGCAAACTAGTGTTTACTTGGGATCAAAAAATTACAATTTGGGGAGCACAGATTCCAGAAGTAGCCAGAAAAGTATCCTACCTGTGGTGTAGAAGCAAGAGGTTTTTATGAAGATGAGAAATGAAGGAGGCAATTACATGACTTGGATAGAAGACAAAAACTATATTGTCATTGGCACTAACGGGCTAAGCTGCTGGTGATGTTATGGAACCTGGACTGGATCCTGGAGGAAGAACCAAGCAGCACTCAGAGACCTTGGAAGATTGGAGGTTTATTTAACACTGGTGGGCTCAGATGAGATTGTTCTCCAAAGGTCTGAGCCCCGAGCGCAAGCAGGGAGGGTAATTTATACCCTTCTACTTCCGCACTTTTGCTGCGCAGGAACCGGGTAGGGAAGATGAACCCAGAAGAGCTTTGAGGCAGGAACTGGAATTCCCTTGCTGGTTTGGTTGGCCATCTTAGAGTACAGTTTTTCCCTTATCAGTGACCCCCTGATCAACCATTCTGTCGTCAAAAAGTCCATAAACAGACTTCAGAAACAAATGCTGCTTCTGGCGCACCCAAGAGTCTTTTAGCTTAGTTCAAGACTTCATTAGCCATTTGTTCCTAGAAAAGAAAATGGAGCTTTTCTCAAAATGGCATCTCTCGTGTCCAGAAGTTTTATACAGTTCCGCAGGTGTATTCAGAAACAGGAAGAGGAAATTCGTCAATCAATCTTTCCATGAGGCAGCTCTGGAAAGTGCTAAAGTAACAGCTACAGTGTGTGACGAAGAGATGGAAAAGTGGTTAAACTTGTGGATTGGTGACATGATAACGAATTAATGAAAGCATAGAGGACAGTTGTGAGACTGAACACCAAAGAAATATACTCACATTGCTCAGGGTCAGGAAATTATGAAACTCTTCTTGGCTAATGCTAGCTGGCTGGCTTGCATGTTTCAAAAGACAATATGGTGTGAAAAATGCTAGACTTGTAGGTGAGGCAGATGGGGGGAAGTTATGGAAGAATTTTAAAAGTATTTTAAGAGTTATACAGGAAAAGGGTAATGAGAAGAGCAGCTTTCCAACGCTGATGAGTCTGGCTGGTTTACAAGGACATTGGCAAATGAACCTATATAACACAAATGGTGCTTCAGTTAATGGAAACGTGACCAGCAACTCACAGGAACTTAATCCTGTATTTTTCCTAAGAGCATAGCTCAACATTGGCTAATGCACTGTTCATGATGGTAGTTATAGAACATAAACACCATGAATAATGAGAATCAAAATAATGAGAAACAAATCAGTAAGAAAAAGACAACACCTTTACAGGAAAATAGAACAATTTGCAGTTCCTTCAAAACAGGAATTCAACATATCCAACCACTATGGAATGGAGCACAACCTTATTAGCAATCAGGAAAATATAAATCAAAGCACAATATAAGACCATTATCCACATTCCAGATTGGTAAATTTGTACAATCTGATAATATACTGTGGTGAGGAGGTTATAATTCTAATACTCTGTTGGTGGGATTACAAAATTAATATAACCACTTTGGAAAACAGTTGAGAATTATGTAGTAAAACTGAAGACATAGATAATCTCTAGCCCAGAAATTTTAGTCTTGGGTAAGTACCATGGACAAACATATGTATATATGCACCAGAAGACATTGAAAAGAATTTCTAATGGCCCAAACCAGAAATAATCCATAGGCACATTATTGGTGAAGCTAGGAATAATAATGTAGTATTTCTTCTCCTGGTGACTATAAGAACTCTAAATATGTGGGAGTATACCCATATATCATATATATAGTTATGTATGTGTGTGTGTGTGTGTGTGTGTGTGTGTGTGTATATAAAGTCTTGGAGCTCAGAGAAGGTGCCAGAGAACGTTAATGTGATCTAGTCTGGTAGTAACTAAGATATTTTCCCAGATTTGCTCTACTTTTTTTTTTTAATTATTTTTTAAGTACTCTCTATCCCAGTGGGGGCTCAAAACTACAAGCCTGTGATCCAGTCACATGCTCTTCTGACTGAGCCAACCAGCCAGGTGTCCATGCTCTATTTTTTTATAATATTTTTAAAAGATTTTATTTATTTATTTGAGAGAGAGAGGATGAGAGACCACATGAGAGAGAGTAGGGTCAGAAGGAGAAGCAGACTTTCTGCTGAGCAGGGAGCCTGATGTGGGACTTGATCCCAGGACCCTGAGATTATGACCTGAGCTGAAGGTAGATGCTTAACTGACTGAGCCACCCAGGCACGCTATAATTTTTTTTTTTAGTAGGCTCCATTCACGACTCTGAGATCAAGACTTGAGCTGAGATCAAGAGTCTGATGTTTCACTGAGTGAGCTACCCAGGCATTCCACCCCTGCTCTATTTTTGATTTTTTAGAGAGAGAGAAAAAGAGAGAACACACAAAGTGTTGGGGGTGGTGTGGAGCAGAGGAAGAGAGAGAGAGAGAATCACAAGCAGGCTCCATACCCACTGTGGAGCCCAATGCAGGGCCTGATCCCATAACCCTGAGATCATAACCTAAGCTGAAATCAATAGTCAGACATTCAACCACTTGAGCCACCCAGGTACCCCACCCATGATATATTTTTAAAAGCATAAAAATTTTCATTTTCTTAGCTTAAGAGTCCATTTAAAGTATTTTAAATGATTCTCATATCAAAAGCCACACAAAACTAAAGCAGCAATCCCCTACTGTTATGTTAATGAGCATGCCATTTAAGGAACATTTTTGTCACCTAGTTAGTGGTGATGAATTAACTCTATTAATGAGGCATACATTAGCACATAGCAGAACACCTGAATAGCAATGGCTCAGATAGAAGTTATCTCATCTTGACAACAAAAATCCCCAAAATGAGCAGTTGCAAACATTGTTTCAGGTGCTCAACCATGAATGAAGAAATTCAGGCTTTTCCCAACTTTTTGTTTTACCAGCATTACCTGTGATTGTAAGATGGCTCCTAGCCTCCCAGGCATCACACCTGTGTATTACAGGCCGAAAAGGATAAGGAGGGGCACCTGGGTGGCTCAGCCAGGTAAGGGTCAGACTTGTGATTCCAGC
The DNA here is from genome assembly GCF_030435805.1 of Mustela lutreola. Taxonomy (NCBI): domain Eukaryota; kingdom Metazoa; phylum Chordata; class Mammalia; order Carnivora; family Mustelidae; genus Mustela; species Mustela lutreola. Next base: position 124,606,064 of record NC_081308.1, on the reverse strand, counting down.
TCAAGTCATGATCTCATGGGTCCTGAGATCCAGCCCTGCACTGGGCCCCCCACTCAGCAGGGATTCTGCTTGAGGTTCTCTCCTGCTGGCCCTCCCCCCAACCAACACTCACGCCTGCTTGTACTTTCTCTCCCTAAAATAAATAAATAAATCTTAAAAGAGAGAAGAGGATAAGGAAAGAGGCTGGATTTGTCCTTTCATCAGCAATCAAAATTATTTCTCAGAACACTATTCAGCTTTCCCTTTCTTTCAGCTTTCTGGCTAGAAGTATGTCGCAAGGTCAGCCTCACTTGCGGGGGAGATGAGAAAACCAAGAATTTATCACTGCAATCTCTGGAGCAGAAGGATACAAAAGAGAAAGGGTTAAGTAACGACCATTGCATCAGTCCATAAAACGCTGGGTACATTACCTTACCTACCCCACAGGGTTGTTATGAATGTCAACCTTAAACATGAAATGGCCAGTTATTTTACCAGCAAAATGAGTGTATTCAGGAATAGCAAAGGAATTGTAAGTTGAGACATAGAAATTGTGACAAAACATAAGAAAGTCCAAGAGACAAAGGGAGGGTCAGCTTTTATTAGGTTTCAGGTGGAAATCGAGGCGATTTGTTGTGAACGAAAGTTCATTGGAGAAGAACAAGAGTTTGAAGTTGTGGCAGCTTCTCATTGGCTGCAAGCCATAGTTAGTGCATCATTGCTAGGGCACGGAGTAATCTTCCTTCCTAAAAGCAAGAGATAAAATTCCCAAGTGAAAAATGTCCTTCCTTGTCAAGATAATTCTTATCTTCCTTCCTTCTGCAGGTTCCGCAGACTGCAAGAAGTGGTGTGTGCATGAGAGCTGCCCCTTTGTGGCTTCCCGACTCCATCTTAAACGAGATTTCCTTTACTTTCATATGAGGATCAACTGTGAGGCTAGATTTGAAAATCTCTAAAATCTACCAAATGCTAAACAAATATCAGAGATTATTATGCTCTTCTTTTGAAACTAACTGAACTCAAATTATGATTCAATTACTGAGAAAAAGGTCTACGCAAATAATTTACCTATCTGTTTTTTTATCTATTTTGAACACCAGCTAGCAACTGCTAGCTTGGGACTTTGTTCAAGATAGAATATCTCAACTTAATGAACCAATGTGAAAAATCCCTTTCTCTTCTAGGAGATGAATCTGGAAAGCTTGTCATATTATTTATCTCTGACTAAAGTTTCTACTGTGGATAGATGGAAGGCAAAAAGAAAATATTCCCTATAGAAATAGGCAAGGGAAAACTGGTATTGATTTTTGCAAAATAAATTCAGAGTAACTCTCACAGGCTTTGGGTGTATCTAGGTCACTGGGAAAAAAAAGACTAATGTTTGGCTGACAGATAGGAGAAACATAGTTATTTCTTACACACGGTTATTAAGTGGATTTAGAACCTTTTTATTTTATACCAAGATTATTTCAACCAAGTAGAAGCTCCATACATGTATGAACAGAATGCAGAAGAATAAATTTGACAACATTATGCATTTAGTTCAGTTTCCCGTAAGAAACTTGTAGTTAAATTAAGTTTAAAATCCCAAATGAAATCACTTATCAAAAATTCCAATCATTTAAAAGTGGCAGCTACTTCACAGATGATTATGTGGCCCCAGCAGAGCACAGTGAATTAGTCAGCAGTTATTTCTCTATTTGAACCTGAAATCATTCACCATGGCAGGGGCATTCAAGGAGCTATAAAAGTTACTAGCCTTAATTTTGACCAAAGTCATAATTTAGCAATCTCAACATGTGACTCCAATGAGCTAGAAAGGAAAATATCTTAATTAATTAATACTAAACAATAAAGGTAGCAATAACACCTTTAACTACTTGATCAGTCAATAAAGTTGTATTAAGCACCTATTACGTGCCAGGCTCTATGCTGGGGCTGGGAACATAATGATGAGCAAAAAGATATGATATTTGCCATGCCTTTTTATGGTACATAGAGTCAAAAGTAAAAGACAACATTTATTTATTTATTTTAATTTTTTATTTCTTTTCAGCGTAACAGTATTCATTGTTTTTGCACCACACCCAGTGCTCCATGCAATCCATGCCCTCTATAATACCCACCACCTGGTACCCCAACCTCCCAATCCCCGCCACTTCAAACCCCTCAGATTGTTTTTCAGAGTCCATAGTCTCTCATGGTTCACCTCCCCTTCCAATTTACCCCAACTCCCTTCTCCTCTCTAACACCCCTTGTCCTCCATGTTATTTGTTATGCTCTACAAATAAGTGAAACCATGTGATAATTGACTCTCTCTGCTTGACTTACTTCACTCTATAAACACTGGGGTACAGATGGCCCTTCTTTTCACTACACCTGTATCTTTGGGGTATTTGCCCAAAGATACATTTATTTATTTTTAAAGAGAGAGAGCACATGAGGAGGGGAAGTGGCAGAGGGAGATATTACTGATACAAAAATAAATAGATACATAGAGTTAAAAAACTAAAAAAAATAAATGCAAAGTTCTATGCAAGCATAAAGCTGGAGGACTAAATCAATTTCAGAGGAATCAGAAAATGCTTCCTAAAAGATCTGATATTTGAAACAAGTTCGAAGGTTAAGTAGGCATAACTCAGCAAAAATGAGACATATGCCTTCTTAGTTTCTAAAATGAACCTCATATATAGATTGCTCTATTCAATGCTAAAAATACCTTACAATTATAGGCTAATAACTTTTCTCAAGTCAATATCCCTTATTAAAGAGTGCTCGTCCTCCAGTTTTACACCAATTACAATATCATTTCTTTTTCAAGCTTTAATCTGTCAAATTACTCTGCAAAATTTTGCTCTCTTTTAAAGTGACATTTGGTCTTAATCATTAATTATTTAGGAGCTAAGACATCTAGACTGTACTAACAGATGTAGTACAATATTAAATAAGTCTTACATATGTACAACTGGACCCCAGAAGAAAGGCAGAAAATGACAGAAAAAAAAAATTTGAAGAAACAATGGTCAAGATGTTTCCCAAATTAGTTACAGCAAGCAAGGGATGCAAGAAACTCAGAGAATAAGCATACACAAAAACCTAAACAAACATTGGTATATCATATTTAAAGTGCTAAAAAACAAAGCAACTTCCTATTTCAGCTCCATTGTGTAAAGAGCTTGGAAATCATCACTCCCCTACCTACAAGAAAAGCACTGGAGAAATTAAAAGCCCATGACTTTTCTTGGAACCATCAGAGAATAGGAAGTTGGGGGTCAAACTCTATCCCAAAGTCTGGACAGAAAGGTAAATACAGAGAGCAACAGAGATAATTTTCCTGGGATTAGAAGCCAATGGAGACATAAACTGGTAAGAAAAATTAAATAGGGGGCACCTGGGTGGCTCAGTGGGTTAAAGCCTCTGCCTTCCGCTCGGGTCATGATCTCTGGGTCCTGGGATCAAACCCCACATCAGGCTGTCTGCTCATCGGGGAGCCTGCTCCCCCCCCCACTCTCTGCCTGCCTCTCTGTCTACTTGTGATCTCTGTCTGTCAAATAAATTAATTTTATTTAAAAAAAGAAAACTTAAGTAGTAACTTTGAGAAATTATTGGAAGCAGTGTGTAGATGAATGTGAAAGTGAGAAACTCTTGCAGGCTGTGGTCATAAGGAGACCTCTACACTTTTGTGAATTTGACCTCCAGGAATCCCATCAGGTCTTCATGTAAAAGAGCCAAAAAAAAAAAAAATCCCTCCTGTCTCTGGTAGACAGTGAGGGAAGTAACCAAAACTCAGCTCTATGTTGTCTGTAAGGTATTTACTCTAAAGACGCAGGTTAAAAGCAAATATATGGAGCTCTTCCCATAAGTGGCTTGAGGTGATCCCTGAAAATGGTTCGCGATTCACTTGACCCAGAGAACCCTGTAAAATCATACAAATCAAGAGGTTCAAATCTTCGTGTTCACTTTAAGAACACATGTGAAACTACCCAGGCCATCAGGGGTATGCAGATCCAAAAAGCCACCAAGTATTGAAGGATGTCACTTCGCAGAAACAATGTGCACCATTCTGTCACTACAATGGTGGAGTTGGTAGATGTCCCCAGGCCAAACAGTGGGGCTGGACACAGGGTCGGTGGCCCCAAAAGAGTGCAGACTTTGGACTTTGCATGCTTAAAAATGCAGAGTCATGCTGAACTTCAGGGTTTAGATGTAGATTGTCTGATGATTGAGCACACCTAGGTGGACAAAGTCCCCAAGATGCCACGCAGAAGTTACACGGCTCATCGTTAGATCCACCCACACATGACGACTCCCTGCCACGCTGACGTGATCCTTACAGAAAAAGAGCAGATTGTACCTAAACCAGAAGAGGAAGTTGCACAGAAGGAAAAAATATTCCAGAAGAAAATGAAGAAGCAAAAACTTACAGCCTGGGAATAAATTCTGCATAAAGTAAATGCAAATAAAAGTTAAAAAAAGAAGTATATGAAGAAAGATATAGCATGCTGGCATTAAGAAAAAGGAAGCTGCAGTAGCTATATTAATTTTAGATTAGACAAAGCTGACTTTGAAACAAGAAAAATTATCAGGGATAAAGAGAGTCAATACATAATCATAAAAGGTCAATTTTCCAGGGAGACATAGAAATACTTCATGTGTATGTATCTTAACAAGAGAACATCAAAATATAGGAATCAAAAGCTGATAGAACTGAAATGAAAAATAGACAAATCAGCTATTATACTTCAGCACTCATCTTTCAGTAAGAGCATAGTTGACTTGAACAGCACTATCAATTAAACTGATCTAATTGGCATTTATACAATGCTCTACCCAGCATCTGCAAAATACATATTCTTCCCAAGCTCACACAGAACATTCACCAAGGCAGATCACATCCTGGACCATAAAACACACCTTAAAAAATTTAATAGAAATTACACTAGGGTGCCTGGGTGGCTCAGTGGGTTAAGCCACTGCTTTCGGCTCAGGTCATGATCTCAGGGTCCTGGGATCGAGTCCCACAAAGGCTCTCTGCTCAGCGGAGAGCCTGCTCCCCTCTCTCTCTTTGCCTGCCTCTCTGTCTACTTGTGATCTCTCTCTGTAAAATAAATAAATAAAACCTTTTAAAAAAAGAAATTACACTAATTATGTTCTCAGATAGTAGAATTAAACTAGAATAACAGAATGGCACTTAGAAAAGTTCCAAATATTTGGAAGTTGAACAACACATTGTTAAATAAAATATAGGCCAAAGAAAAAGTCTCAAGAGAAATTTTAAAGTATTTTGAACCAAATGAATATGAAAATACAACCTATCACAATTTGTGAGATACAGTGAAAACAATGCTTAGAAAAGTGTTTATAACATTGAGTGCATATATTAGAAAAGAAAGTTCTATAATCTTTTAAAAAAGATTTTATCTATTTATTTGGAAGAGAGTGAGAGCACCAGTGGTAAAAAGGGCAGAGGGAGAGGGAGAAGCAGTCTCCCCACTGAGAAGAGAGCCCGACATGGGGCTCAATCCCAAGATCCGGAGATCATGACCTGAGCTGAAGTCCAATGCTTAACAGACTGAGCTCCCCAGGACCCCCAGAAAGATCTATAATCTGTAACTAGGCCTGCACTATAGGAAGCTAGAGAAAGAAAAGCAATTAAAATTTGAAACAAGCATAAGAAAGGAAATAATGAAAGACAGAATAAAAATCAATAAATCAAAGACAGTCAAATGATAGAGAAAAATCAAAGAAACCAAGAGCTGGTTCTTTGAAAAGTTCAATAAAATTGATAAACACAGGGATTCCCCTCCCCCTGATTATGTGCCCTCTCTCACTGTCTGTCAAATAAATAAATAAAATCTTTTAAAAAAATTGATAAATATATTCCATGCTAATCAAGAAGAAAAAGACAGGATACAAAATACTAACACCAGAAATAAAAGAGGGGTTATCACTCTTGATCTCAATTAACATACATAGAACTTTTAATTATGATGGTGGGGAGTCTGCCTGGGTTTTGATTTTACAATGGTTTGGATACATAAAAAGAGGGGGAGAACAAAGACAGATGAAGGTAACAGTAACGTTTTATAGTAGTACTACTAATCAACTGGGAAAAAATGGTAAAAGAACCCATTGAACACAGAACAAGCAACAAAGAATATTTATCAAGAAAAGTTTAGGAAGGGACATCTGGGGTGGGTTAAGCTTCTGCCTTCAGCTCAGGTTCTGGTCTCAGGGTCCTGGGATCAAGTCCTGCATAGGGGGCTCTCTGCTCAGTGGGGAGCCTGCCTTCCCCTTTCTCTCTGCCTGCCTCTCTGCCTACTTGTGATCTCTGTCTGTCAAATAAATAAAATCTTAAAAAAAAAAAAAAAAGAAAAGCTCAGGGAAAGTACTGTATAAAATACAAAAATTCATATTGACATTAATTAATGTATTTAACAAACATGTATTGCATACATAGTATATGTCTTACGCCATTAGAATTGTTTGGGTTATAGCAGAGAATAAAGCATTCAGACATCTCTATCCCCATGGACTTTACATTATATTGAAGAAGAAGGGTAATAAACTACAAACATAAATATTAAGAAAATTACATAATATATTAGAATTTGATGACCGTTGGGACCGCCTGGTGGCTCAGTTTGTTAAGGGTCTGCCTTTGGCTCAGATCATGACCCCAAGGTCCTGGGTCTGAGTCCCCATTCAGGCTCCTTTATTGGTGGGGAGACTGCTTCTCCCTCTGCTTGCCACTTCCCCTGCTTGTGCTCTCTCTCTCTCTCTGACAAATAAGTAAAATCTTTAAAAAATGAATTTGATGACTTGTGGAAAATGAAAATATTGAAGGAGATAAAATAATAGAGATATGGCATAGTAGATCAGGTGGTATATAATGTAGTCAGGTTGGCCTCCTTGTGAGGTTGAGATTTCAGCAAAAACTAGGCATTAGGGATAAAGTAATACACATATCTGGGGGATGATGTTTCACAGCAGAGGAAATATGGCACAGGCCCTTACAATGAGTGCCTTCTAGGACAATCAAGTTCAATGCAGCTCAAGGTCGGTAAACTAAAATAGAGATTAGGTCAGACAAGTAACAGAGGATTAGATCAAATAGGTCTTCCTGGACCTTGTGGGATTTGATTTTACATCAAATGAAAAGAAAAGTCATCAAAGAGTTTTTGGAAAGAACATTAATATAAAATAGTTTTAAAGGGATTATCCTGGCTATTGTGTTGATTATAGACTTTACAGAGTCAAAGGTAAGATATAGGGAGAGTCCTGTTAGGAGGCAATTTCCAAGATTTTGGGTTGAGCAACTAAAAGAATGGGAGCTGCTGGGGTGCCTGGCTGGCTCAGTCAGTAGAGAATGCAACTCTTGATCTCAGGGTTGTGAGTTTGAGCCCCATGTTGGGTGTAGAGATTACTTTTTTAAAAAATCTTTAAAAAAATAAAAGAATGCAGTTGCTAACAATTGAGATGGAGTAAGATTTAGGTGAAGGACAGTCATGAGGGTTATATCAGGAATTCAATCTGCAACATACTGAACTTAAGAAGCCTATTAGACATCCAAGTGGAGATATAGAGTAGGCAGTTGATATACTAATTTAGAGATGGAGAAAGTGGTCCAGCCAAGATATACATGTCTGGGAGTTGTCAGCCTATAGATGGCATTTTAAAGTCTTAAATCTAGATAAGATAATCAAAGAAGAGAGAGAAGACCAAAGCCTTAGTATACTCAGAATTTAGAAGTCAAAGAGAAGAGAAAGAACTGAGAGAAGAGACTTAGAAGGAAAAACTAGTACGGTAAGAGGAAAACCAAGGGAGTGGAATGGAACGCCCAAGGATTGAATCCAAGAGCACATTTAACACTCTGGGGAAGACCCAGCATTGTAAAATGTTTTAAAAATGTTTCATTTTTCATTTTTTCCCCCAACTGCATTATAGTTTTAAGGCAAAGAAATCAGGAGAGACTAAAAATTCCAATGTATTTTTCCCAAAACTTTTTATTTTGGGGAAAGTTGCAAAAAATACTCCAGTGAATACCTGTATAACTTTACTTAGACTCACCAATTTTTAATGGCACATGTGATTTTGCATCTTTTTGCTGACCTGTTTGAAAATAAATTACATACATTTGGACACTTTGCTCTTAAATACTTCAGCCTGTACTTCCTAATAATAAAGCTATTTCCTTGCATACCAAAGAAAGTCACCATAAATTCAGTGTCATCTAAATACAGTTTATATTCATATTTTTTCAATTGTCTCCAGAATTTTCATCTATAGCTATTTAATTTTCCAATCCAGGATTGAAACAAGGGTCATATTTTGCATTTGATTGTTAAATCTCGTTCGTCTCTTAATCTAGACCAGTATCCCTGACTTTATTTTTTTTTATGATACTGAAAATTTTGACGAACCCGTGTCTATGGTCCTCTGAATGTTCCATATTCTGGATTTGTCTGTTTCCACATTAATAGACTCGGGTTAAACATTCTGACAAAGACTTTCTATGAGTGATTTTCTGTGTTTCCTATATCATATCAGAGGGACACATAATATCAAATGTCCCATATTAGTGGTAATAGTTTTGAATATTGGTTTAAAATAGTGACTGTCAGTTCTCTCCATTTTAGTGGTACTTCTGTTTCTTTGTAATTAGCATGTAATCTTTGGGGTGATATTCAAGACTACGTGAATATTGTGTTGCTCAGTAACCTTTCACCCCCTTGGAATCTTTTGAGATACTTGACTGAATGAATTATTACATTGGAAAATGCACACTGGTGATTTTAAAATTCTAGTGTCATTTCATATACGTTTATTACAAAGGAGATTTTCCTTCTTGTCCTTCTTCTCTCACATTGTTCTAAGGTATCATGATGGACTCGTGTTTTCTTTTGATCCATATGTTATAACCATTACCGTAATTATTCTTTTTGAAGACAGTAGACTATAATGAGCATATGAAAGTGCATTGTTAGAGCTCACACAAAAGAATAAAGGGCCACCACTTTAAACTGAGATAAATTCCAAAACAAAAAATGAGGGCATTTTCAAGAACAGTCACTAGAAGATCAAACTTTTATTTACATGAGATGAAATACTTATTAGATATAACAAAAAACAAAATATGTGGCTTGGGCTCTTTGGAAAGAAGTTGACACTTGAGGGAAAAATTAATATAGAAATGCAACTTACACCACAAACACATAAAAAAATTAATGTAGGGAAATATACATAAGATTTTTAAGATTAAAATAATTTGCAGAATATGGGGTGCCTGGCTGGCTCAGTGGGTGCAGCATGCGGCTCTTGATCACGGGGTTGTAGGTCTGAGCCCAACATTAGGTGTAAAGATTACTTTAAAAAAATAATTTGCAGGGCGCCTGGGTGGCTCAGTGGGTTAAGCCGCTGCCTTCGGCTCAGGTCATGATCTCAGGGTCCTGGGATCGAGTCCCGCATCGGGCTCTCTGCTTGGCAGGGAGCCTGCTTCCCTCTCTCTCTCTCTCTCTCTCTCTGCCTGCCTCTCTATCTACTTGTGATTTCTCTCTGTCAAATAAATAAATAAATCTTTAAAAAAAATAATTTGCAGAATAATACACATGCAGTGCTCTTATTATAAGAAGAGAGTCAACAATAACAATTCTGTGTACTTAAATGGGAATAGATTTACATTCCTTTGTGCATGAATTTGCCCAACTGTGCACTAATTTATTTGTCTGAGCATGGAGAAAGATGTTCAAGGGTATGTAGCTGGTTATTAACTTTGGGTACATTGGGGTGAGTATAGTGGGTTGTGATAATGGGAAAGTTATGAACAGAAGCAGAATAGTGAAACATCATTACTTATCTGCATTTATTTATTTGTTTTTTTAAAAAGATTTTTAAAATTTATTTTAGAGAACGAGAGAGTATGTGAGTGACGGGGGGTTGGGGGAGCAGAGGGAGAGCAGACTCCTCGCTTGAGCTTGAGCAGAAAGCCCTGACATGGGACTCGATCTCAGGACCCCAAGATTATGACCTGAACTGAAATCAAGAGTTTGACACCTGAGCGACTGAGCCACCCAGATGCCCTAGCATTAATTTTTGCCGTCCTCTAGCAACAATGACCATGTAATCCTGTTGAAATAACAATATTAAATGAAAAAAATATATTTTAAGGGGAGTAAAATATTGGGTTGTCACTTTTTGTGATCTTACATAAGGTAATCTCTTCCACTTCAAGTGTCCTTATGAAACAAAAAAAATCACTAATACTGAAAAAATCACTAATAATAAATAATAATAATAATAATAAATTTAATTTTAAAAAATATTTTCTTTATTTATTTGACAGACAGAGATCACAAGTAGGCAGAGAGGCAGGCAGAGAGAGAGAGGAGGGAGCAGGGTCCCTGCTGAGCAGAGAGCCCGATGTGGGGCTCGATCCCAAGACCCTGGGATCATGACCTGAGCCGAAGGCAGCGGCTTAACCCACTGAGCCACCCAGGCACCCCTGTTTTTACTTTAATTTTAATTTTAATATTAAAAATATGTTTAGATTAAAAAAATCCAAAAATAAAAAGAACAATAGAAGCCTCCATTTATTCATCACTTGCAAGGGCTCAGGTACCATTTCATGCAGTTATACGGATTGTCAAACTTTATATGTAATAGAAACTATTATTACTATATTATAGAGTTGTTGAAAAGATAAATGCTCATATACATAATTGAATCATGTAAACTGATAATCAGTATATAAATTAAAGGGGCAGGGACGCCTGGATGGCTCAGTTGGTTGGACGACTGCCTTCGGCTCGGGTCATGATCCCGGAGTCCCGAGATCGAGTCCCGCATAGGGCTCCCAGCTCCACAGGGAGTCTGCTTCTCTCTCTGACCTTCTCCTCGCTCATGTTCTCTCTCACTGTCTCTCTCTCAAATAAATAAATAAAATCTTAAATAAAAAATAAGAAAAAATAAATTAAAGGGGCATAGTATCCTGAAAATGTTTTACCATTTAAATATACATGATCGGGCGCCTGGGTGGCTCAGTGGGTTAAGCCTCTGCCTTTGGCTCAGGTCGTGATCTCAGGATCCTGGCATCAAGTCCCGCATGGGGCTCTCTGCTCAGCAGGGAGCCTGCTTTCCTCTCTCTCTCTCTCTCTCTCTGCCTGCCTCTCTGCCTACTTGTGATCTCTCTCTCTCTCAATAAATAAATAAATAAATAAATAAATAAAAATACATGAGCATATACTGTATGCTTCTGTGGGGACCTACATATTTACCACTGAGTAAGATAATAAAATCATCCCACTAACATTTTACCTTTAATTCTCTCTGCTTTTTATTCTCCCACAAAGAAGACTTACTAGTAAATTCAGGTTTTATGTATAGGTACTACAGTGGACACCAAGTAGGTTATCTGAGAACCTATATCATAGTTTAGATATAAAACCCAATTGTATGAGAAAGGGATTGTCTGGGTCAAGAAGAGGGAATCAGTGCTAGAAGTATATCTGTCTAATTTGTTCTGTGTGACAAAATATAGCATCAGCTGATTATGATTTATTGAAATAGGAATGTTCCCCCAAATACAAAGTTTCAAACCCTTAAGTGTTAGTAGAATTATTTACCTACAAAAAGCCAAAGAATCGGGGCACGTGGGTGGCTCCGTGGGTTGAACCTCTGCCTTCTGCTGGGGTCATGATCTTGGGGTCCTGGGATTGAGCTCCACGTTGGGCTCTCTGCTCAGTGGGGAGCCTGCTTCCCCCTCTCTCTCTGCCTACTTGTGCTTTCTCTCTTTCTCCCTCTCTGTCAAATAAATAAATAAAATCTTTTTTTTTTAAAAAGCCAAAGAATCATCAGAAAAAGAAAAACAATAAATTACAAGCTAACTCAGAAAAGTATATAGACAGAGAAGAGTTATAAAATATTTAATACTAAATATTAAATAAACAAAACAAAACAAAAAAAAAAACCTTACCAGAAAGAAAAGGCAAAACACTCAGAAATAGGTGAATCATGAATTGTTAAAACCTATAAAAATTTAGATGGAAATAATCATTTTCCTGGAAAGGAGGAATTTTGGTGAAACTGGGTTGATTTCTGTATAACTAATTTATCTTTTGTTTCCTAAATTAAAATTCCAATGTGCCTTTAGTGCTCATTTCAAAAAAGTAATTTGATGAACTATTACCTATATGTATATGTTTGGATTTAGTCAAGATAAACCACAAGGGGGAAAAAACAAGAATAAAAAACAAAGAAAAAACAAGAATAACAAGAATAAAAAAAAACAAGAATAAAAATCTCTGATATATTAGGTAGGAAATCATGTAGCAAAATTGTAATGGATAAAAAGGGGTGGATCTGGTTCAAAACTCAAACAGAGAGAGAGAGACCTCACTGGGAGAAGACCAACATGTAAAATAATACTGAATGAAATTCACAGGAAAGTTAGCACTGATTAAGGAAGAAGTATAGCATGAAAGGTATGTGTTTGTGAAGGCTGAGGATTATTATTTATTTTTTATTATGTAAGTTTGCATTTTCTGTTAAATAATGTGAGAAAGGGTAAGTTACCCTTGCTATTTAGAATATCAATGTGACAAACACACATATATATAAGTATATACAATGTATCTGTGTACACAATGTATATGTGTATTGCTTGCAAGTTTGTGTGTGTTAACCTTAGTGCCAAATGTAGAGCTTTAAAACAATCATTTGTGTATTCTCTGACAATAATTGCTCTGAAATTAAATGGTGAGAAGAGGAAAATTAAGTTTTACTTAATCTGTACATATCAAACAATGTGCTTAACAACTATATATAGATGTTATAAATATATATCACTCAAAAAATCCAAGCAAACCCCTAAAAATTGAGGTCTACCAGTAAAACACTTCAGGAAGAAAGGCAGAGAGCACTGGGTATTATATGCAACTAATGAGTCATTGAACACTACAACAAAAACTTGTGATGTACTATATGCTGGCTAACTGAACATAATAATAATAATAATAAAAGAACAGCCGAGAGCAGAAAAAATTAATGGCACCCCAAAGGCACCAGTATGCATTTCTGAGAAGGAGAGAGGAAACTAAGGAGAGATAGAGAATGATGATGTTTTTAATAAAAATTCAGCCCCAGATGCCAGGCTTACCTCTGAATTTCTGTTGGTTCTCAGACTGGGCCCTATACACGAAGGGCAGGAAAAGGTGAAAAGAGGCAGGCCACTCCAGATTGGCAGGTGGCAGGTTTAAGCAGCAAGGGAACTTATCTGCAAGTTTTATCTGGGCAACAGCAAGACAGATCTCTGGACCACCCACCAGAATCCTAAAAGTTTATATAAAAGCCTTAACTGTGTCTACCATCCAGGCACCCCAACAACACATGCTCTCTCAGTGTGGCATCCTCGAATGTGAGTCCCACTATGGAGTGAACATTTCCAGGAGAGAGGAGGGGGAAGCCTCCCACTGTACTAAGCCAGATCCTAGGTCAATTAGAAGTCATGTCCTCCTGATGAGCTCCTCCAAATTTAGCTTTGGTTTTGTTCGGCAAATCTGTTGTTCTCATTGAGAAAGTTGACCTAAATTACCTAGTCTGTGATTACTCCAAAGAAAATTTGTATATACTTTCAGATGAAGTATGCTCACTTCATTTTCACAACAAATGTAAAATCTATAAATTAAAATCTGTAATTCCCTATTAAATATTTTATTATGACTAAATACAGCACAAAATGAACAATTGTTGATGATTTCATTGTGAAGTCAATCAACAAATAAAAAAGTTCTTTTGACTGTACAGAGAAGTATAATGTGTATATATAAATAAACATAAGTGAGGAGTTTTTTAAAGCGTGGAGTACTGTGTGGAAAGGTATTTATCAGGATGCTTGCCATAAGTACATTGGGGAGCTAATTACAATCAGAAAGGCAATGAAAGACATTAATAATTTCTTTGAACCTAATTTTGTACTATGTATCTAGCAACAATAACCAGATATTTTTAAAATAAATAAATGTAGGAGAAAAAAGTGTGTTTAATAAATATCTTATGTGTCTTTTTTCCAGCTTCATTGAGATATAACTGAAAAATAAAAATTGTATATATTTAAAGTATACAATGTAATATTTTACATTGTGAAATGATTATCATAATCAAGCTAATTAATCACAGTTACCATTTTTTAAATCTGTGAGAACAGTTAAGATTTATTCTCAGCAAAGTTCAAGTATGCAATACCATATTATTAACCTATAGTCACTGTGCTGTACATTAGATCTCCAGAATTGAATCATCTTATAACTGAAACTTTTTAAAAAATATTTTATTTATTTATTTGAGACAGAGAATGAGAGGAGAGAGGTCAACAGGAGAAGCCAACTCCCTGCCCAGCAGGGAGCCCGATGTGGGACTCTATCCCAGGACTCCAGGATCATGACCCGAGCTGAAGGCAGTTGCTTAACCAACTGAGCCACCCAGGTGCCCCTAATTGAAACTTTTTACTTTTGATGAACATCTCCTCATTTCCTCAACTCTCCAATCCCTGGCAACCACCATTCTATTCTCTGCTTTTATGAATTCAACTTATTTAGGTTCCATACGTAAGAGAGATCATGTAGTATTTGTCCTTCTGTGTCAGTCTTATTTCACTTGGCATAAAGTCCTAAAGATTGATTCATGTTGCCACAAATGGCAGCATTTTCTTCTTTCTCGACTGAATTTTATATAAATAAGTAAATATATATATATATATATATGCACATATATAATCACAAACAGGGTATCAAAATATTGGAATTAGCAGACATGAATAGTAAAAAAAAATATTGCTATGTTTAATATTACAAGAGAAAAAAATTCAAAAAAGAATTAAAAACATAAAACAGTGTCAAATGGAAATCTTAGAACAAAAACCACAAACTTAATAGATGGTTTTAACAACAGATCAGAAACAGAAGAAAGGGAAACTAATAAACTGGAAGAAAATGTCCAGACAGAAACATGCAGACACTTCATTAAAGAAAATTAATGGATGGCAAATTAACAGATGAAAAGATGTTCAATATCATTAGCCACAAGGAAAATGCAAATTATGACTACAATGAGAAACCGTTATGCACTGTTAGAATAGCTAAATTTAAAAACAATGATGAGGGGTGCCTAGCTGGTTCAGTCAGAAGAGCATGTGACTCTTGATCTTGGGGTCATGAGTTTGAGCCCCACACTGAGTGTGGAGAATACATAAAGACAAATAAATAAATAAATAAATAAAACTTAAAAAAAACACAGTGATGATATCAAATGCTGGTGAGGATGCAGAGAACCTAGATCTCTCATATATTGCTGGAGGGAATGTAAAATGATTCAGCTGCTTGGGAAAATAGTTTGGTAGATAATTTTAAAACTAAAAATACACTTACCATGTGGCTCCTCAATTGTACTCCTCAGTGTTTATCCTAGAGTACTAAAAATTTGTTGGCAAAGGGGTTATACGTGAATGTTCATAGCAACTGTATTTGTAATAATTAATAGGTGGAAATAACACAGATGTCCATAATGTGTGAATGGTTAAACAAACTGGTACATTCTTACTATGGAGTGCTACTCACTATTAAAAATAAATGAATTGGGGTGCTTAGGTAGCTCAGTCAGTTAAGTGTCTGACTTCAGTTCAGGTCATAATCCTGGGGTCCTGAGATTGAGTCCTGAATTACTGGGCTCCATGCTCAGTCAGGAGTCTGCCTCTTGCCTTCTCCCACTCCCTTTGCTCCTCCCTCCTGGTCATGCACTCTCTCTTTCTCAAATAAATAAATAAAATCTTTAAAAAAATTTTTTTTAAATGAACTGATATACACGTTAGATGAGCTTAAGATG
Source organism: Mustela lutreola (assembly GCF_030435805.1). Lineage (NCBI taxonomy): Eukaryota > Metazoa > Chordata > Mammalia > Carnivora > Mustelidae > Mustela > Mustela lutreola. Next base: position 124,590,212 of record NC_081308.1, on the reverse strand, counting down.
ATAACACTGAGTGATAAAATAGAACTTCAAAAGATTACATATTTATGACTCCATTTGTATAAAATGGATTATCATTTAGATATAAATGAAAAAAGAGTTGAGATAGAAAACAGATTCCCAGGTTTGAAGGATGGAGGTGGGTAAAAAGAGTGTGAAGAATGTGTCTATAAAGGAGAGTAAGATGGAGTTCTTTTGTGGTGGTGGAATGGTTATGTATCTTTGTTGTGGCAGTGGACACACAAATCCATACATATGATACTATTTCATAGAACTTACATACATAGAAAGAGAGAGAAATGAGTACATGTAATAACTATTGAAGTCTGAATAAAATCTGTGGTATAACTAATAGTATTCTACCAATGTCAATTTCCTGTTTTTGATAATGTACTGTGGTATGTAGGATGTTATCACAAGGAAAAGCTAAATGAAGAATATGTGGTTATTTCTTGCACTATTCTTACAACTTCTTGTGAATAGAAAGTTATTTCAAAATATAAAGTCATAAAATTAAATAATGATAAAAATAACTAGAATAATGATTATAATTTGTTAGTATTAATAAATGGATAATTTCACATGATCCTCACAACAATCCTATGACTTAGAAAATATTAATTCTACTTCATAGGATTACCATGAGGTGTCATTAAGAACATTCTTTTTCAAGACTAAAAGCAACATGGTAAGATAAGCCATTGTATTATCACAACATAGCTCAAATTTTGGTACACATCCCCTATAAAAGTGTGCACATACATGTACACACTATACATACACATACAGAAATTGAAGCCCAATATATAGAAATGCTATATGCAATGAAATCTCTTTTATTCCTTTGAATCCTCTTTTATTCTTTTAAAAAATAAGGTCAATTGAGTCTATTGATGTCACAAGTCATAAATAGCTCACAACCTATTTTTTGAAAGTCATTAATCTAGAAAAATGTCCACACTTCTTGTTTAAGATAGAAAGTGATTTGTAGAAACATGTGTATAATATTGTTTTGTATCTTATCAATTAAAAATAACCTATAAAACTGTATCTATTTTGACTGCATAGATACATCATTACTTACATAGTTTTGATATAATATTGTACTTATGAAAGATTGGTAGAGTTTGAAGAAAGAGTGAATGAGACCTTCCAATGTATATTTGTTTGCAACTTCTTGTCTGTGTATTTATTTCAAAATAAAAAGGTTTTAAAAGTTTTAAAATCTAGGGTGCCTGCGTGGCTCAGTTGGATAAGTATGTGCCTTAGGCTCAGGTCATGATCTTGGGGTCCTGGGATAGAGCCCCATGTCGGACTCCCTGCTCAGTGGGGAGTCTGCTTCTCCTTCTCGTTCTGCCCACCTCTGCTCATTCTCTCTCTTTCTTTCTCAAATAAATAAATTAAAATTTAAAAAGTTTTAAAATCCATAAAAATGAAAAGAAAAAAGGAGCTATACATTTTAATAACATTAATAGATGCTTTATTTATATTTATTTTTATTTTTTTAGATTTACTTATTTATTTGAAAAAGAGAGACAGAGACAGTGATAGAGATAGCAAGAGAGATAACAAGAGAGAACATAGGCTGTGAGAAGAGGGAGAAGCAGACATGCTGCTTAGCAGGGAGCCAGATGCAGGACTCGATTACAGGACCCTGGGATCATGATCTAAGCCAAAGGCAGACACTTAGCTGACTGAGTCACCCAGGTGCCCCAGATGCTTTATTTTTAAAAGGCAAACTGTTGAATGAAAAAAACAGTGCAGTAAATTTAGTTTAAGAGTTTAAAAGTTTAAAAAATTATTTAAAAGTTTAAAAGATTATTAATTTTTCATTGTGTATCTTTGCCTACTTCACTGTTTAGACTGAAATGTATTAATATGTTAATCAAAATCAATACATATACATTAAAAATGAAAATAAACTTAATCTACTTAATCTCCAGAAGATTACAATTAAAATAAAACAATGATTTATGTTCTTATATTACTAAATAGTACAAAAAAAATCTTTAGTTTTTACATCCTTGACAGGTAGAGTACTTCAAAACTTCATGTAGATTATTTCATGGAGCTTTCAAAAATATTGGCACAAAAAACCCACAAAAAATAGCATTGAAATTATTATTATTTTTTTAAGTAGGCTCCATGCCCAGCATGGGGCTCAAACTCACAACCCTGAGATAAAGATCTGAGCTAAAATCAAGAATCAGACACTTAACTGACTGAGCCACCCAGGCACTGAGGTACTGAAAGTATTATTAATTCTACCTCACTAATTTGTTGTGACCATTGAATGAGATAATATGAGAAAATATTTTTGTAAACTGCCAAGCAATATTAAAATAGAAGCAATTATATTATTCCAACATTTGATTCCCTAACAAAAAGTTTTCTTAATACATATTTTTTTCTATTCACAACAGAATTATCTACCTGGAGGATATATTTTGATGCTCAATTAATTTAAGTAATACAGTTAATTAGCTATTATTAAAACCCACTATTATCATTCACAGACCTGTACTCCTGGGACAAATAATACATTATATGTTAATAAAAAAAAACTCCACCATTATATTATTATTTTAGTAGAAAAGCTTGTGACTTGTTTTCAAGGTGATTGCCAGAGTAAACTTGGATATGTTGGCAATCAAATCACTCCAAATTGATCCTCAAGTAGAGGTCAACACCCAATATCTAAAAACTACATACCAAGAATGATTCAAACTGCTAAACCTGTGAATATAATTGTATTAAAATTAGTGTCTCGATCTCTGGGCAAACAAAACACCTTTTGAAAAGGCAATAAAATAAAAAAAAGATTATCATAACAAAAAAAGTCCCAAATTCCTAGGATTAGACTTAGATATTGTTAAAATATTTAAGAGGAAGAAAATCTCACTGAAGAGTAGAAAAGAAGTTTAATAATAATGGCTAATTGCACATATCAGAAAGGGAGAGAGCTCTGTGTTAGAAAGATCTTGCATTTTCTTTAATTAATATAGTCATCCCAGAATAAAACACTGTTATGAATTTACCAAATTAATACTTGTTAAGTAAAGCACAGGGGGCCAGATCACAAAAGAAATTGAAATAGATAAGTTTATTATTCACAGGTCCTGGGGGAAGTTACCAGCACACCTCAAGGGACCACACAGGGAGATCAAGGTAGAGAGTAACCAGAATGAGAGACAGGACCTGGGGCACATGTCTTTATTAGGGTCAATGGGTGGAGTGCTTTGGGGATTTCCAGGCTAAGGCTGGATTGGTCAATTCAAACTAAAAGAATGGAGTTTTGGCAAGCCCCACAGTTGTCCTGTCTAAGGGGCACACAAGGGAAAAGCTCTAGGAGACAGGGGAGACTGCTGATGCTTGCATGAGGGGCTAGCATGTATGTGGTATGCATGGTATTCAGGTATGTTGGTTTCAGACCACTGCAAGCCTCTTGACCAAACAAAATGGCCGCTGAGGCCACGATGCCAAGCTCAACTCTAGACAGAAGACCAAAGTGACATATTCATAAAAATGGAAGATGTTTATGTTAACATCTAAAAGTAAACGGGTGAAATATTTAATGAAATCGTTAAAGAAAGAGGTTGTAGCAGGCATATAAAATACCAGATCCTCAGTGGTATTATAATGCTATTGTAATGAAACCTTGGGGGGGCTGGCGGGCTCAGCTGGTAGAGCCTGCGACTCTTGATCTCTGGGGAAGTGAGTTCGGTGCTCATAGTGGATGAGGAGATCACTTAAAAAAAATAAATAAGTAAAATAAAAGGCTACAGTAACGAAACCTTGAGCTAGTGGCTTAATTATTGAGAAAATTCAATAAACTGAACTGAGTTCAACAGCTCTCACATAAGGTAGGTATTTAATAGAAGTAAGCACCCACAGATATATTGTTGATTTATAACATACTCAAACTCAGTCCACCTATGTTAAAATTTGAATTAAAAAAATCAATTACTTTCACCTAGATGGAGTTCATGGTGAGTTAGTTAATGAAAAAGATGTATTATGTGAGATTAATTCCACTTGACAAATGCCATTTTGTTTCAAGGTCTCCCTTGAGTCTCAGAATCAGGATGTAGATATGGTCAAACTCTATAAACTCTCTTGTAAAATCACTCCAAATTGATTACCTGAAAGCTCAGTGCTGAACAGACCAGCTAAAGGACAAGTGTTGAAGTCGGGGAAAAAAAACACATTACAGAATGTGTACAGTATGATCCCATGTTTCCAATAGCTGCGAAGGCCAAACTCCGTGCACTGGCTTTAAAGAGAAAGAGAAATATAAATGTCATCATTACAATGATTCTATCCAAAGACATGCCTGAATACATGCAATTTTGAAGTATCAGATATCATTCTAAATGTGACAAATTTTGAATAGAATGAACAAGACAACGTTGATTAAAGAAGAAATATGAAATGGTCAGTGGAGAAGGTATTACTTTTCTCTATTATGTCATGTTGCCAGGTATTACTAGTAACAGTGCAAAAGACTTACAATGCTATTAAGAAAATTATTATAGGAAATAACCAAAAAAACTGGTGCCATAGACCAGTTACGAGCATGGGGAGGGAGAGAGGGAAAAGCAGACTCCCCACTGAACAGAGATCCAGACCCTGAGCTCCATCCCAGGACCCCTGGGATCAAGACCTGAACCGAAGTCAGACATTTAACTGACCGAGCCACCCAGGTGCCCCAGTAATCCTGTAACTTTAAAATTAAAACAGCAATAATAAAGTAGCAATACATTTGGACATTTGTTTTGTTGCTAACATGCAGTTAAAACTGCAAAATGGATTTATGGAAAGAGATTATTAGAGTTTTTTTATTTTATAAATTTACCCTACTGAGACCAAAATAAACAGATATAATACATTCGAAACGAATAAAATAAAATAAAATTGTGATCCGTGAAAGAGAGCAATTCATGGTGAAAAAACTGAGAACTTAGAGCTTGTTCAGGAAGGAAACAGGCAAACAGAAATTGTATAATAACCAATAGCTTTTCCAATTACCAAAATTAATGCCAGTAATGAAAATGGAAAAGCAGAAAAAAAAAAAACCCACAAAAACCAAAAGTGGAGAGACACAATCTAAAATTGTGAGAGATGAATTTATCAGATATTTTTCAAGGGCATTTAGGATGACCAAAAAACTTTCACAGAAAGATAAAAAAAAAAGAAGTTTGGAAAATAGTAATAAACACATATGGAGAGAAAAGGCTTACTGTTATAAACTTGTTAATATTTCATGAATTAACTTATAGTCATTTTAGAATTAAAAGCTCTACTATAAGCTAATGTGATTTTGGTGAATTTAATAAAGTGAGACAATGGTAATGTCCAAAAATAAATTGGTGACATACTTTTTTTTCCTTTATAGATTTGTCATTTCTGGATATTTTATGTAATTCCATTGATCTATATATGTCAATCCTTCTGCCAGTACCACTCTGTCTTGATGACTGTAACTTTGTAGTAAGTTTTAAAATTGGTCAGTGTCTTTGGATATTGTTTGTTCTTTTATTTTTCATGTATTCATTCATTTATTTATTTGAGAGGGAGGGAGAGAAGGAGAGCATGTGCCAGGGGAAGGGAGAGAGTGAGAGGGAGAGAGAGTCTCAAGCAGACTCCATGCTGAGCACAGAGCCTTACGTGGGCCTCGATCTCATGACCCTGAGATCATGATCTGAGCTGAAACAAAGAGTAGGACTCTTAACAAACTGAACCATCCACACGCCACACGCCCCTTGTTCTTCTTTTTAATTATTGTTTTTGGTCTTATAGGTCTTTAACTTTGCCATATGAATTTTATTTTATTTTTAACGTTTATTTTTTTAAGTAATCTGTACATCCAGCATGGGGCTCCCACTCACAACCCTGAGATCAAGCCAGGAACCCCAATGCCATATGAATTTTAGAATAACCTTGTCAATATCTGTGAAGAAAGACAGTTGGGACTTTGATAGGGATTGTGTTGCATTTTCAGATCAATTAAAGGGTATTGTCATCTTAACATTATTGATTCTTCTGATTCATGAGATGTTCCTCCACTTACATCTCCATCAATGTCAGCAGTTTTAGTTTTCAGTGTACAAGACAGACGTTTTTGTTAAACATATTTCTCAGTATTCTTTTTAATGATACTTTTAAAAGATGATATTCTTTTTAAGTGAATGGAATTTATTTCTCCATTTCCTTCCTGGATTGTTCATTGCTAGTATTTATACATACTATTAATATTTTTATGCTGGTCTTGGTGCTGAGACCTTGCTAAGCTTCTTATTACTTACAGTATTTCTGTGTGTGTGGATTCTTCAGGATTTTCTACATACAGGATCATGTTTTCTGCAAATAAAAATAGTTTTAATTCTTTCTTTCCAATCTGGGTATCTCTGATTTCCTTTAACTACCTAACTGCACTGGTTAGAACCACTAATACAATGTTGAATAAAAGTAGTAACAGCAGTCTTGGTTTCTTCCCAGTCTTGGGTGGAAGGCATTTAGTTTTTCACCATTATCTATACAATATTGTTGCTTTTTTTTTTTTTTTTTTGTGATTGCTAATCCTCACTATACATGATCTTGCCCATCCTCTATCAGTAGACTTCTGTAGCTTGTTATTCACCGCGTTCTAGCCTAATGATGTGGGTTTTCTCTGTTTTCCTGGTAGAACCTATCTTAAATTAGCCCAATATTAGGTTCTCATGGGTGAGCCTTTCTCAATAATGTTGCCTTTCCTGCAGTCATAGGAAACCCCGAATGGTCTGAGCCCAGATCATAGTTTACTCCTTTGCCCAGACGTAGAGAATATTTTACTTTTTCTTTCACCCAGCTTTGGTGGGTCTTATTCTGTATCCTAGGTAAAATAAGATTTCCTGCCATTCCTCCAGAAGCTTAAGGCATTTGTTCCATAGTGGAGAAGATTTAGGGCAGAGCTTCCTGACTTTCACTCAACAATGGCTGCTCACCTCCTTCAACCCTTACCCCACTCTTTTTCATGCCTTTCATGGAGATCACCTTGCACATGTTTAAGAGCTGTATCCCAGGGTTTCTACACTCTCAAGTACTCTCAGTGTCAATTCTTGACCCTTCATTTAAAAAAACTTGTTAAAAATATCTAGCTGAATATTTCTCATCTGCTTATCAGTATAGTACAGGAAATTCTATCCAGCACAATAAAATAAGAAAAAACAAATGTCATACAAATCAGAAAAGAAGCAATAAAATTGCCTTTATTTGCAGAAAGCATGGTTTTCCACATAGAATATCTGAAAAGAATATCCTAAAATAATCTGAAAGTAATACATGAATTTAATTAAGCCACAGGATACATATCAACATACAAAAATCAATTTTATTTTGATTTTCTAGCAGTGAACATGCAGGAATTAGCATTTAAAATACAATACCATTATAATCACTTAATATGAAATACTTAGGTGTAAATCTAAAAAAACATGTATAGGACTTATATGTAGGAAACTATAAAATGCTTTTAAAAAAGATCAAATAAAATCTAAGTAAATGAAGAAACACATCATATCCGTGAATTGGAAGTTACCATGACAAAAGTGTTTATTCCCCCCAACTTGCTCTACAGGTTTTAGGTAATTCTGCTATACAAGTTTTAGATATATATTTTTTAAAAACTAGTTTCCACACACAGCATGGAGCTTAATGCAGGGCTTGAACTCACAACCCTGAGATCAAGACCTAGGCCCAGATCAAGAGCTGGGCACTTAACTCACTGAGCCTACCTGTTTTAGGCAATTCTTATTAAAATACCGGCAGGATTTTTTTTTTGTAGATACAGACAAGATTATTCTAAAATGTTCATGAAAAGACAAAGGAACTAGGATAGCTAAAAAAACATTCTGGAAAAGAATAAAATAGGAAGAAACAGTCTACCTAAATACAAGGCATATTGTATAGTTCTACTAAACAAGAGTATGTGGCGTTGGTGGAGGAATAGACACAATGATAAATAGCAAACAAAAGGGAACCTAGAAATGACCCCCAGACAAGTATGGACGACTGATTTTTGATATAGGTTAAAAAACAATTCAATGGAAGAAGTGTAGTCTTTCAGTGAATGGTGTTAGACAGATTGATTATACATAGGCAAAAGAAAGAAAGAAAGAAAAAGGACCTCGACTTAAACTTCACGGTTTATACCCAAATTAACTCATTTCAACCAAAATAACATAATTCATAACTCACATAGGTTTCAGCTAGCTTACTTAATTGTTTGTGGTCATTAAGTGTACAAAGTAAATATGAACAATAAGATTTTTAAATCACTCTATTGAGGAGGAAATTCTTATTAAGAATTTTTGAGAGTTTCCATTAGAATTACAGTCACAATAATATGAAGTAATTTATGAGAATAATGAATTTAAGGAAACATAAATTCAAAATTACTGGAGTCAGTTTTGTTTAGAAAAGGGAAATTATCAGTAACATTCTCCAAGAAAATTTATATATAAATATATATAAATATATATATATATAAATATATATAAAAGATTTCATGGACACTAATAGACTCAAATGTTTTTGAGTTTATAGATAATCATTTACTGACATAACAGTACTGAATAGAGTATTAAATGTTAATGGGTTTTCTCCAATATTCTTATAGATCTTCCCCATATTACCAAAAAGAATATATTATATCTATTAATGGGGTTATTGGGAGTTATGTCCATGTGAACATAATCATGTAAGAATCGGGCAATGTTCAATCCTCTTGAATTCTTTCAGCATCTGGTTTCACTGCTATAAAATTAGGAGAAAAATAAAGGCACCATTGTTTATAAACGTTTTGATAAGATGTTAAAGGCAGGTATTGGTGTTTAAAATTATATATGCCTACAAATATGTTGATTTACTTAATTTGGGGTCATTTTAAATCTGTAAAATATAACAAAATGCTTCAGTCACTATATAAATTAATCATTATTATCACAAACAGGGATTCAATTAGATTAGTAAAGTTTTAATTAAGCTCCAAATTCCTAATGTTTTCATTTATACTGAAAGCCTGCACTGAGACTGATGAATCACAGGCCTGTATCCCTGAAGCAAATAATACATTATATGTTAATAAAACAAATAAAAATAAATAAAAGCCTGCACTGAATTAGTAAAGACACCACACTTATTTAGTCAGGCAAAGTATGCCTACTTTTGAAAAAAAAGTATGTGGAAATGGTGAGAATGATTACCATTAAATAGCACAGTTACATATTTCATAAGATAGCTGTACCAAAATAGTATCTGTTTTTATCTAAAGTTCAACTATAACTCGGTATCTTCTTTTTTGCTTATTTTGGGAAAACTACCACTGAATAATACAGATTTAGGAAAACATACATTTTTTTGTGAGCTATCAGCTACAGAAATGTTACAATGAGCCTGATATTCCTAAAACTCCCTTGCACTTAGATAAAGAAACTATTTTCTACTTGTGTCTCTTTGCCAACACCATACTGGCTAACATTTAGAGCTATTAACTACCAGGTATTGGGAATGGAGAAAATAGAAACATCATAAATATCTCGTCAACTTAGGTAGAAGGTAGATAAGTACAAGTTTTGGGGGGATTGCATGAAGCAGAAAAATACAATTTGATTCCTCAGGAAATAATATTTTAAAATTAGTCAGATGTCTCAAGAATTATGTGGAGATAAAAGAACAAATAAAAGACCATAACTAGTGCAAATAGACTCATTGCTCATAGGGTCTTATGTGCAGAAAAACAATTTGTCTTAGGGAATTAGAGAAGTAGGCAATCCATACTTTCCCCTTGTGTCTTGTTCAGTTAAGAGGATTATAAATTTGCTTTCATCATTTTGGGACTTGAAATGAAATACTGTAATAGTTTAAAGTCACTTATCTTCCTTCTCCTCTCAGAATTCACAAAGGGAATAAAGCAGTGGAAATGCACACTTCTTATATAAAGTCAGGAGCAGCTGAAACCCCAAATAATGAGAAGATGTTAGGGCTGCCAAATGCAGTGGAGATAGGATGGTAGTATAACCTGTACTAAGCAGAGAGGATACACCACACAGGCAGATGCCAGAGGTATATGAGGTATATGACAATGAACAATTCTTGAATTTGAAGACAGGAGCCTGAGTTAGGAAATGAGTAAATCCCTGTGTGCAGTAAGGGGAATTGTATGCAGATGCTGAAGATGCTGTTTTGTCCTGAGAGGCATAAAGCAATCACATAGATAAGAAATTTTAGCTCGAGGAACTCTTTTAGAAGAAGCGAGAAACAGTGGAGAAAGAATAAAGAAGCAAAGATAGATGCTTTGATATGTTGCTACCTGGACATAAGAGTCCCAGAAAGATAGAGAAACGAAAACAGAGGAAAAAAAAAAAAAAGAAAACACAGAAAAAGTAGTAGTTGTAAAGCCAATAAAGATTAATTTCTTAGATTTAATGAAACATAAATGTAAACAAAATAGAAGAGATTCAGAGTATACCAAAAAAGGAGGAATAAATTAACATACACACCAGTGCACATTTCTTTAAATGTCCAAGAAAAGGAGGAAATTCTAGAGGCTTACAGAGAGATATAAAGCAAAACCAAGTCATACTAATAACATTTTTGAATAGTATCACATGATGCAAGGAATTGAAGAAAAAGAGTATAAAATGAAGCATATATTTATCCAAACTATCATTGAAATAGAAGTGCAAAATGAAATTCTCAGGCAAACCCTAGAAGTTTTGCTACAAGCCATTTACAGTCAAAACAATTATAAATGAAGTACTTAAATAAGAGAAGAAAAAATTCCAGGGGCTTCTAGGCTGGCTCAGTGGGGTAAGTGTCCCACTTTTGATTTTGGCTCAGGTCATGATGTCAGGATTGTGAAACTGAGCCTTGTGTCGGGTCTGCGCTGGGCATGGAGCCTGCTTAAGATTCTCTCTCCCCCTCCCCTGCTTGTTCTCCCTCTACCCTATGACCCTGCAATTGCGCTACTGGATATTTACCCCAAAGATACAGATGTCGTGAAAAGAAGGGCCATCTGTACCCCAATGTTCATAGCAGCAATGGCCACGGTCACCAAACTGTGGGAAGAACCAAGATACCCTTCAACGGACGAATGGATAAGGAAGATGTGGTCCATATACACTATGGAGTATGATGCCTCCATCAGAAAGGATGAATACCCAACTTTTGTAGCAACATGGACGGGACTAGAGGAGGTGATGCTGAGTGAAATAAGTCAAGTAGAGAGAGTCATTATCATATGGTTTCACTTACTGGTGGAGCATAAGGAATAACACGGAAGACACTGGGAGATGGAGAGGAGAAGGGAGTTGGGGGAAAGTGGAGGGGGAGACAAACCATGAGAGACTGTGGACTCAGAGACAAACTGAGGGTTTTGAAGGGGGGATGGAGGATGGGGAGAGCCTGGTAGTGGCTATTGTGGGGGGCACCTATTGCATGGAGCACTGGGTGTGGTGCAAAAACAATGAATTCTGGAGCACTGAAAAAAGATTACATAAAATTAAGAAAAATAAATCAGTAAACTGAGAGAAAAAAAATTCCAGCAGTGTTTAAGGACATATAGAAGAAAACTGACAAATTCTCAGGGTAAAGTTTGTTGTGGCAAAATGGATGAGAGAAAGCAAGGAGAGAATGAGAGAGAGAGTGAAAATAACCGTAATTACACTAAAATAAAAGTCTATTAAACATCAACATGATTGTGGCACCTGGGTGGCTCAGTGGATTAAAGCCTCTGCCTTCAGCTCAGGTCATGATCTCAGGATCCTGGGATCAAACCCCGCATCGGGCTCTCTGCTCAGCGGGGAGCCTGCTTCCCTTCCTCTCTCTCTCTCTGCCTGCCTCTCTGCCTCCTTGTGATCTCTGTCTGTCAAATAAATCTTTAAACATCAACATGATGGAATGGGGTAAAGGGGGAATATGAATGATATGATAGTGCAACAGGTTGAAATACAGTATATCCCAAAATTGAGATATATGCGGTTTACAAAAAACACATCTTAAAACACAAGAACACATAAGAGTTGAAAGTAAAACCATGGAAAAAGACATATTAGGCAAAAAACAGATAAAAGAAAACTGTGTAGCTACATTAACAAGGTATCAATAGTTAATTCAAAAAGAGGACAGGGATGGACTGAATCTTGGAAAATTAAAAAACAATGTGGAAGAAATGCTGAAATCCAATTAAAACTGGAGTTTGGTTATAGTAATGCACTTATGTTAATTTCTTAGTTTTGAACTATGTATCACGGCAATGTAAGATATTCACATTAGTAGAAACGGTAAAAATGTACTGTATTTGTAACTTTTCAGTAAATCTAAAATCATTTCCAAATAAAAACTGTGTTAAAACATACAAAAAATATTCAATATGGATCAAAGATTTAGAAACAAAATGTATGTGTATAATACAAACAGAACACAGGCAGTGTGCCTGGCTGGCTTGGTCTTGATCTCAGGGTCTTGAGTCAAGCCCCAGGTTGGGTAGGAGTCTGCTTAAAAAAAAATAAATAAATAACGCAGGAGAAAAACTTCAGGACCTAGGGCTTGGTGAAGAGTTCTTAAGTATGCCACCAAAAATATAATCCATAAAATAAAAAAATGAAAAATTAGACTTTGTCAAAATTAACAACTTTTGTTGTGTGTATGACCTTTTTAAGAGGATAACATAACAAGCTATAGACTTAGAGAAGGGACTTGCAAGCCATGTATGTGACAAAAGACTCATCTTGAGAGTATATAAAGAACTCCAAGAACTCAACAGAAAAAGAAAATCCATTGAGAAAATGGGAAAAGACATGAGACATTTCAGTGAAGAGAAGATACAGGTGTAAAGCAAGACAACGTCAAAAGACATTAGGAAAATAGAAATTAAGGCCACAATTAGATATCATCATACACCTATTAAAAAAGGTAAAATATGAAATAGTGACGACACTGAATGCTGACAAGTATACAGAGAAATGATCTTTCATACATTCCTGGTGGAAACATAAATTGGTATAGCTGCGCTGGACAAGTTTGATGATTTCTTAAAAATTAAACATACCTCACTTTGCACTTGCACTCCTGAGTACTTATTCCAGAAAAATGGAAACATATATTTACACAAAATTTTGTACATGATTTCCTGTAGCAGTTCTCATGGTAATAGTCCAAACTGGGAAACAAACAATACATCCCTCAATAGGTAAAAAGCTAGATAAGCTGTGGCATTATACTCAGCAATTACACACCAACTTGGTTGGCTCTTAAGAGTATTACGTGGAGTGAAACAAAGCCAATCTCAAAAGGTCACATATTGCATGATTCTACTTACATACCATTTTAAAAATTTGAAGTATAATTGACATACAATATCCTATTTGTTTCAGGTAAACATCACAGTGATTCAATATTATTTTAAGATTTATTTGTTTATTTGAGAGAGAGAGAGAGAGAGAGAGAGAGTTGTGTGTGTGTGCAGGGGGAGGGGCAGAGATAAAAGGAGAGAGAGAATCCTTAAGCAGACTCCCCACTGAGCGTAGGGCTCCATCCCAGGACCCTGACATCATGACCTGAGCCGAATTCAAGAGTTGGCCGCTCAACCCACTGAACCACCCAGGTGCTCTTCACTATTATACACATTACAAAATAATCCCCACAATAAGTTAACTTACGATCTGTCACCATACAAAGTTATTATAATGTTATTGGTTATATTCCCTATGCTGCACATTATTATATACTGTTCTTGAAAGGATAAAACCATAGAGACAGAAAACATATTAGTGCTTTCCATGATGTAACCACTGAGGGAAATTGGGTGATGGGTACATGACACCCTTCTGCACTATATTTGTTACTTCCTGTGAATTGATAATTATTTCAAATAAAATGTTAAAAATTGTTAAGAAAATATTTATCATACATAAGGTCAAAATTATTGAACTTCTTTTATTAGTCACAATATAAATTTGTTTGTCTAACCAAAATTTTAACTGCAAGTTAAAAGTGATAAAGAGGTATAGAACAAATGACATTTTCATATATTTGTCCAGGCTTCCTAATTATGTTGAGGTAACAGCACATTTATTGTTAAAAATGGGACTACCATATGATTCAGAGATTCCACTTCTGGGTATTTACCTGAAGAAAACAAAACCACTAATTCAAAAAGATATATGCACCCCCATGTTTATTGTAGCATAATTTATAGTAGCCAAGATACGGAAACAACCTAGTGTCCATCAATGAATGAATGGATAAAGAAAATGTGGTAAATATACAATGGAATATTAAGCCATAAAGAAGAATACAATCTTGCCCATTTGCAACAATATGGATGGACCTTGAGGGCATTATGGAAAGTGAAATAAGGCATGCAGAGAAAAACAAATAGTTAAGATCTTACTTACCTATAGAATCTGACTATAGTTACTGTACTGTATATTTTATACTGTGTTGTATACTGCATGTGTGCTGTATATTGTATACTATAGTCATACTGTATTATATATGTGAAAGTTGCTAAGAGAGTAAATTCTTTTAAATTATTAATTTTAAGTGTAACTTATTAATAAATAAAATTTAAAATAATTTTAAAATTGAGATATAATTGACATATAACATTATATTAGTTTCAGATATACAACATAATTTGATATTTATATACATCATAAACTGATCACCAGAATAAGTCTACTTATAAGTCACCATTCATAGTTACAGAACTTTTTTCTATTTTTTCTTGTGATGAGAATTTTTTTTTAAATTTTATTTATTCATTTGACAGACAGAGATCACAAGTAGGCAGAGAGACAGGCAGAGAGGGGGGGGGAAGCAGGCTCCCGTGGAGCAGAGAGCCCAATGCAGGGCTTGATCCTAGGACTCTAGGATCATGACCTGAGCCGAAGGCAGAGGCTTTAACCCACTGAGCCACCCAGGCGCCCCAGAATTGGTATAATGATAAATATATATAAATGAAATGTAACTGAAAGTCCAGAAATGAAACCACATATATGCATATATAGAAAATTGATTATTACAAAGATTCAAAGGATGATTAGAAGAGAAAGCATAGTCTTTTCAAAATTTGGTCTGCAGCAATTGCATATTCACATGCAAAAAATAGCTACTGATCTATGCATCTTACCATATAAAAACTAATTGAAAATGGATCATAGACCTAAGCAAAAAACCCAAAGCAATAATCCTTCAATAAGAAAACATAGTAGGAAATATTTGCTACTTTGAAACTATTTCTAAGATTAAAAAAGAACACTCTATTGATGAGAGAAAGAGATAAATTGGACCTCATTCAAATTCTGATCATTGAAAGACACTGTAAAGAGAATGAAAACCTTAGATTGTTAGAAAATATTTGTTAACCACATATGTGATAAAGAACTTGTATAGAGAATACACAAAGAATTCTCAAAACTCTATAATAAGAAATTAAATGACCCAATAAAAATAGGCAAAATATTTGAACAGATGCAATTAAAGAAGATATAGGGATGGTAAATAAGCATATGGAAACATGGTTTTCATTAGTCATTAGGGAAATGCAATATCACAATAAGACACTACTGTGTACCTATTATAAGGTACTCTGAAATTGGAAATATTGATGATACCAAGTGTTTGCAAGGCTGTGGAACACTGCAGGCTACTATACTGGTGGTCAGAATGCAAATAGCCCAATCACTTTGAAAAAAATTTTGGCAGATTCTTAAAAAGTTAAACACAAAAAATAAAAAATTAAAAAAAAAAGAAAATAAAAATAAATAAATAAATTCTTAAAAAAATAAAGTTAAACACACACCTACCATACGATCTATGATCGATCCACTCTAATCCTAGATGTTTATTCAAGAAATATGAAAATGTGATGTAAAGAATTATACATACATGTTCACAATAGTTTTATTCATAATAGCAAAAAACTATAAACAACCCAAATGTATACCAACAAGTGTATGGAAATCAAATTTTGTTATATTCATAAAATGGACCACTATTCAGCCACAGAGATGAATAAACTATGGATACATGCTATTGCAGAGATTAATCACAAAATAATGATGCAGAGTGAAAGTCAGAACACAATACAGAGTACATATTCTGTGATTCTGTATATGTAAATTTCTAGAAAATTCAAACTGATCTGTTGCCACAGAAAGCATATTAGTATTTGTTTTGCTTTGAGGCTGGAGAAAGGCAGCAGGGCTTAACAGGAGAGAGATGTTACAAAACTGCTTGAAGAAATTTTGGGGGATGATGCACACGTTTCATGTGTGTCTATATATCATATATTATCATAGAGCACTTTTAATATGTGCATTTGTAGGTCCATTACGCTTCCAAAAATCTGCAAATATTTTAAAAAGCTACTTAGCAAAAGCAAAATGAAAAGGCAAAAGTTAAAAACTCTGCCTTGTTTCATATATAAATGGATGATAGGAAATATGATTTCTGACAAAATTAAAAATATATACTACTGGGTCAGATTTCCCTATTCTGCATTTTCCTATTATACTCTATGGTCTTAGTGATTACTATTATATTAAAAGTGCATATTGGCTACTGTTTAATTTACATATAATTATATTTCTATCAAGATGATGAAAGGATTTCTGCCTACTAATTTCTCCTTATTTCAAATTTTAGTAGTTTCAGATGTGCACAATGGTATTTGCCATATACACACAATGCTACAAAAGGAAACTCAAAAGCTCTTATGATCTATTTCTCTATATCAACCAAGGAAAAATCGCTTAAAAATATGACCAAACTCTAGAAATTCAGCAAACCTGAGAAAATCACTGCATTGTAAAATAATAAGATGTCCCAGAACAAAGTGAACGTCCTTATGTTATTCCCTGGAGTTTATCTTCTTGCTCTAATTAAAACCTGACTCTCCTCTGAGGATACGATTTCCCTTGAATCCCTCTCAAGGGGAGATGGTTTGCTTTTCCTCACTCCTGGATCTCATGATACTCACGCTCCGCGTTGCCGCTTCCATACCATTCTTTCTCATGCCTCGTAACTCTCGTTATAAATCCATTCCTTTGAGACCAAACAAACTGTGCCGCCCGATTCCAATCTTCGTTGCAGCTGCTTAGAGACTCTACACATACTGCTAATCCTATTTGTAAAACTAATTCTAGTTTTGTAAAACTAACAAACACAGTTCTCCGTGCACTCCCTCTCCTCTTTTTTTTTTTTTTTTAAGATTTTGTTTATTTATTTGACAGACAGACAGAAATCACAAGTAGGCAGAGAGGCAGGCAGGGGAAGGGGGGAAGCAGGCTCCCTGCCAAGCAGAGAGCCTGATGCAGGGCTTGATCCCAGGACCCTGAGATCATGACCTGAGCTGAAGGCAGAGGCTTAACCCACTGAGCCACCCAGGCGCCCTGCACTCCCTCTTACCTGTTGTATTTTTTCACCATAGCATATATCGCCACCTGATATACATACGATGCATTTTACTTCTTTAATCATTAATTTTCTAGTGTGTTTCTCTACAATGTAGGTTCTACAAGGGCAGGAATTTGGTCTGTCTTCAACCATTGTTGTAATCCAAACAAACAAAATAGTGCCTGGTACATAGAAGTACTTAATTAATTTGTTTTTCAGAGGACGGGGAGGGGCAGAGAAAGAAACTTAAGCAGGCTCGATGTCCAGCACAGAGCCCAATGTTGGCTCAATCTAATAACCCTGAAATCATGACCTGAGCTAAAATCATTACCTAAGCCACCCTTAATCGACTGAGCCACCAAGATACCTTATTCATTAAAATTTCCTAAATAGAGGAGGAGTCAAGATGGCGGAGAAGTAGCAAGCTGAGACTGCTTCAGCTAGCCGGAGATCAGCTAGATAGCTTATCTAAAGATTGCAAACACCTGAAAATCCATCGGCAGATCGAAGAGAAGAAGAACAGCAATTCTGGAAACAGAAAAACAACCACTTTCTGAAAGGTAGGACCGGCGGAGAAGTGAATCCAAAGCGACGGGAAGATAGACCCCGGGGGGAGGGGCCGGCTCCCGGCAAGCGGCGGAGCAACCGCGCACAAAATCAGGACTTTTAAAAGTCTGTTCCGCGGAGGGACATCGCTCCAGAGGCTAAACCGGGGCGAAGCCCACGCGGGGTCAGCGTGGCCTCAGGTCCCGCAGGGTCACAGAAGGATCGGGGGTGTCTGAGTGTCGCAGAGCTTGCGGGTATTGGAACGGGAAAGCCGGCTACAGAGGCAGAGCCGACAGTAAGCTCGCAGCTCCGTGTTACCTTGAACCGGTCGCAGGCTCGGTGAGCTCGGGGCACGGCCGGAGGTCAGGCAGACGGGAGTAACTGGGCGCTGTTCTCTGAGGGTGCACTGAGGAGTGCGGCCCTGGGCTCTCGGCTCCTCCGGGCCGGAGACCAGGAGGCCGCCATTTGTATTCCCGTCCTCTGGAACTCTACGGAAAGCGCTCAGGGAACAAAAGCTCCTGAAAGCAAACCCGAGCGGATTACTCACCCCGGCCCCGGGTAAGGGCGGTGTAATTCCGCCTGGGGCAAAGACACTTGAGAATCACTACAACAGGCCCCTCCCCCAGAAGATCAACAAGAAATCCAGCCGAGACCAAGTTCACCTACCAAGGAGTGCGGTTTCAATACCAAGGAGAGCAGCAGAATTCCAGAGGAGGAGAAAGCCAAGCACGGAACTCATGGCTTTTTTCCTGTGATTTTTTTTAGTCTTGCAGTTAATTTAATTTTTTCTTTTTCATTTTTTTTTTTTTCTCGCCTTCGGGTAAAATTTTTTTTTTTTTAACTGTTACCTTTTTCTTTTTTAACGATTTTTTACTAGTTTATCTAATATATATATATATTTTTTTACATTTTTCTTAGGTGTTTTCTCTTTTAAAAAAAATTCTTTTCTTTTCTTTTTTTTTTTTTTTTTCTTTTTTCTTTCTTCCTTTTTGAACCTCTTTTTATCCCCTTTCTCCCCACTCACGATTTTGGATCTCTTCTAATTTGGCTAAAGCATATTTTCCTGGGGTTGTTGCCACCCTTTTAGTATTTTACTTGCCCCTTCATTTACTCTTATCTGGACAAAATGACAAGACGTAAAAATTCACCACAAAAAAAAGAACAAGAGGCAGTACCGAAGGCTAGGGACCTAATCAATACAGACATCGGTAATATGTCAGATCTAGAGTTCAGAATGACAATTCTCAAGGTTCTAGCCGGGCTCGAAAAAGGCATGGAAGATATTAGAGAAACCCTCTCGAGAGATATAAAAGCCCTTTCTGGAGAAATAAAAGAACTAAAATCTAACCAAGTTGAAATCAAAAAAGCTATTAATGAGGTGCAATCAAAAATGGAGGCTCTCACTGCTAGGATAAATGAGGCAGAAGAAAGAATTAGTGATATAGAAGACCAAATGACAGAGAATAAAGAAGCTGATCAAAAGAGGGACAAACAGCTACTGGACCACGAGGGGAGAATTCGAGAGATAAGTGACACCATAAGACGAAACAACATTAGAATAATTGGGATTCCAGAAGAAGAAGAAAGTGAGAGGGGAGCAGAAGGTATACTGGAGAGAATTATTGGGGAGAATTTCCCCAATATGGCAAAGGGAACGAGCATCAAAATTCAGGAGGTTCAGAGAACGCCCCTCAAAATCAATAAGAATAGGCCCACACCCCGTCACCTAATAGTAAAATTTACAAGTCTCAATGACAAAGAGAAAATCCTGAAAGCAGCCCGGGAAAAGAAGTCTGTAACATACAATGGAAAAAATATTAGATTGGCAGCTGACTTATCCACAGAGACCTGGCAGGCCAGAAAGAGCTGGCATGATATTTTCAGAGCACTAAACGAGAAAAACATGCAGCCAAGAATACTATATCCAGCTAGGCTATCATTGAAAATAGAAGGAGAGATTAAAAGCTTCCAGGACAAACAACAACTGAAAGAATTTGCAAATACCAAACCAGCTCTACAGGAAATATTGAAAGGGGTCCTCTAAGCAAAGAGAGAGCCTACAAGTGGTAGATCAGAAAGGAACAGAGACCATATACAGTAACAGTCACCTTACAGGCAATACAATGGCACTAAATTCATATCTCTCAATACTTACCCTGAATGTGAATGGGCTAAATGCCCCTGTCAAAAGACACAGGGTATCAGAATGGATAAAAAAACAAAACCCATCTATATGTTGCCTCCAAGAAACACATTTTAAGCCCGAAGACACCTCCAGATTTAAAGTGAGGGGGTGGAAAAGAATTTACCATGCTAATGGACATCAGAAGAAAGCAGGAGTGGCAATCCTTATATCAGATCAATTAGATTTTAAGCCAAAGACTGTAATAAGAGATGAGGAAGGACACTATATCATACTCAAAGGGTCTGTCCAACAAGAAGATTTAACAATTTTAAATATCTATGCCCCCAACGTGGGAGCAGCCAACTATATAAACCAATTAATAACAAAATCAAAGAAACACATCAACAACAATACAATAATAGTAGGGGACTTTAACACTCCCCTCACTGAAATGGACAGGTCATCCAAGCAAAAGATCAGCAAGGAAATAAAGGCCTTAAATGACACACTGGACCAGATGGACATCACAGATATATTCAGAATATTTCATCCCAAAGCAACAGAATACATATTCTTCTCTAGTGCACATGGAACATTCTCCAGAATACATCACATCCTCGGTCCTAAATCAGGACTCAACCGGTATCAAAAGATTGGGATCATTCCCTGCATATTTTCAGAACACAATGCTCTAAAGCTAGAACTCAACCACAAAAGGAAGTTTGGAAAGAACCCAAATACATGGAGACTAAACAGTATCCTTCTAAAGAATGAATGGGTCAACCGGGAAATTAAAGAAGAATTGAAAAAAATCATGGAAACAAATGATAATGAAAATACAACGGTTCAAAATCTGTGGGACACAACAAAGGCAGTCCTGAGAGGAAAATATATAGCGGTACAAGCCTTTCTCAAGAAACAAGAAAGGTCTCAGGTACACAACCTAACCCTACACCTAAAGGAGCTGGAGAAAGAACAAGAAAGAAACCCTAAGCCCAGCAGGAGAAGAGAAATCATAAAGATCAGAGCAGAAATCAATGAAATAGAAACCAAAAAAACAATAGAACAAATCAACGAAACTAGGAGCTGGTTCTTTGAAAGAATTAATAAAATTGATAAACCCCTGGCCCGACTTATCAAAAAGAAAAGAGAAAGGACCCAAATAAATAAAATCATGAATGAAAGAGGAGAGATCACAACTAACACCAAAGAAATACAAACTATTATAAGAACATACTATGAGCAACTCTACGGCAATAAATTTGACAATCTGGAAGAAATGGATGCATTCCTAGAAACATATAAACTACCACAACTGAACCAGGAAGAAATAGAAAGCCTGAACAGACCCATAACCAGTAAGGAGATTGAAACAGTCATTAAAAATCTCCAAACAAACAAAAGCCCAGGGCCAGACGGCTTCCCGGGGGAATTCTACCAAACATTTAAAGAAGAACTAATTCCTATTCTCCTGAAACTGTTCCAAAAAATAGAAATGGAAGGAAAACTTCCAAACTCATTTTATGAGGCCAGCATCACCTTGATCCCAAAACCAGACAAGGATCCCACCAAAAAAGAGAGCTACAGACCGATATCCTTGATGAACACAGATGCGAAAATACTCAACAAAATACTAGCCAATAGGATTCAACAGTACATTAAAAAGATTATTCACCACGACCAAGTGGGATTTATTCCAGGGCTGCAAGGTTGGTTCAACATCCGCAAATCAGTCAATGTGATACAACACATCAATAAAAGAAAGAACAAGAACCATATGATACTCTCAATAGATGCTGAAAAAGCATTTGACAAAGTACAGCATCCCTTCCTGATCAAAACTCTTCAAAGTGTAGGGATAGAGGGCACATACCTCAATATCATCAAAGCCATCTATGAAAAACCCACCGCAAATATCATTCTCAATGGAGAAAAACTGAAAGCTTTTCCGCTAAGGTCAGGAACACGGCAGGGATGTCCATTCTCACCACTGCTATTCAACATAGTACTAGAGGTCCTAGCCTCAGCAATCAGACAACAAAAGGAAATTAAAGGCATCCAAATCGGCAAAGAAGAAGTCAAATTATCACTCTTCGCAGATGATATGATACTATATGTGGAAAACCCAAAAGACTCCACTCCAAAACTGCTAGAACTTATACAGGAATTCAGTAAAGTGTCAGGATATAAAATCAATGCACAGAAATCAGTTGCATTTCTCTACACCAACAGCAAGACAGAAGAAAGAGATATTAAGGAGTCAATCCCATTTACAATTGCATCCAAAACCATAAGATACCTAGGAATAAACCTAACCAAAGAGACACAGAATCTATACTCAGAAAACTATAAAGTACTCATGAAAGAAATTGAGGAAGACACAAAGAAATGGAAAAATGTTCCATGCTCCTGGATTGGAAGAATAAATATTGTGAAAATGTCTATGCTACCTAAAGCAATCTACACATTTAATGCAATTCCTATCAAAGTACCATCCATCTTTTTCAAAGAAATGGAACAAATAATTCTAAAATTTATATGGAACCAGAAAAGACCTCGAATAGCCAAAGGGATATTGAAAAAGAAAGCCAACGTTGGTGGCATCACAATTCCGGACTTCAAGCTCTATTACAAAGCTGTCATCATCAAGACAGCATGGTACTGGCACAAAAACAGACACATAGATCAATGGAACAGAATAGAGAGCCCAGAAATAGACCCTCAACTCTATGGTCAACTAATCTTCGACAAAGCAGGAAAGAATGTCCAATGGAAAAAAGACAGCCTTTTCAATAAATGGTGCTGGGAAAATTGGACAGCCACATGCAGAAAAATGAAATTGGACCATTTCCTTACACCACACACAAAAATAGACTCAAAATGGATGAAGGACCTCAATGTACGAAAGGAATCCATCAAAATCCTTGAGGAGAACACGGGCAGCAACCTCTTCGACCTCTGCCGCAGCAACATCTTCCTAGGAACAACGCAAAAGGCAAGGGAAGCAAGGGAAAAAATGAACTACTGGGATTTCATCAAGATCAAAAGCTTTTGCACAGCAAAGGAAACAGTTAACAAAATCAAAAGACAACTGACAGAATGGGAGAAGATATTTGCAAACGACATATCAGATAAAGGACTAGTGTCCAGAATCTATAAAGAACTTAGCAAACTCAACACCCAAAGAACAAATAATCCAATCAAGAAATGGGCAGAAGACATGAACAGACATTTCTGCAAAGAAGACATCCAGATGGCCAACAGACACATGAAAAAGTGCTCCATATCACTCGGCATCAGGGAAATACAAATCAAAACCACAATGAGATATCACCTCACACCAGTCAGAATGGCTAAAATCAACAAGTCAGGAAATGACAGATGCTGGCGAGGATGCGGAGAAAGGGGAACCCTCCTACACTGTTGGTGGGAATGCAAGCTGGTGCAGCCACTCTGGAAAACAGCATGGAGGTTCCTCAAAATGTTGAAAATAGAACTGCCCTATGACCCAGCAATTGCACTATTGGGTATTTACCCTAAAGATACAAATGTAGTGATCCAAAGGGACACATGCACCCGAATGTTTATAGCAGCAATGTCCACAATAGCCAAACTATGGAAAGAACCTAGATGTCCATCAACAGATGAATGGATCAAGAAGATGTGGTATATATACACAATGGAATACTATGCAGCCATCAAAAGAAATGAAATCTTGCCATTTGCAACAACGTGGATGGAACTAGAGCGTATCATGCTTAGCGAAATAAGTCAAGCAGAGAAAGACAACTATCATATGATCTCCCTGATATGAGGAAGTGGTGATGCAACATGGAGGCTTAAGTGGGTAGAAGAATAAATGAAACAAGATGGGATTGGGAGGGAGACAAACCATAAGTGACTCTTAATCTCACAAAACAAACTGAGGGTTGCCGGGGGGAGGGGGTTGGGGAGAAGGGGGTGGGATTATGGACATTGGGGAGGGTATGTGATTTGGTGAGTGCTGTGAAGTGTGTAAACCTGGTGATTCACAGACCTGGGGATAAAAATATATGTATATAAAAAATATATGTTTATAAAAAATAAAAAATTTAAAAAAAAAAATTTCCTAAATAAATAACTGTCACAGAAATAGATTTTATTTAGGAAGTGAAAATATTTACTTATCCTCAATACATTTTAGTTGATTTGGAATATTCAAAATGGTCATATTAATGACATTTCCAGAAATAATTCTTAGATTATGAAATTCTAGCAAACACACTTTAAATGATCTCCAACATCCATTAAGGGATGAATCGGTAAAATATTTAAAGAGGAAAAAATCCAAAGGGGAAAAGAAAATTCTAAGTTAATAAAAGTAAAATTAACTAAATAAAATTAATTAAATTAATTAATAATGGATAAAAGTATAAAATGACTTAAAAGGAAACAGATATTTTACATTTTTCAATTTTTTAAAAGATTTTATTTATTTGTCAGAGAGAGAGAGCACAAGCAGAGGGAACAGCAGGCAGAGGGAGAAGCAGGCTCCCCGCTGAGCAAAGAGCCTGATGTGGCACTTAATCCCAGAACCCTGAGATCATGACCTGAGCTGAAGGCAGAGGCCTTAACCCACTGAGCCACCCAGACGTCCCCATTTTTCAACTCTTTATTCTGTGCTCAGCTGTTCCATATTCCCACCTTTTTTCCCTTTACTACTCTTAAGACAGTTTTCCCTATTTTATATGTCTACATTAGTTCATGAACTTATGTGGAGATCTTCACACTTACTTGTATTAAGTTTCATGTAATTAATTTTGGTCTGCCATTAATAAAGAAATGATCTTTTATTTATTTATTTTTTGAGAGCACGAGAGATATAATCTGATTACGTCCCCAAGGCACTACCTTCAAATACCAGCACACTGGGGATTAGGTTTCAATGTATGAATTTGGGGAGGACACAACACATAAATTCAGACTACAACACATAAATTTTACACACACGCACATACACACACAATCAAAAGCCTGGGTGGGGGAAGGGCAAAGGGAGAGGGAGAGACTGGGGCTCCATGGTAAACATGGAGCCCCACTAGGAATTGATCTCATGACCCTGAGATCATGACGTGGGTTGAAATCAAGAGTCAGAAGCTTGCCCAACTGAGTCTTTTAAAGTATCTGGCTGTAGTTACAAATAAGATGAAGATACTATTTTTTTAATTGAGATACAACTGACATACAGCATTGTATTAGTTTTAGCTGTACCACAGAATGATTTTATATATGTATATATTGCAAAATGATTATCAAAACAAGTTTAGTTAACATCCATCAGCATATTTACAGTTTTTTTCTTGTGATAAGAACTTTTGGGTAGGTATCAGGGGCAGGAAGGTGGAGGAGATAGAGAAAGGTTGATAAAAGGGTACACATTTCCAGCTATTAGATAAGTAAGGTCTGAAGATCTAATATAAAACATAGCACTATAGTTGATAACACTGTATTGTATAATAGGAATTCGCTAAGAATTTAAATGTTCTCACCAAAGAAAAAAACATCATGAACAAGGACTATATCCCAACAGATTTATTTTTCTTTCATTTGATATCAAAAGTGTTTCATATTTTTTCCATAAATGTCTGTGAATATTTTGTTGGAGTTATACTTGAGGATTTCTTTTTCTGTTGTTGTTTGGTGTACTGTAAATGTATTGTGCCTCTTGTTAAAGTTCAATGACTTATTACTGGGATATAGAAAATCAAGTGAATTTGGTATATTGACTTTGAACTTAGCTTCATGTTACCACTATAAATTCCCATCTGGGCACAGAAGAAAGAGCTCCACTTCCGTTTCAACTTCCCATGGCAGTGATTGATCCCAATACTGAATTTCAGCAATCTAGCAGGACCAACACCAAAGGGCACAGCCACTCTTTCACAACCTGGCTTGAGTTTCCTGCATTGCGTCCTTAGGGCCAGCAGGGGGCGCGCGAACCCACCGTTTCTGGCTCCTGTAACGCGCATGCGTAGTTTGCCCACCGATGTCGGCGCCTTTTTCAGTGACCGAACTTAAGTTTCCTCAGGACTAACGAGGTGGCTCCAGCAGCTTCGGGAAACTTGGACCAAGACCTCAGGAAGAAGAAGTTCCCTGCCTACGGCCCTGACCGGCTGAGGACGGGTCTTTGCTGCAGTTTCCCCGGACATTTTTCTAAATAGTGAGTATAGAACCTTTCCTTTTCTGGAATGTTCCCGCATGTTTCTTCTTTACTTTCTCTTATAAAATGTTAACAAGAATTAACTAGCAAAATGATCCATTCACTGAGGGTTTTTAAGGGTCGAATTCTTAACATTCTATATTATTTTTACGGATTCAAGATTGCTTCCGGGGAGAAATCATGATACAGTTTCAGGCAGAGGGAAACACATATATAGTAGTGAAATTTAAAAAAAAAAAAAAAAAAGGGACTAGCCAGCCTTTCATGGGGTTATATCATAGCTTGAGGGAAAGAAAAAAAAGTTGCACCCCGCTTTGTATTGCTAATTTTTAAAAACCAGGCCCTCAAAAGAGGGCACCTCTGTGTCTTATCCTTACCCTGTTCTCAAGCCCACCACAAGCTTTGCCTTGTTAAGCATTATCTACTCAGAAAGGTGCAGTTCATTTTATAATCTATGCAAGGCCACCTTCCCAAGTAGAACGCTGAATATAGCCGCGCTGTTTTCTTTTTTTAAAAAAAGAAAAAAAAATCAGAGGTGTAATTTACATACCATAAAATATATTGGTTTCATGTTATACATGCAATTCAATGAGTTTTAGTAAATCTAGATGCATGCACCCATTACTATAACTAAATTTGCAGCATTGCCTTCAACTCTAAAAGAAATTTATTGCTCATTTGTATTTGGCTTCCTGTTCTAGCCCCAGGCAATCATTGTCCTTTGCTTTAGATTTGAATTTCTGGGTATTTCATATAAATGGAGTCATATAATATGAGGTGTTTTATGGTTGTTTCTTTTTTTCGATTATCATATAGTTTTCAAGGCACATAGATATTGTAGCATGTACCAGTACTTCATTCCTTTTCATGACTGAATACTATTCTGTTGTATAACTAGACCACATTTTGCATATCTGTTCATCAGTTGATGGACATTTGGGTTGTTTCCATTTTTTAGCTATTATGAATAATGCTACTATGAGCTTTCATGTGGAAGTGCTTGTCTGGACCTATTTTTATTTACCTTGAGTATGTAACTAGGTGTGGAAGTGCTGGATCATAAGTAAACTCTACGTTTTACGTTTTGAGGAATAGCTATGGTGTTTTCCAAAACGGCTGAATTATTTTATAATCTTAACAGCAATGTATGATTTCTCTAGTTTCTCCCCATCCTCACCAATACTTGTTACAGTCTTCTATACCATACCTAGTAACTATAAAGTGGTATCTCATTGCATTTTTAATTTATATTTCCCTGATGACTAATCACACTGATCATTTTATGTGCTTATTGACCATTAGCATATATTCTTTGGTGAAATATCTATTTTAATCCATTTCCTCTACTTTTCTAAAAGGTCTTTTTTGGAGGCACCTGGGTGGGCTCAGTTGGTTGAGCATCTGAGTCTTGATCTCAGGGTCATGAATTTAAGCCCCACATTGGGTGTGGAGCCTACTTAAAAAAAAATATTTTTAAGTATTCTCTACACCCAATGTGGGGTTTGAACCTACAACCCCTAGGTCAGGAGTGTCATGCTCTACTGACTGAACCAGCCAGGCAACACTCCCCTACTTTTTAAGTAGCTTAAAAACATTTTTCCAAAGAAGACATACAGATGGCAACAGACACATGAAAAGTACTCAACATCTCCTGGCATCAGGGAAATACAAATCAAAACCACAGTGAGATACCACCTCACACCTGTCAGAATGGCTAAAATTAACAACACAGGAAACAACAGGTGTTGGCGAGGATGCGGAGAAAGGGGACCCCTCCTGTACTGTTGGTGGGAATGCGAGGCTGGTGCAGCCACTCTGGAAAATACCATGGAGGTTCCTCAAAAAGTTATAAATACAACTACCCTACGACCCAGCAATTGCACTACCTGGTATTTACCGAAAGGATACAAAAATACTGATTGAAAGGATACGTGCACCCCAATGTTTATAGCAGCAGTATCAACAGTAGTCAAATTATGGAAAGAGCTTAAATGTCCACTGGCTAATGAATGGATAAAGAAGATGTGGTCT
Organism: Mustela lutreola; assembly: GCF_030435805.1. Taxonomy (NCBI): domain Eukaryota; kingdom Metazoa; phylum Chordata; class Mammalia; order Carnivora; family Mustelidae; genus Mustela; species Mustela lutreola. Next base: position 124,561,875 of record NC_081308.1, on the reverse strand, counting down.
ATATCTGTGTATCTCTCTCTCTCTCTCTCATTCTCTACACACACACACACACACACACACACACACAATTGGTTATTATTCATAAAAAGAACGAAATCTTCTGATCTGTAACTAGATGGATGAATCTAGAGGCTATACTGCTAGCAAAATAAGTCAGTCAGAGAAAGACAAATACCGTATGATTTGACTCGTATGTGGAGTTTAGGAAACAAAACAGATGAACCTAGGGGGGAGAAAAAAAGAGAGAGGCAAACCAGAAAAGGGACTCTTAACTATTGAGAACAAACTGAAGGTTACTAGAGGGGTGTTGGGCAGAAGGATGGGTTAAATGGGTGGTGGGGATTAAGGAAGGGACTTGTGATGAACACTGGGTGTTGTATGTAAGTGCTGAGTCACTAAATTCTACACTAATATTATACTGTGTGTTAACTAACTGTAATTTAAATAAAAACTTGAGAAAAAGAAAAAAAGAAAAAAACAAAAATTATTAGCTTGCCTTCTTATTATTGGGATGTAGGAATTGTTTATATAATATGTGTAAGACTTTTTAAAAAAGATTTTATTTATTGGGGCGCCTGGGTGGCTCAGTGGGTTAAAGCCTCTGCCTTCGGCTCAGGTCATGATCTCAGGGTCCTGGGATCGGGCCCCGCATCGGGCTCTCTGCTTGGCAGGGAGCCTGCTTCCTCCTCTCTCTCTCCGCCTGCCTCTCTGCCTGCTTGTGCTCTCTGTCAAATAAATAAATAAAATATTTAAAAAAAAGATTTTATTTATTTATTTGACAGAGATCACAAGTAGCCAGAGAGGCAGTGAGAGAGAGGAAGGGAAGCAGGCTCCCTGCTGAGCAGAGAGTCCCGGTGCAGGGCCCTGGGATCATGACCTGAGCCTAAGGCAGAGGCTTTAATCCACTGAGCCACCCAGGCGCCCCTGTGTAAGACTTTCTTATCATATATAAGAACTACAAATATTTTCTGCCATAATAAGTTATTTCAGGAATTCTTGAAGCAAGATGAAATTTCCCTTTTCTCCATTCCAAATTCCTGTAAAGATTAGTACTTCAAGAAAGCCAGATGGCTAGATTGTATGAGACATAAGGTGGTGGGGCAAAAAAATGAAATCTATACAAATTAGGAGATTACTTTTCACAATTAATAATCAACATAGAGAATGAATGTAAAAAATGAGAAAACACTCATACCAAAACCCCAAATATAAAGAATTATTAGACATAAGTTTATCTTAACTCTTTCTAGACATATATAAAGAAGGCTGGATATCTTTCCAGGACAAGCAAAGCTGGATTTCTTGCCTTATTTTGTACTTAAATCAGGGGCGAAGCTCTATTTCTCCGGAGAGCCCCATCCTATAAATTATGATTAACTTCCATTGGTATGTTGACACACATAAATGAATGTATATATTCCTAAAAACAAACAAACAAAAAACAAACTTTCTTTGGCCTTCTGGTTTTAGAGCCTAAACATCTTGAGAATGCCTGAGAGGCAGATGGCTGCCATGGCACTCCTGAGTTCAGGGAAAGCAGCTGAAGGGCATGTACAGCTCCACCCCCATCACTGGTCTAAAAGCCACCACAAACTTTATTCTTGTTGAGCATCGCTCTACCCAGAGAAGTTCTCTGGTTAGTGTACCACACACAGCAGGGCTGTAGATGGAGGAATGCCCACTCCCTCGCACTCTCAATATAGCTTTCATCATCATCATGAATGTACTCAGCATTTTCCCATAACCCTAGAAAATGCCGATGTACTGCCCTCCAACTTACAAACTTCCCTCATTGGGGATCTTAATCACCTGCTCTCCATTTACCTGGATGATTATGAGGACCCAGAGAGAACAGTCTTATTCCCGTGTTTTCTTTAATTAAGAAGTATCTTCACCTTCTCTAACCTCTGGTGTTCACATTGTTAAGAATGGAACTTTGAAAATGGTTTACTTTTCCAAAAAGACAAAAGCAATCCCCCACCATCCTTCTCTGTGTCCCACAAATCCCTATAGTTCACATCACAGAAAACCAGTGACCACGGTCCTGGTTATGAAAGTGGAGATGGCTCAAGGGTGGGAGTACAGAAGACACAGAAATCTCATTTCCTTCCCCCATCCGTCCCTTAACCCAGGTCAGCCCAAACCAGTCAAGCAGCCGAGGATGGACGGACAGTGCTCATGATTTGCCACCCTTCACGGATACTTCCCTTAGGTATCTGGGATTGGCCAAACTCCACAAGAGAAACTGAACATTTTCAGTGATTCCCTCAAATATTTTGTATGTGCTAGTGCAGGATTAATCATGAGAGGACTCGAGGTGCTTCAGTGAGGCAATCAGACACAAACACTGGTCAGGGATGAGTTTGCTGGCTGTGAGATGTAGACCGTTATTAAACATTTTTTCCTTATTTTTTTTGTCATCAGTAAAAAAAGATCTATATCCCAGCTTCTACCTCATAGGTTCTTGTAAGAACTCAAGATACGCAGGGATGTGAACAACTTTGAATAATCCTTGGCACACTGTAAGCATTCTGTGTGACTTTTGTTTCCACCGTTTATGTTGTTAGTATTAATCTATCCTTAGATCATCCTATTTCTTTGTGAAAGTCCCTTGTCTATTTGTGAAATGAAGATTGTGCTGCACTGAATACATATGGCCTCTTCCAGCACTGACTTTTTAAAAATTAAGATATAACTACCATAAAACCTACTCCTTAAAGTTTACAACTCAGTAGATTTAAGTTTATTGACAGAGTTGGGCAGTCATCACCACTGCCTTATTCTAGGATGTTTTCATCACCCCCAAAAGAACTCTATAGCCATTAGCAGTCACTGGGTATCTTCCTCCTCCAGCACCTGGCAACCACTATTCTACTTTGTATATCTATGAATTTGCTCATAACGGACATTTCATGTAAATGAAATAGCACAATATATGGCCTTTTTAAAAGATTCTATTTATTTATTTGATAGATTGAGAGAGCGAGCACAAGCAGGGGAGATGCAGGCAGAGGGAGAGGGAGAAGCAAGCTCCCCACTGAGCAGGGAGCCCCACATGGGGCTCAATCTTAGGACCCTGGGATCCTGATCCTAGTCAAAGGTAGACGCTTAATCAACTGAGCCACCCAGGTGCCCCAGAATATGGCCTTTTGTATCTGTTTCTTTCACCTGGCATATTTTCAAGGCTTATTGATACATTGTTACTTCATTCTTTTTTTTATCACTAGATACTCTGAATCATTGTATGGATATGCCACTTTGAATTTGTCCATTCATCTGTTCATGGTTATGTGCTCTATTTACATTTTTTAGCTCTTATGAATAACAATTCTATGAATATTTGTGTGCAAGATTTTGTGTTGACATATGTGGAATTGACCTAGGTAGAATTTCTGGGTCATATAGTAGATATATTTGAACATTTTGAGGAAATGCCAGACTTTGTTTCAATTCTCACCAGCAATGTTATCTCAACAACCTTGCAAAGAATTGCTATTGTCCGGGCACCTGGGTGGCTCAGTTGGTTGGGCATCCAGCTCTTGGTTTTGGCTCAGATCATGATCTCGTAATTGTGAGATCAAGCCCTGAGTTGGGCTCTGCCTTCAGTGTGGAGTCTGCTTCAGATTCTTTCTCCCTCTCCCTCTGGCTTAGTCTCTCTCAAATAAATAAATACAATCTTAAAAAAAAAAAGAATTGATATTGTCTTTTTCTAATTAATTTTCATCAAATTATAGGATGTGAAATGGTATCTCATTTTGGTTTTGATTTGCATGCCCCTAATGACTAATGACATTGAGCATCTTTTTATGTACTTATTGGCCTTTTGTTTGTCTTTTTTGGATAAATATCTAGATCATTTTCTCATTTTTTAAAAAGATTTATTTATTTCAGAGAGAGAGTATGCAAGCAGGGTTGGGGGGTGGGGGAAGGGCAGAGGAAGAAAGGAGGCAGACTCCCCGCTGAGTCGGGAGCTCAAGTTGGGCTTGATCCTATTACCCCAAGAATATGACCTGAGCCAAATCCAAGAGTGACAAAACCACCCAGGCTCTTTGATCATTTTCTCATTTTTAAAAATTGGACTGTCTTCTTATTGTTAAGTTGCAAAAGTTAGTGATACATCGTGGATAATAAGTTCTGATCAAATATATAATTTGTGAGTATTTTCTCCCATTCTGTGAGTTGCCTTTTCATTTTTAATAGTGTCTTTGAAGCACAATTTTTTTATTTTTATCTTTTAATTGTATCTTTTTAATTGAAGTATAATTGACACACAATATTATATTAGTTTCATGTGTACAACATAGCAATTTGACATTTGCATACATTGCAAACTGATCATAGTAAGCTTAATTACATACTGTCTGTTAACATACAAAGTTAATACAATATTATTGGCTGTGTTCACCATGCTATACATATATTCCCAAGACATTTATTTTATAGCTGTAAGTTTGTATCTCTTGATCCTCCCAGATATTTATTTTATTTTGTTTATTTTATTTAAAGATTTTTATTTATTAGAGAGCACTAGCAGAAGGGGTAGAGGGAGAGGGAGAAAGAACCTCAAGCAGATTCCACACTGAGCACAGTACACGGTACAGGGCTCGGTCCCATGACCATGAGATCATGACCTCAGCAGAAACCAGGAGTCAGATGCTTAACTGACTGCACCATCCAGGTGCCCCCACATATTTTATTTTTGATGAAGTCTGTAAGTGGGCCGATTACTACATGTTAAACCACATGGTGATATTGGAGTGGTGATTAAGCTCAGCTAATGGGTTGTATTGTTCAGAGCGCTCACAAGGTGAAAGCCAAGGATGTAAGTCCTCAAGGACTAAACAAACTAAATTATAAATAAATTTGTTTCAGTAGATGTGTGACTGCATATAAAAATGATGTAATTACTTCCATTTCTCAATTGTGTTTAGTTTATAGCAGTATTTTCATGTGTGTTAGGTTAATCTTCTTGACAGATCATTGAGGTAGAAGTAATAATATTTTCTGTCATGAGTTTTATTATGAGATTAAATGGGTAGAACCACATAATAGCTCTTAGCACAGTGCCTGAAATGTCAGTGAGAACTGGGTACATGTTAATAATAGTCATTATCATAATTGTTCCTAGTTGTAAGGCCAGGAATATCCCTTTTTACAGATTGGGAAGATTGAGACTTGAAGACTTTGTTTAATGTAGTAGGAGATAAAATTTACTTTAATAAAAAAATGTGTGTGTGATTTTAATTAAAAACACTACTTGCTTATTTTAATACTTGAGACAATGCACGACTATATAAAGAAAAAAATTAGTATTCAATCCATATATCCAGCCTCAATCATTACCAAATACCTTGTATTTATCTGTCCACATTCTTCTCTTTGCTGACACAACCATCTACTAACTCATATATGTACACACATAACACTTTTTTTCCACCTCGTGTTTGATTGTGCACGTATGAGCTCATTCTATTTTTCTGCAACTTCTTTCCTTTTCAGCTTTCTTTCCTTAACAATAGATAGTGTATGTCCCTCTCTGGATTGTGATTTTATGGTTCATATTTTATACTCTACCCCTTAATCCATGTGGAATTTATTTGGGTAAATACTGGGAAGGTGAGGTTTTTCAGTTCCTTTTTTTTTCTTCCAGGGTGAAATTGGGTCTCATTTGAGCTTCTAATTTGTTACACTGATCCTTCAGTCACTTCCTGAACCAGATTTTCTGTTGTTTTAATTATAATAGTTATACAGTGCCATTTGGTATTTGTTCAACAAATTATCAGTGACAATTACATGCTATTATTAAACAAAAGAATTGAGACTATTTATCCTCAGGGAACTTGCATTCTAGGTGGGAGGAAGGGGTGCAGACATAAGTTCTATATCATTAGAGGGTGGTCAAAATAAAGGTCAAGGGACTGTAGTGCCCTGTTGGTGGGAATGCAAACTGGTACAGCCCCTGTGGAAAACAGTATAGAGGTTCCTCAAAAAATTTAAAAATAGAACTACCATATGGTCCAATAATTCCACTACTGGGTATTTACCCAAAGAATAAGAAAACACTAATTTGTAAAGATAAATGCACCCCCATGTTTATTGCAGCATTATTATCAATAGCCAAGATATGGAAGCACCTTGAGTGCACATGGATGGATGAATGGATAAAGAAGATGTGGCATATATAAACAATGGAATGCTACTCAGCCATAAGAAAGTAGTGAAATCTTGCCATTTGCAACAACATGGATGGATCTAGAGACTGTAATGCTAAGCAAAATAAATCAGAGAAAGACAAATACCACATGATTTCACTCACATGTGGAATTTAAGAAACAAAGCAAATGAACAAAGACAAAAAAAAGCCCCCCCCCCCAAAACCCTGTAGACTCTTAAATGTAGAGAACAAACCGATGGTCTGGGGGTGGGGGGCATGGGTGAGGTAGAGGGAGGGAGGAAGAGTGCACTTATCTTGATGAACTCTGAATAATATACAGAATTCTTGAATCACTCTATTGTACACCTGAAACTAGTGTAGCTTTTTATGTTGTTTAGTGGATTTAAATTAAAATAAAATAAAGGTCAAGGGGAAAATATACATCCAGGTTAAAAGGGATCTAGAGTTTTGATATGGGCCCAGGTTGTAAAATTAAAGTGATCAAGGAAAGCTTTGAAGGGTAGCAGAATATACCAGTATAAAATATGCCATTTTGGTATTTTGATTGCTTTGAGGTTTCGCCTTTTGAAAAATAACAAACTTGGGGAGACTTTCTCTGAACTCACCTTATCTACCTAAAGGCAGATCCTTCAAAAAGAACTCAGTTATCCTAAATACCTTCTCAGAGAGTTTCATCTTCATGGAAGATTGACTTTTGTCACAGAAGAGGAGACTATAGGTCAACAGTACACTCAGACAAATGTCGCAAACCATCATACCTCCCATCTGTTCTTCTAAGAACCGATTTGTCTTTCCTAAAAATCAGATGTGATCATTATACCATCTTCAGGTCAAGAATGGAGCTACCTGAAAATACTTTGCTAAACTGCAAATCAGCCAACACACTAAGGGGTTGCATTACCAAAATATGATTAATTCTATAGCCCATATTTATGAATAACATGTTCCTTTGCTATCCAAAATCCACTCACCTTCTGGTATGTGAGTACAGAGAACAACCTATTCCTAATAGATGTGATTTAAGGCCTGCTGAGGGTGTCTTCCAGAGCATTTGGGGTTTCATTTGGGGAGGGAGCACCCAAATCAGGGATGCTACTTGACTCTTCCTGTATGGAGACGTGTAGCACTTAGTACGCATGAGAATGTGATGGCTGTTTTTAAAACATCTTTTCTATTAAATGGACAAAAATCACTTGATTTTAACAATGCAATGCAAACTCAGAGTGTACTTTACAGTTAGAAATTCCAAGATAATAAAGTAAAAACTATGAAAACTATTGAGAGTCAAATCAGGTAAGTTGAAACCAATTATATATGTAATACATATTAATATAACTATAATGTAATATTATTATAATTATTGCAGGGGAGGAAAATTTTTTTCTCCCCTTCTAGATTCTTTTCCCTGGTCTATTAATTAAATTGACATAAGACAGATTAACAGGAGAAAAAAAATTGTATGTTTTGGAGCCCTATACAGACTTGGGGGCTCAGAGGCAGTTGAGGTTTATATGCTGTCCTGAGCTAAGCATACAGAAGTATGGGGTCTGGGGCTTCAAAGAGAAGGAAGACAGTTCATAGGAAGATTGGAAGAGCAAATGTTTGGTAGACAAATGTCTGTCATGCCATGCAGGTGGGGGAACATAGGCCCTGTGGAGCTCCATGCAGCTTACCACACTTAGACTGGACTCTCTCTACTTACCCCTGGTGATAGCTGTCTTCCCGGACCAGGCCCTCTTTCTAAATTCTTAGAGGCAATTAAGGGGGAGGTAAAAGCTTCTCCTGAATCTTCTGGGCCTTGATTGTCTTCAGCGGAAATGATCGATGTGCCAAAGTGGCACATTTTGGGGAAGTTCATTCTGAATCTTTATTATGTATATACATACATACATACATATGTGTGTATATGTGTGTGTATGTATGAGGTCACACATGAAAGGAAAAATATCTAATGCATTTATAGGAATAAATCTATCAAGAATTGTTCTAAACCCATAAAGAGAAACCACAATATCTCCCAAGTTATATGAAAGGAGACTGGAATGAACAGGTGTTCATTTTACTGTAAGGGAACATTTGATATTTGTAAAGAGGGCCCCCCCTAAATTCAATGTATGTTTTATGGTAATTGCACTAAAAAAACATACACAGTCTTCCCTGAATTTGACAAAGTGGTGTTAAAGTCATCCAGAAATACACTTGGGTACATATACATTCTGATGAAACCTGAAACAGCAAGCCTAATGAAAGATATTTACCACACCAGGCACTCACTTCCATTTTAAAGTTGGAATAATTGGCCCAACGTGGTGCGGGCTCACGCACTGACTGTCAGGTCAGTTGAACCACATTAATGAAAGAAATGCCGGGAAAACAGAAGCACATGGTGATAAAGTGTGCAGAGTCTCAGTCTGCACCTCATGCAACCGAATGATTCAGTTTGTTTTTTTAAAAGATGTCTTTATTTTTCAGTTATCTCTATACCCAACATGTGGCTTGAACTCACAAGCCTGAGATGAAGAGTCATATGCTCTACTGACTGAGCAAGCCAGGCGCCCCTCATTCTAACTTTAAAAGTTTTTACTTTAATAACCTGGCGCCCATCAGGATGCGTGCTCTCCTGAATCCCCATCACCTGTTTGAACCATCGCCCCTCCCACCTCCCCTCTGGTAAGCAGCGGTTTGTTCTCTAGAGTTAAAAGTCTGTCTTGGTTTCTCTCTCTCCCTTCACCTTGCTTGTTTGGGTTCTTAAATTCCACACATGAGTGAAATCACAGTATTTGTCTTTCTCTAACTGACTTATTTCACTTAGCATTATACTGTCTAGCGTCACACCTGTCATTGCAAATAGCAAGATCTCACTCTTTTTTATGGCTCAATAATTGTCTCTCCCTCTCTCTGTCTCTGTTTCTGTCTCTCTCTCTATATATATGTCTTCTTTAGCCATTCGGCTATCAGTGGACATTTGTGCTCCTTCCATATCTTGGCTATCGTAAATAACACTGCAGTAAACATAGGGGTGCATGTATCCCTTTGAATTAGTGTGTTTGTAATCTTTGGGTAAATACTCAGTAGTGTGATTGCTGGATCATATGGTAGTTCTATTTTTAACTTTCTAAGGAAACTCCATACTATTTTCCGCAGTGGCTGCATTCCCACCAACAGTGGGAGGTTCCTCTTTCTCCACATCCTCACCAACTCCTGTTGTTTCTTGTGTTGTTGATTTTAGCCATTCTGACAGGTGTGAGGTGACATCTCATTGTAGTTTTGATCTGTAGTTCCCTCATGATAAGTGATGATGAGAATCTTTTCATGAGTCTGTTAGCCATCTGTATGTCTTCCTTAAAAAAGGTTCCTGTCTTCTGCCCATTTTTAAATAGGATTATTCGCTTTTTGGGTGTTGAGTTTTGTAACTTCTTTTTAAATTTATTTATTTATTTTTTTTTAAGATTTTATTTGTTTATTTGACAGAGAGAAATCACAAGTACACTGAGAGGCAGGCAGAGAGAGAGAGAGAAGGAAGCAGGCTCCCTGCTGAGCAGAGAGCCCGATGCGGGACTCGATCCCAGGACCCTGAGATCATGACCTGAGCCGAAGGCAGCGGCTTAACCCACTGAACCACCCAGGCGCCCGAGTTTTGTAACTTCTTTATATATTTTGAATACTAACCCTTTATTGGATATGTCATTTGCAAATATCTTTCTTCTCCCATTCCATAGGTTGCCTTTTAGTTTTGTTGATAGTTTCCTTTGCTGCGCAGAAGCTTTTTATTTTAATGTAGTCCCAGTAGTTTATTTTTGCTTTTGTCTCCTTTGCCTCAGGCGACAGATCTAGAAGGAAGTTGCTGTAGCTGATGTGAAAGAAGTTACTTTGTCTTCTCTTCTAGGATTATTACGATTTCAGGTCTCACGTTTAGGCCTTTGATCCACTTTGAATTTATTTTTGTGTATGGCATAAGAAAATGGTCTAGTTTCATTCTTTTGCATGTTGCTGTCTAGTTTTTCCAACACCATTTGTGGAAGAGACTGTCTTTTTTCCACTGGATATTCTTTCCTGCTTTGTTGAAGATTAATTGACCATAGAATTGTAGAATTGTAGTCTGGTTCTAACACTTACTAGCACCATGAACTTGGTGAATTTGCTTAATATTACTGGGTTTCTGTTGCTTTATTTTTTAGAATGGTTATTGTGATAACACACAAATATAAGAACTAAAGTCTATAACATATTTGCAAGCGTGTGGAAAGAAAGTATAATTATGTGTACTTGGTATTACTCAACCTTGGCTTTTCCTTTTTTAGCATGTTTAAATGATTTTCGTATTATCTATATTCCATTATATTTTCATCATTCTTTTTAGTTCAAGTGGCTAAGTTGTGCCAGTTGATTTTTCTTTCATGTTATATAGAGTATCAGGTCTGTCTTAGTCCATTTGGGCTCCTATAATAATATACCACAGACTGTGTGGCTTGTAAACAAGAGCGAGATATTTCTCATAATTCTGGAAGCTGGAAGTCAGAGATCAGAGTGGGAGCATGGTCAGGTGAGGTCTCTCTTCTGGGCTGCAGACTTCCTGCTATGTCCTCACATGGCAGAAGGGGCTAGAGATCTTTCTGGGGCCTCCTTTATAAGGCACTAATTCCATTCAGAGGGCTCTACTCTCATGACCTTGTAGGGGAATAAAAATTATTTTCCTTCTCCTATTCTAAGTTCTTGGCTGAGACTGCCCCCCACCGCAGTAATAAAAGATAGATTAACAGGAGAGAAAAAGAAATTTAGTAACATGTACCTCCTGTATCCATAGAAGAGACCCAGGAAAATTGAGTAACTCTCCAAAATGGCCTAAGTCACCGCTTTAAATACTGTCTCCAGCAAAAGGCACAAGAAAGATCTGGGAGGTGGAGGGAGCCAGTTATGTGAGGTAAGCAGAAAAGGCACATCAACAAGGCTAAGTTTGTTATGCAGGTCTAAGTCTTTGCCTGTTCCATTAATAAGAGTTTCTAGAGATTAAAGTCATCCTTCTCTTTCTGGTACTGAAAGGGAGATACCTTTACAAATGGAGATTTCCTTTATAAATGTAAATAAGATACTTCTACTTGGTTTTCAGTTCCCCTTTGTCTGCTTTTTCTTAAAAATAACTAGCTCAAGAAAATACATATGCCAAAGAGGCATATTTTGTTTTTTTTTTTGGCCAAAGAGGCGTATTTTTAAGTGACATATTCTCCCCCTTCAAGCTAATCACTTCCCAAAGTCCCCACCTTCTAATATAAACACCTCTAGGGGGTTCCCAAAATTCAAATGGGAAGACACAAACATCCAGACTATAGCAAGGTCTCAGTGTAAAATTATGACTTTTGTGGCTGCAACTGTGTGAAGACCCATTAAAAAATAGGACTTTGTAAAATAAAAAAAGATCAATTTCAAATCAATATCAGGATAGTATAGTGGCAGTGTGTGTCTGGCAGGCCACTCAGTCTCAAATGTGCAAAACCAGTGGAAAAATAACACAGGATGTTAAGGTCCATTAGTCATTACCATAAGTATTATAGTTCCTGCGTAATTAACCCTGACTGGAAATTTTCCATATCACATGAGATTAAAGCCCTTTGAGTTCAGAAGCATTGTACATTTTAATAGAGACCAAAGAGAAGAAAAGATGTCATTATCTCACACATACAAAGCTTTATGAATAAAGATAACTATAATATCGTAGCTTTAGCACTAAATACATAAACTAAGGCAACTTAAGTGATTATTTACAGTGTATTATTCTCAGGTTCTATTTTTAATATTCTGACTATAAAAACAATCTATTAAAAACAATCTATTATGTGAGTTACTGAAAGCTGGTAATGGTAGAGGAATGGATTCTAGATGATTGCTTTCTTAGTTTCATTATCTGCAGGGATAAGCTGATGTGACTTTTATAGTGGACTTTATAAGGAGCTTTAAAGAGTTTTGGTGAACACACACCTTAGTTTGTGTTCTTGTGCAACCTTTAGTAGCATTGTCACTTTTTTATTTGAATGTAGTTGACACACAGTATTACAATAGTAGCCATATCACTTTGATTAAATTAATTTGTCCATGTCTCACTTCTCACATCTATAAATTGAGAATACTGATACCTTTCTTGCATGGTCTTTAGTAAGATGATATGCATGTAAGTGGCTTAACATTGTACCTGCTAATAGAAAACACCCAGAATACTAGCTGTTAATATTATTAGGTCACCTATCAAACAAAATGGATTAGAATATTTTTCCAATATGTTTAATTAATAAAGGAGTTATAGATGATTTAAAATATTCACTAGGATAATTCCTTTTTTTATTTGAGTATAATTGACACACAGTTACATTATTTTCTGGTATACAGCATAGTGATTCCCCAAGTCTGTACTTTATGCTATGTTCACCACAAATGTAGTTACCATCTGTCACAATGTGACACTGTTACAGCGTTGACTTTATTCCCTATGCTATACAGGAAAGTTCCTTTTATTGTTATTGATTTATTTTTATTTTTTAAAAGATTTTATTTATTTATTTTAGAGAGAGGAAGAGAGCACTAGTAGGGGCAGAGGAAGAAGGACAAGCAGACTCCCCTCTGAGTGCAGAGCCCGATGTTGGTTTGACATAGGCTCTGTCCCAGGACCCTGAGATCATGACCTGAGCTGAAGTCAGACATTTAACCCACTGAACCACCCGAGCGCCCCAAAAAGTTTTCTTTTAAAAGTGAGTTTTGAAATGGGGATGATGCCAAAAAGTGCTTATTCATTTATTTTTTTATCCATTCAACAGATATTTGTTGAATATCTGACTGACATCATCCTGAATATCAGAGATTTGAGTACGAAAAAAATAGATAAAATTCTCTGCTCTCACAGATATTATTTTCTAATGGGATTGAGACAGACAATGAAAAAACAGAGTATGTATGTTTATCTAGGTAGATATCCTTTGTAGATCTGTGTGGATATGTATATCTATCAAGATATCTAGATCTCTTATATCTCAGATGGTGATCATAAGCACTATGGAGAAAAAATAAATGAAGGAAAGGGGTTAAGGAGTGCTGGGAAATGTGATTTTGTTAATTTATTAGTGTGATCACTAGTACAGCTTTATTGATAAGGTGATTTTTCAATGAAGATCTGCAGGAAATGAGCAGTGTCACACAGAACATATAAGAAAGAACACTCTAGGAAAAGAAAAGTGATTATAAAGGCTCTGGGGTGGAAGCTTTTGTGGCATTAAATATAGCAAGGTAGCTGGAGCCGAGTGAGCAAAATGGAAAATCAAAGGGGGTGAAGTCAGGTAACGCAGAGCCATAGCACATGAGGGGGGGTGTTAGGAGACTGTAAAGACTTTGGATTTATCTCTGAGTGAAATGAGAAAATTTTGCAACATTTTTAGTGAAAAAGTGACAGTATAATTTAAGCTGTGAAAGTACTCCATCACCTCAGCCAGAAAATTTGAAACTGAAGGTAGTTTTGACTCAGCACATGGGTATAATATTCCACAATGCCAGAACCACTACCTGGTGGAAAAGTGCTTTGAAAGTCATCTTGACTCTAGAAAACCCCTCTGGAACCTGTAGATAATAAAGCAACTCCTTTTCTCAGGTATGCTAGTTTCATACTTTGGTTACTTAGAACATGGGCCTAAAATTTTCATTCATCTTAAAAAATCAGTAACTATTTGGGTATCCCTACAATAGCCAACAGTCCCACGTCATAAACTGATCCTGGTAAGACGTGCATGACATGTTAGGGTTAGGTTAGGATTGGGGATATCCCCCAGGAAGCCCTTTGATCAGAGGGTAATCAGTACGGGGATGAGTGTTAGAAGAGTATTTCAGAAAAGTAGCCAGAAGGTTGAATGTGGAGGGGCTTGTGTAGTAGAGTATGGATTTTGAATTTTATTCAGAAAAAAATAAGAAGCCATCTCAGTTTTGGACAGAGATTTTGTATAGTCTGACTTATGTTCTAATCACATATCCCTGGCTAATGTTTAATAATCAGATTGTCCTGGATCAAAAGAACAAAAGCAGGGAGACTGGGTTGAAGGCTGTTGGAATAATCGGGTCAAGAGATAATATTTAGACTAAGTGTTGTTTTGGGGATGTGTTGAGAATGAACTTGTTTCTAGAAATCTTTTGAAGTGCTAATGGATTAGATTGGTTGTGTGAATGACACTGAGTCAAAGGTAAACCCAAAGTTTTTGCCTGAGCAGTTGGTAGAATGGAAATACCATTAAGGGTGATGATGATGCTGAGTATTCAAGGACGTTATGGACATGGCAATTTAAGATGCTGATTAGGTATCCAAGTGGACGTGGTAAGTATGTAGTTGGATATTTCCTTCTGGAGCTCTGGGAGATGTTGGGTCTGGCCTGGAACCATGTAGTTGGGATTCATGAGACTATAGATGGATTTAATATCATGAGAAAAGATGAAATCACTTAGAAAGTAAATGTACCAAGAGGTCATAGATGGATGCAAAGTTGGGGAAGAGCTTCTTGGTGCTTTACTCCATAGCCCATTCCCACACTATGACGTTGTTATGGAAATATTACCTTCCAGGCCCCACTGCTCCTGTAAGGAGAGAAAGCTGCACCTAGCTTAACACCAGGGCAGTGCTAGCTAGAGGCAGAGGGGTACCACTCGAGCGGTGCTGCAACCTGATTGAGATGGGGACCAATAATATGAGCAGGCAAGCTGGTCCTCTCCTGAACTTTCTCTCCTCATCCTGCCTCCACCCTACTCCACAGGTGAGGCATTTGCAACAGTAGATTATATGGTCACCCCATATATGAAACACATAAAACTGAAGTGTACATACAATGAAAATAAAGGGATGGCGAATTATATATGAGACACGTATAAGCTAAAGGAAAGATATAACAACTTCATGTCAGATAAAATAGAATTTGAAGTGAAAACATCATAAAAGACAAATGGGTTATTATTTAACGCTAACAGGAAAAACGGATCAAGAAGATGTAAAGATCATGACAACAGAACTATAAAGCTGTAAATGATAGAACCACAGAGAATAGACATTTCAAACATTTAACACACTTCTATTGTGAATTGATGGACAAGGATACAAAAAACCCTAATGGACTGGAATATTAAAATAAGAGGTAAGAGGTGATATAAAGTAGTAGCTAAAAGCGTGGATTCTGAAGACAGAAAGCCTGGGTTCACGTACCATCTCTACTCTCTGCTAGCTATGTGACTTTTGGAAAATTGTTTAACATTTCTTTGTCTCGGGTTTTTTTTTTTTTCTTTTTAAAATGGAAATGATAATGTAGTCCCCACAGGGTTTTAGTGAGGAATGAATGAGTTTTATGTAAAGTGTTTAGACAGTATCAGATATACATTAGTTGTCATGAATAATGTGTATTGATTTATATGCAAAGGAGATTAAACATTTTTTATTGAAATAAACTTGTCATATAATATTGTATTAATTTTAGGTGTACAAGAATATATGCTATTTTTAATACAAATGGAATGTTCATAAAGTTTGAGTATGATACAAAAGAAAAGTAAATTTTAAGGATTTGGCCTCATACAGGATATGATCTTAAATGGGACTGATAGTAAAAACACTACGTGTCAAAATGTGTGGATGACAGCAAAAGTAGAACTTGAGGAGTTATATGTGTGTGTGTGTGTGTGTGTGTGTGTGTAATGAACTTCCATTGATAGAAACTGGAATCTTACTTCAAGGGATGGGCTTGATGTTACTATATAGCACATTGCCACAGTCGTACAGTTACTGAGCGACAGGGGTCATGTTCCCCTTGCCGGAATTCTCACATCTGCTTTCCTAGACAGAAGTTGCGTAGTTTGTCTTTTTGGTGCGTTCTAATTGTGTGTGAGGAGGGCTGTTGCCAACAATCCAGACATGAATTGGCAAAGTAGGACTTCAGTTTTGTATTATGTCTCTTTTATTATAAGATTACGGAATAAAATAAATTGAAATTTTACATTGTAAAGATGAACTTTCCTGATATTGTGATCACGTTCATGCTTGCCACCATCTTTTACAAAATCTTCAACCACTGGCCCTTGTCTCATTTTTCTGTCAGTGTATTAAGGGTTTTTTTTTGTTTGTTTGTTTTGTATATTAAGTTTTAAATTTTATGGAATCTGTATAAAGGTAGCTGAGAGAAGATAAATGAATAATGTATGTGCCAGTAGTAGTTTAGTAGTAGTCTGTTCAGCATGAACAGACCCCAACTTCACTTTTTTACAGAGATGATAGGGTTCTTAAGGGGAGAAGGAGAGTAGATACGGTTGAGGCTTGAGCTAAGGAAGTGGGAAATAACAGAAAGCAGGAAACTAGGGTTGGTCTTTGTGAAATGTATCTGGATTTGTTAACTGGTGCTTATCAAAGTTAGGTTCCTCCCCTTCCACTGAGGCTGGGAAACAGGCTCTATCTTCAGGTGTTGGCTCGCACAAACAGTACATTTTTTTTTTTTAAGATTTTATTTATTTATTTGACAGAGAGAGATCACAAGTAGGCAGAGAGACAGGCAGAGAGAGAGGAGAAAGCAGGCTCCCTGCAGAGCAGAGAGCCCGATGTGGGGCTCCATCCCAGGACCCTGGGATCATGACCTGAGCTGAAGGCAGAGGCTTTAACCCACTGAGCCACCCAGGCGCCCCACAAACAGTACATTCTTTTGGCAACTTTGACTTTTCTCAAGAAGGCAATTATAGGAGGGCTCATATCATCCTAGGATGTGGCCTCAGGCTGTTAGATCCTGCATTAATATTTGTTCAAGTCTTTTACTCTGTGTGTGGGAGATAAACAAAATAATTTGTGTTGAGAGTCTGTATATTATTATCAGTGATCATAAGACAAAGATAGATCAAGAAATGCTGTTCTAAGGGAAAAAACACAGAAGCCTAATAGATAACCTACCTCCATTATTTCACCCTCAAATCCTTTCTCCATACTGTTATTTTAGTAATCTTTTTAAACCTATGACCATCTCACCCCTTTTCTTAAAACATATTAATCTGTACACTTCGACCATGAGAATGAGAAACTGCATTTTTCACCTTCAGTTTTCCAATACTTAACACAGTAGGTGTTCACTACATGTTTATTGCATAGAATTGATCTGTGATAAAAGTTTACCATTTGTGCAAAAAGATTGCTACCCAAAACATAATGGCTATGGAGAAAGGAGGGAATACATGGGGTCATAAATCCATAGAGGCCACATTTACTTGGGGAGGGTTTCCTGTCTCTGAATTTATTTCCATATAAGCATTTTACTAAGTTTTCCTTCTTATTCTGGAATTCTTATTTTCACAAAGTCTTGAACTCTTCTGTGCCTATGTCTTGTTTAGACCACTTAAGTGAAAATGAATAGACAGGTAGTTGATGATGATTGATCGATAGATAAGTAGATACATAGGCCAACCAACAGGCACACAGGCATATTGCCCTGAAATTGTGCTATGAATAACCCTAAAGAACAGTTCATCCAAAAATTACTTATTTATGAATCATAGAATGATTTTTCTGGTTAAAAGATGTCCTTTATCTAATTTTCTTTTTCTGCAGCTCACATTTACATTTGTTTGCATTCTCTAGGACAAGAGACAAGCAGCATAGGTGGCCAATCAGTAGCAGAGGGAACAAGTTGACTCTCCGATCCCCAAACTTTGTTCAATGAAAGCAAATACCTATAGACCCTGATGAATAGCAGTGGGAATTGCATTGCTAGAATTCTAAAAATAAAAGTAGGAATGGCAAAAGAGCACACCTAAGACACCAAACCAGAGCGGCAGTATTTCCATGGCATGTGGCAAAATACATTATTCTGACAGCCATGGCTTGAGGAAAGGTCCAACTCTTTTTTATTCAGTTTGGCGTTTTAAACATACATTAAAAAAAGAGCATTCCATCTCCTTTCTCTCTAAATTTCTTTGTAGTTTAAAGGAAGGTGACCATATGAAGAAGGTTTATTTATTGAGAGTGACTGGGTGAGCATGAACGGGGGAAAGGGGCAAAGGGAGAGGGAGAGAGAGAATCTTCAGCAGGCTCCACGGTCAGCACTGAGCCTTCGCAGGCCTAGATCTCATCACCCGGAGATCATGACCTGAGCTGAAATCAAGAGTTGGATGCTTAACTGACTAAGCCACTCAGGTACCTCAAAGGCTTAGCTTAAGAGCTGCTGTCTTTTAATCTAAGGGTTTATTAAAGATAGGAACAAACATTGGAAAGGTAAGAGAGGCTGGTGCTAGACATGTATATTAATGTTCAAGTCACTAGGAAAGTATCAACTTCTCCCTGGCACCGATTTGGTGCAAACAACACATTTCTGGACACTCAACAA